>NW_025767498.1:0-501483 GCF_003918875.1 Haliotis rubra
CAGACATACTGCAATATACAATATCACACAATACATCAGACAGACATACTGCAATATACAACATCACACAATACGCCAGACAGACATACTGCAATATACAATATCACACAATACGCCAGACAGACATACTGCAATATACAATATCACACAATACGTCAGACAGACATACTGCAATATACAATATCACACAATACGCCAGACAGACATACTACAATATACAATATCACACAATACGCCAGACAGACATACTGCAATACACAATATCACACAATACATCAGACAGACATACTGCAATATACAACATCACACAATACGCAATATACAATATCAGACAGACATACTGCAATATACAATATCACACAATACGTCAGACAGACATACTGCAATATACAATATCACACAATACGTCAGACAGACATACTGCAATATACAATATCACACAATACGTCAGACAGACATACTGCAATATACAATATCACTCAATACGCCAGACAGACATACTGCAATATACAATATCACACAATACCTCGGACAGACATACTGCAATACACAACCCAGCGGGCACACAACGTTGAATCAACGTTGAATCAACGTTGAATTTTGGTTGTTTGGTTGATCAACCTTTCATAAACGTTGATTCAACGTTTATCATGCGACCAAAGAAAGTTAGTCGAGATTCGTTTGGTTGTCAACGTTGTTTCAACGTAAGGAACCAACAAAATGTCAACTGATTGTTTCCTTGGCAAATTTGATACATAAATTATATTGGTAATAGGTATCAGACTTAGCAACTATCATTTCGGAACATTATTTTCATAAAAGATCAAGATCGAGCTAGTGACAGATATAATCTTATATATTATTTGATTGTGCATCGATCAACAGACGGAAATATTACGTAAATCGCAGTTTTAGGTATAAAGTCATCAGTTATCCAAATTGCATTACATTTGATATTTTCCCACAAAACTGTGAAAATTGTATAATTCCCGACAATTTGAACACAAGCCAGATGTTGACCTTTCGATCACCTCGTTTGGCCATATCCGGACATGCGCACAATTATCGCGCGCGCAAAAGGCAGCTGATCGTTGTCAGTTCACTTTGGCGAAGTTCAACGCAATATCGTTCTATTTTCACCATCTTCACGGCATGCTGGTGTTTATTTGGTAAGTATGTCCTTCATGTATAATGAAAACGTAGGAATGCCGTTTAAATCTAGCAGTAGCAAAAAGTACATAAAATCAACATCACCTCAAAGCCATACATTATGAACGGTCCCTAAGGGCAGCTATACAAAATCGGATAGGATTAATCAACATTTTATATTGCATCCCATTATTATGAACATTTGTTCGTTTGAATAGATCTATCAGTAAATGATGCATTGAGCACTCCCTGAACCCTGTCAACATATGTATATTATTGGGGGGAAGGGATGGTGGAGAATGGCGTAAGGAAATGCAACGAAAACTTTCACTTTAAAATGTCTTGTGAAAGTCTTTGTTAAGGATGAAATTATATATAATTTATTTGAACTTTTATTTATTTACAAAAGTGTAACTTCACTAATGATTCTTTGATGGGACAATTAACAAAACTGCACCCACAGACTTTCATTCTTACACTTGTTTGGAAGGGATATGATAATTCATGTCTCTTAAAGGATAAAATCTTACATACAACAGAAGTAATTTTAATGTAAGGAACATTTAATTATGAAATAAGATTATTTTAATGGAATTTGCAGAAATCTCATCTTCGAAGACGGGCGGCAGCAATTTTGTGGATCACATAAAAGGAGCAAGGCTAAGGTAACACGTTTTAACATTTCACTTGTTTCCAGTATATGCACCACAAAGTTTAAGAGAAAGATGATAATGCTCTTTCATTACCACCTGTTTTGAATATTTGTGATAATGTTTGGACTTTTTTGGTGATAATAGTTGGTCTTTATTTTCATTTATATATTAAGGTTGATCATTTAAGAGAAAAAATTGACAATGATTTCTCCCGGAGATGTTTAGTTTAATGAGCACTCCCTTGCTTGGCGCCATATTGTTTTTCGCCGTAAACAGCTGGATGCAAGATAGCACGCGAGAGGACAGAAGTCATACATGTTTATTGCTGGGAAACACACTCTTCAGGTATTTGGTCAGCTGTAGAATTTGAATATGATGTTTTTTTTATTATTGTCAAAGGGTAGGTTTTTCATTATTTGCAATCTAATATGTGTGCGGTGAAACATACTGAGATTTGGAAGAGTCCATTATTTAACGTACAGGTGTTGTTATATATCAGCATTTTATGTACATGTTCCCTTGTTAAGATCATTTATCAAGTATATTAGAGAAGAGGTGTATATTTGTAGTGTTTTAAATCAGAGTTATTTTCAGTGTATGACCTACATTTCAATATGCTTTGGCCACCTGTCACCCCTTTTGTCAAATAGAGTAGGACTTCCATTTCTTGGAATTGAGAGTCAGAGATGCACTGTTTCCAAGAATTTGCGTGTGCCAGCGATGTTTGTTTACGAGTACATTTAAGTCTTTTTGAGTGTAGATTGGAGTTGTAAGAGATGTTATTCAATGTCTTATTATTCATGGTATGATAGATTATTTCTGGCAATGTAGAGTTTAATCTCATTATTTTATTGTTCATGATTCAGAGAAGCATAGTTATGACGTCGCAGATAATACGCACACATAATTCATTATATGAGAGATTTTCTAAGCGTTCCTATAAGAGATTAAGTGTAAACATTTATGAATTATAAAAAAAGTTATTTATCTGAGTTTTATGAGTGTACAAATGACAAAGAGAGAGAGAGTAGATAATAGAGAATATATTGTATACTTATGAGAGCTCATTGTTGTTTTCAGAACTCCATGATCCATACTTCCTTGTGTTTGGGAACAAATGGTGTTGGGAGACCTCCCACAATAGACTTGTTCTTTGACCTGTGAACCACCACCCATTTTGTTTTCTTATCATTTAATGTAAAATGGCTTTTGTTACAACTTATGACTCCTGGTAGCAAAATTGCTACATCAGTTCAACTCCTATTAATTTGAAATAATCATTTCCGAGAATCTCTAAAGAAAACTAAATCTGACAGAATAACAACAATCTTCTATTGTTTTGCAGGACAATGTCAAACAATTTGATGTCAAGAATGAATGTTGATGGGCAAAACGGCAAGTTTTCTTTTAAGAATACAAGGTTGTATTCAATCATCTCTGGTAAGTTAATTACCAAGTGCAGCATTTTCATCATGACCATAGCAAATAATATATGACAGTAAAGCATCTTCTAATTCATCCTACCGGTAATTCATAGTCTAATTAAATAATCAATTTGCAATTGAGGATTTTCTTTGAAATTGTTTAAGAAAACTTCCATTCCTTCGGTTGAAAATATAAATTGTTTACACTTTTCGTCATATTTTGTATTGATGCTGTTCATATGTTCACATGCCAAGTTACAGCAGTGAAATGAACCTTTCAAGTGATTGATTAAACAAATACTTGAATCATTTAAGACAATATATCTTCCATATAACTTACTCATGTATTTAAATATAAAATTTCAGAATGTGTCCTATCTCAAGGAATGAGATGGGAATGCATCGAAGCAAATTTCAAGAAAGAGTTAGGAACGTTTCTGAAGTATCCACCTGACCGCCAGGCAGGGTGGCAGAAAGAAGCGGAGCTGATAATTGTGTTTTGGGTTGTAATTGTGTTGAAAAATCTGAACTGTGGTATTGAAATTGGTGGCGTAAATGTCACTTTGATGCTATATGCAGATGATATTGTGTTATTAGCACAACAGAGATCACCTACAGACTATGTCATGTGTGATGTTTTACATTATGCACTAAACCACGTTTTCTGTGTGCGTGTGTGTTCATAAAGATTTCATGAAAAGTGACTTGTTTTATGTGCTGTCTTCAGGTATAGTTCCTGGTCATCTTGGATCCCTTTCATGGTGAAAGTAATTGCATTGAATATCACACAATACGTCAGACAGACATACTGCAATATACAATATCACACAATACGTCAGACAGACATACTGCAATATACAATATCACACAATACGTCAGACAGACATACTGCAATATACAATATCACACAATACGTCAGACAGACATACTGCAATATACAATATCACACAATACGTCAGACAGACATACTGCAATATACAATATCACACAATACGTCAGACAGACATACTGCAATATACAATATCACACAATACGTCAGACAGACATACTGCAATATACAATATCACACAATACGTCAGACAGACATACTGCAATATACAATATCAATATACATCAGACAATATCACACAATACAATATCACACAATACGTCAGACAGACATACTGCAATATACAATATCACACAATACGACAGACAGACATACTGCAATATACAATATCACACAATACGTCAGACAGACATACTGCAATATACAATATCACACAATACGTCAGACAGACATACTGCAATATACAATATCACACAATACGTCAGACAGACATACTGCAATATACAATATCACACAATACGTCAGACAGACATACTGCAATATACAATATCACACAATACGTCAGACAGACATACTGCAATATACAATATCACACAATACGTCAGACAGACATACTGCAATATATACAATATCACACAATACGTCAGACAGACATACTGCAATATACAATATCACACAATACGTCAGACAGACATACTGCAATATACAATATCACACAATATCAGACAGACATATGCAATACACAATATCACACACGTCAGACAGACATACTGCAATATACAATATACAATATCACACAATACGTCAGACAGACATACTGCAATATACAATATACAATATCACACAATACGTCAGACAGACATACTGCAATATACAATATCAATACACAATACGTCAGACAGACATACTGCAATATACAATATCACACAATACGTCAGACAGACATACTGCGGGTTACTGAAGGTTCATTCTAACCCGGACCTTCACGGGTCTACACAGATGGAACTAACGTTATGTTTTCTGATGAATTCAAGGTTTACTTTGGACTTCCTTGGCGCAAGAATGGCGTTCAACGACTAATGGAAATCTCTGTATGTCTAAACTGTATGTAATTGGGTCTGCAGAGCTCGTCTGCCAAGCACCAGATGCTGGTCTGCCCGCTAGTGACCGGGTTGTTATTCAGCCCGTGCCCGTCTGGGTTGCATACTCCCCAGGGAGTTGATGATGACCGTTGCAAATCATACGGATTCACTGGTCGGGCTACAAATAAAACGCACTTGAGCTGATACCAATATCTGGATAAGTTTGTCACATAAATGGATGATAAAATACACTCAGGAAATAGAACCGGAACAGAAGGTGTGTGATATCAACAACACGCTCAACTGCGTCATAAAAGGTGAATTATATCTACAACATACCCATCTGCGTCACAAAAGGTGAATTACACCTACAACATAACCATCTGCGTCACAAAAGGTGAATTATATCTACAACATACCCATCTGCGTCAAAAAAGATGAATTATATTGAAAACATACCCATCTGCGTCACAAAAGTGAATTATATCTACAGCATACCCATCTGCATAAAAAAGGTGAATTATATGTACGGCATACCCATCTACGTCACAAAAGGTGAATTATATCTACAACATACCCATCAGCGTCACAAGGGTGAATTATATCTACAACATATCTAACTGCACAAAAAGGTGAATTATATCTACAACATACTCATCTGCATAAAAAAAGGTGAATTATATCTACAACATACCTATGAGCGTCACAAAGGTGAATTATATCTACAACATACCTAACTGCAGCAAAAAGGTGAATTATATCTACAATACACCCAACTGCACTCCAAAAGGTGAAATATACCTACAACATACCAGACTTGCACGTTTATACACTGGGAAACCTACAGTTACAACCTGGCCTTTGAAGAATCAAACTTGATACCAGCATGTTTGTAAGTAGAAGGTCAATAAGACAACCATTACACACATCTTCTGACTGTGGACCTTTGTTCTGCCCTTGGCGTGAGAGATAGAAGCGAATCACTTCGGCACTGAAATGGATCAACTCTAACTTCCTTGTTCTCTGTGCAGAGAGGGACTTCAGAGCAGGGCACCTGTGTTTGTGATTATACTCTCGCTGACTGGAGGGGGTCTGTCTTTCACCCAGCGCCCATCTAGAATCCTCATAAACGTCATTTCACGACATCATAATCACTCATGATAATCAATACCATCAGAAACAACCTAACATTTAACCGGGAGATCCCCGAACCTCGTGCCCCGTCAGTTTCCACATTTGACCTGCGCAAAAGCTTTAAGAAGATGATTTGACTTCAGGTCAAACACACCGAACAAAAAACTTTCATAGGACGTCCTGAAAAAGACTAGTCTTGTGGTTACCTTAAAATGATTGGCGCCTCCCTCTAGAAGTAATCGGTATTTCCTGAGGAGCGCTGACGTGAAATGAGTTTTAACGTTGCTTTCAAGATTACTGCACTTGGATAGGGGCTTGTGTACGTGTGTATCGGATTGTTTTAGTCCACTCCGCTCCGACCAGTTCTTGTTTATGTCCCATTAACACTTCAGTGTTGAAGCCAGCTGTCTCACGTCCTGCCCGTACAGACCAACATGCAGCTGTTCACTACCCACACGTCCTGCGCCATACAGACCAACATGCAGCTGATCACTACCCTCACGTCCGCCCAATACAGACCAACATGCAGCTGTTCACTACCCTCACGTCCGCCCAATACAGACCAACATGCAGCTGTTGAGTACCCTCACGTCCTGTCCCATGCAGACCAACATGCAACTGTTCACTACCTCACGTCCTGCCCCATGCAGACCAACATGCAAGTGTTCACTACCCTCACGTCCTGCCCCATACAGACCAACATGCAGCTGTTCACTGCCCTCACGCCCTGCACCATACCTACCAACATGCAGCTGTTCACTACCGTCACGTCCTGCCCCATACAGAACAACATGCAGCTGTTCACTACCTCAAGCCCTGCACCATACAGACCAACATGCAGCTGTTCACTACCCTCACGTCCTGCACCATGCAGACCAACATGCAGCTGTTCACTACCTCACGCCCTGCACCATACAGACCAACATGCAACTGTTCACACCCTCACGTCCTGACCCATACAGACCAACATGCAGCTGTTGACTACCCTTACGTCCTGCCCCATACAGACCAACATGCAGCTGTTGACTACCCACACGTCCTGCCCCATACAAACCGACATGCAGCTGATCACTACCCTCACGTCCGCCCGATACAGACCAACATGCAGCTGTTCACTACCCTCACGTCCTGCCCCATACAGACCAACATGCAGCTGTTCACTACCCTCACGTCCTGCCCCATACAGACCAACATGCAGCTGATCACTACCCTCACGTCCTCCAAATACAGACCAACATGCAGCTGTTCACTACCCTCACGCCCTGCCCCATACAGACCAACATGCAGGTGTTCACTACCCTCACGTCCGCCCCATACAGACCAACATGCAGCTGTTCACTAAGCTCACGTCCTGACCCATGCGGACCAACATGCAGCTGTTCACTACCTCACGCCCAGCACCATACAGACCAACATGCAACTGTTCACACCCTCACGTCCTGCCCCATACAGAACAACATGCAGCTGTTCACTACCCTCACGCCCTGCACCATACAGACCAACATGCAACTGTTGACTACCCACACGTCCTGGCCCATACAGACCAACATGCAACTGTTCACTACCCTCACGTCCTGCACCATACAGACCAACATGCAACTGCTCACACCCTCACGTCCTCCCCCATACAGACCAACATGCAACTGTTCACTACCTTCACGTCCTGCCCCATACAGACCAACATGCAACTGTTCACTACCATCACGTTCTGCCCCATACAGACCAACATGCAACTCTTGACTACCTCACGTCCTGCCCCATACAGACCAACATGCAACTGTTCACTACCATCACGTTCTGCCCCATACAAACCAACATGCAGCTGTTCACTACCCTCACGTCCTGCACCATACAGAACAACATGCAACTGTTCACTACCTCACGTCCTGCCCCATGCAGACCAACATGCAAGTGTTCACTACCCTCACGTCCTGCCCCATACAGACCAACATGCAGCTGTTCACTGCCCTCACGCCCTGCACCATACCTACCAACATGCAGCTGTTCACTACCGTCACGTCCTGCCCCATACAGAACAACATGCAGCTGTTCACTACCTCAAGCCCTGCACCATACAGACCAACATGCAGCTGTTCACTACCCTCACGTCCTGCACCATGCAGACCAACATGCAGCTGTTCACTACCTCACGCCCTGCACCATACAGACCAACATGCAACTGTTCACACCCTCACGTCCTGACCCATACAGACCAACATGCAGCTGTTCACTACCCTTACGTCCTGCCCCATACAGACCAACATGCAGCTGTTGACTACCCACACGTCCTGCCCCATACAAACCGACATGCAGCTGATCACTACCCTCACGTCCGCCCAATACAGACCAACATGCAGCTGTTCACTACCCTCACGTCCTGCCCCATACAGACCAACATGCAGCTGTTCACTACCCTCACGTCCTGCCCCATACAGACCAACATGCAGCTGATCACTACCCTCACGTCCTCCAAATACAGACCAACATGCAGCTGTTCACTACCCTCACGCCCTGCCCCATACAGACCAACATGCAGCTGTTCACTACCCTCACGTCCGCCCCATACAGACCAACATGCAGCTGTTCACTACCATCACGTCCTGCCCCATACAGAACAACATGCAGCTGTTCACTACCCTCACTACAGACCAACATGCAGCTGTTGACTACCCACACGTCCTGGGCCCATACAGACCACACAATGCTACGGCTGTTGCACTACCCTCACGTCCTGCCCCATACAGACCAACATGCAACTGTTCACTACTCACGTCCTGCCCCATACAGACCAACATGCAACTGTTCACTACCCTCACGTCCTGCCCCATACAGACCAACATGCAGCTGTTCACTACCCTCACGTCCTCCCCATACAGACCAACATGCAACTGTTCACTACCCTCACGTCCTGCCCCATACAGACCAACATGCAGCTGTTCACTACCCTCACGTCCTCCCCATACAGACCAACATGCAGCTGTTCACTTCACGCCACATACCAGACCAACATGCAACTGTTCACTAACCTCACGCCTGCCCCATACAGACCAACATGCAGCTGTTCACTACCCTCACGTCCGCCCATACAGACCAACATGCAATGTTCTACCAACTGTTCACTACTGTTCACTACCCTCACGTCCTGCCCCATACAGACCAACATGCAACTGTTCACTACCCTCACGTCCTGCCCCATACAGACCAACATGCAACTGTTCACTACCCTCACGTCCTGCCCCATACAGACCAACATGCAACTGTTCACTACCCTCACGTTCCTGCCCCATACAGACCAACATGCAACTGTTCACTACCTCACGTCCTGCCCCATACAGACCAACATGCAACTGTTCACTACTCCTCACGTCCTGCCCCATACAGACCAACATGCAACTGTTCACTACCATCACTGTCGTCCTGCCCCATACAGACCAACATGCAACTGTTGTTCACCCTCACGTCCTGCTGCCCCATACAGACCCATGCAACAGACCAACATGCAACTGTTCACTACCCCTCACGTCCTGCCCCATACAGACCAACATGCAACTGTTCACCCTCGTCCTGCCCCTCACGCTGTTCACTGTTCCTCACGTTCTGCCCCATACAGACCAACATGCAGCTGTTCACTACCCTCACGACCAACATGCAGCTGTTCACTACCATCACGTCCTGCCCCATACAGACCAACATGTACGACTGTTCACTACCATCACGTTCTGCACCATACAGACCAACATGCAACTGTTCACTACCATCACGTTCTGCCCCATACAGACCAACATGCAGCTGTTCACTACCCTCGCCCCATACAGACCTGCATACAGACCAACATGGCTGTTCACTACCATCACATACAGACCAACACTGCACTGTTCACTACCCTCACGTCCTGCCCCATACAAACCAACATGCAACTGTTCACTACCCTCACGTTCTGCCCCATACAGACCAACATGCAACTGTTCACTACCATCACGTTCTGCCCCATACAGACCAACATGCAGCTGTTCACTACCCTCACGTCCCCCACATACAAACCAACATGCAGCTGATCACTAACCTCACGTCCTGCCCCATACAGACCAACATGCAGCTGTTCACTACCCTCACGTCCCCCACATACAGACCAACATGCAACTGTTCACTACCTTCACGTCCTGCCCCATACAGACCAACATGCAGCTGTTCACTACCCTCACGTCCCCCACATACAGACCAACATGCAACTGTTCACTACCCTCACGTCCTGCCCCATACAGACCAACATGCAGCTGTTCACTACCCTCACGTCCCCCACATACAGACCAACATGGAACTGTTCACTACCCTCACGTCCCCCACATACAGACCAACATGCAGCTGTTCACTACCATCACGTCCCCCACATACAGACCAACATGCAACTGTTCACTACCCTCACGTCCCCCACATACAAACCAACATGCAGCTGATCACTAACCTCACGTCCTGCCCCATACAGACCAACATGCAGCTGTTCACTACCCTCACGTCCCCCACATACAGACCAACATGCAACTGTTCACTACCCTCACGTCCTGCCCCATACAAACCAACATGCAACTGTTCACTACCCTCACGTCCTGCCCCATACAGACCAACATGCAACTCTTGACTACCCTCACGTCCTGCCCCATACAGACCAACATGCAGCTGTTCACTAACCTCACGTCCTGTCCCATACAGACCAACATGCAGCTGTTCACTACCCTCACGTCCTGACCCATACAGACCAACATGAAACTGTTCACACCCTCACGTCCTGACCCATACAGACCAACATGCAGCTGTTGACTACCCTCACGTCCTGACCCATACAGACCAACATGCAACTGTTCACTACCCTCACGTCCTGACCTATACAAATCGGCACATCCTGTGCTGTGTCCTGTTGTTGTCCCCCAGTTTGATAACCACCCTCTTGCTATACGACGTATTTATGGATGACATTGCTAGGTCACGCCGTTCTCGTGCATCGACAGCTTTCATTTTGGAATAATGCAGGAACTCACCTTCTGTGGCCCGCCTTGAGACTAGACCTGAAGCCCCTGGAGCCCATTTGGGACTTTATCGGACGACGGATCCAAACACGTGTACCACCTGTTCAAAATGTGCGCGAGTTGGAAGCAGCTTTGCATCAAGGATGGCGACAGTTTCATCTGCAACGAATACGACGGGGTATGCGACACATTGGGTAGAGACAGTTATCCAAGCACGTGGAGGGTACTCTGGAACGTTTTTCTCATCACATACAGGCCATGTTGTCTGATCATGTCTCTAGCTCTATACTTGTAACAGATTATCATCCTGAGTCAAAACAGATCATTTGTGTATTGTGCCATATCCAGTATTAAGGAAACTGTCCTTTTGTGTGTTCTTTCAGTCAAGACATGGTCTTACGGTAAAAACATTCAGCTTTTTTATACACCACTGATCTTAGTCGAAACATACAACTTTGTAAAATTTACAAGGGTGCTTTTCCAGGTGTATATTTCTAAGAAACCGTCCTATTAGAAATCACAAGGCTTGCAAAACTTAATCTTTGGTATCATGTGATAACACAATCGGATACAGATACAGTTCCAGTCATAGTACCCATAATTGTTACATCACAATAATCCCAAATCTCATCCAATGACCTGATTTTGTTCATTGCGTGAAAACAGTTTTGTTTTGTTCGTTTGTATGAACAGCTGCCTGAATCACATGCAGGGTTTAGAGCTGGTTACAGCACTTTAGACAACATTTTTGTTTTACAATGTTTAGTACAAAAGTATCTTACAAAGACCAATGTTTGTTTTTACTGCTTGTTTGTTGATTCCAAAAAAGCATTTGATTCTATTAATAGAAAATTATTATGGTATTATGGTATTGAAAAGGGGCATTCATGGTAAACTATTTAATGTTTTGTTTGATATGTATGCAAATGTAAAATCTGCTGTTAAAATAACTAATTTGTCAATATCCAATTGTTTTGATACATTGAGTGGTGTGAAACAGGGATGTGTACTCAGTCCCTTGCTGTTCTCATTGTTTGTGGTAGAACTTGAAAATTTGTGGTATGAATCCAATGTATTTTGTAGGTCAAGAATTTATGGATACATTGTTGTTGTTTTATACAAATGACTTGTGTGTGTTTGATGACAGTGTTGTTGGTTTGCAGACAAAGCTTGATGTACTTAAGCAGTATAGTATATGAATATTGAAATTGAATATGTTGAACGTTTTCACATTACATTTTGTTAATATGTTTTAGGTGTTGGGTATTATGTCTCAAATGATGCTGCTTTGGGTGAATGCGGTATACATGGTCTGTTTATTGATTATCATAAACGATTTATTCATTTTGGTTAAAACTGTTAGCAATGCCAACTGTAACAATGTTATTTATTATGTAAATCATCAGATGAATGCAACCGTATAACTTGGGCATCAAAGGTTAACACTTACTATTTAGTTATGGCTTTGGTTGAGTGTAGATCACACATGGAGTGGGTGATAAAAACATGTTTCTCAATACCTTTGTACAAAGACTTAAAGACTGTAATCAACAAAATTGGTACTCTAAAATTTGTGATTCAAGTAAATTGTGTAATTATAAAGAAAATAAATATCTTTTGTCAATTGAATATTATTTGTGTGCTATCCCAGAAAGAGAATACAGAAGACTTTTATGTTTATTTCGTATATGTGAGCTCCCTTTAATGGTTAATACCCCTGAAGGTCCGGGTTAGAATGTACCTTCAGCAACCCATGCTTGTCGTAAGAGGCGACTAACGGGATCGGGTGGTCATGCTCGTTGGCTTAGTTGGAACATGTCATCGGTTTCCAATTACGCAGATCGATGCTCATGCTGTGGCCACTGGATTGTCTGGTCCAGACTCGATTATTTACAGATCGCCGCTATATAGCTGGAATATTGTGCGGCGTACAACTGAACTCACTGATTCACTTTAATGGTTAATATTGGTAGAAGGTGTGGCATTCTCCGCAGTAATAGAATATGTACATTTAGTGCGTTAGGTTGTGTAGAGGATGAATATCACTTTCTTCTAAAATACCAGTCGTATGACTGTCAGATCAAAACATATACCAAGATATTATTGTAATTCACCCACGATGCTTAGAAAAACTCTTATAACATATAATAAAATAAATTTTGTGTTAAATGTTGCAATGTATATTAAGGAAGCTCTATTTCTCAGAAATTCCCATCTGTCATCAAAATTATTATTTTGTATTATGTTGTACCGTGGCCTATAAACCGAATAAAACGAATTGAATTGAAATATACTGGACAAAATAAGTTACGGAAATTGGTATTTTTATGATTGATATTTTATCAGTGTGTCAATTAATAAATAGATCATTATTCATTATTTCAAAATCCCTAACTATTTTTGTCCAGTATAGGTTCTAAAGACCGATACTAAGACCGGATTTTGTTCATGGCGTGAAAACAATTTTGTTTTGTTAGTTTCGTGAAAATCATATTCTCAGAAACTACTAGGCCCTGTTAGCTTAGAGATTGTTCCATGCACTACAATTTGATTTTTATTTAACCTCGACATTATTATTGAAAAATATAGCGTTTTAAAACGGTTACAAAATGGCTGAGACCATGGAATATCACATACACTTCACAAATGCTGTATCAAACGTTATTATGTAACATGGGTGTTTGTTTCCATAACTTATGTCTTTGGGGAACACATTGACGTCTTACAGGCCAGCGTCCAGTAAGATTCCGGTTAGGAGAGGTTCCAGAAACCCAAGCTTTTAATTCCAAACTCCGTGACTTGTCCATGACATCGATGGTTGCTCATAATATGTGAACGAAACCAAGACCTAGTAGGTATTAGAAACTCTCGATATTTACAATCTCACTGGTTACTAACAGATTACAGTATACACCTGGAACAAAGGCTTTGGATTTTAAATACAGTCAAAATATAACTGCATCCGAAAATATTCAGTCTTTTATGATAATTCATGTAAGAGCTTCTCAGTTGAAATAGACTGACTGACTGACTGACTGAGTTTGGTTTTACGCCGCTTTTAGCAATATTCCAGCAACATCACGGCGGGGCACACCAGAAATGGGCTTCACACATTGTGCCCATGTGGGGATTCGAACCTGGGTCTTCGGCGTGACGAGCCAACGTTTAACCATTAGGCTACCCCACCGCCCCAGTTGAAATAGAGAAAACGAATGTTTCCAATCCTTTGTGTGTGATATTGTACAGCCGCTTCGCTGAATAAGTGATCTATTTCCGAGGCGTTAACATTGGTCCAGTGTGTGTACGCATCATTATGTCCATACCAGGTGTTTGTGGTAGTGTTGCTTTATCACTGTATGCACTAAGGTAGCTACACGTATCTCAATTGTCATAAAGGCGGCTAAAGATGATCAGGCCGGGGAGCCCTGGTGAAGCTCTTGGCTACGACATAACTACACGTTTCTATAGGTTAATGCAAATATGAGTCAGTCTTCTCATCAAGACCTGTTAAGTTTAATTTTCATGCCAATACAAATTAGTGTACATTTCCTGCATCAGCGAAAATGATATGATATGCATGTTCCCAGCTACTTCTACAGTAGAGTAGATTGCCACTACAACGTCAACATCCTGCTTGGACATGTTACTTCTCAGCATGCATTTTGCATCACCAATATCCTTCTGAAGCATGTGATGTAGAACATAACTGATACGTAACATATATGTTATAAAACCTTACCTGTCTGTTTCTTCAAATAATGCTCACTATAGAGGATAGGCCACATACACAAATATTCTTATTTCTCATCAATTTACATCTTTTTAAAATTTTATGTCCAAAACCCCTTGATTTCTGTGGAAATTTACACCTTTCCTCCAGTAGAAAATCAAAACTTAAAAGTGTGGAAAATTCATGCAGGATCAGGGTCGATTTTTCGGGTTGGGCGGTAATGAGAAACAAGAGTATTTTTATATATGGCCATACATAATGTTATGATTAATACATCTTAGAAATAAATAGTCCACATTTTGTGCGAATTGGATTCAGTTTTATTGCTGAAACTGTCATAAATGAAATAGCAACTCCAACATGTGTATGAAAGTTAAGGACTTCTGACAATCCTTTTCCTTGATTTGTGTTCTGTGGTTTGTATGTACAATATAAATAACCCCTGTGTAGAAACATGTCACAGTCATTTGTGTGACCCAGAATGTACACAGATGCACTGCTCAGACAATAAATCACCCACATAAACCTGCTTCCCTAAAACCTCAAGCCTTGTTGTTTCTATATTCCTTCAAGACTTTTGATCTAGTTTTAATGTCCCTGCTGCACAGGTTTTTTTCAGTAATTTTGGCCATTACTGACCCATGTTTCCTTGAATTGTGGCAACATTTGCCATGGAGTTGTAAAATGAATAGAAAACTCTCTCTAACCACACAAGTTAGTCAGACACAGATACCTGACAACCTGTCCACAATAACAGTCACCATACACAGAGTCTGATGGAGGTGTCAAGATGGGCCTTCTTGTGAGACAAATAGTTCATGCCCCAATGATGAACTGTTACATGTATACAGGACATTTCTAAGCTGAATGTTCCTGTAGGCACCTTACATTTTTCTCATGGCACACAAGTCTATTCAGCTTGTAAAGTCCTGAATACTCACACTGGGAACAGCAATCAACCAAGTAGGTCTGCCAGCCTAAACAGTGAGAACATACACATTTAGCAATAACCCTGTAAATGTTTGACATTCTACTATTAACACTCTGGAGAGCTAGACCTGCTTTTCATCACTGCACACATAAAGAGAGCAGGAAGTGGTGTGAGACTGAAAAGCGATGTGAGGTGTTTATTTCCACCTTCAGTTTCCACAATAGCCAAGTAATTTGACTGAAAGGTAATGAAGGAAAATCATGCACGTTTTTTGTAAGTTTACTGGCAATGAAAATATTATGTACCTGACCAGTACTTGCAAGACCATTACTTCCTCATGACTTGTTACAAATGAATATATTACTTGCACATAGTCAATATATATTAATTCTAGTATCGTTAGCAAATCCAATCATATTAGAGGCAACTAAGTTTCGGCAAGCTTTTAAATTGGCTATAAGCTGCCCTCCCATGCTCTGTTGTGTCGGTAGAGGTCAAAGGCCAGCAGGGGTGGTGCAGTGGACAAATGTTCTGATGGGGATGTCATCCCCAGCAGCTTCAGGTCAGGAGCCTCCTTCTGAAGATCATGGCACAGGAATTCCAGCAAATCCGGCTCATGCTGATTTGAGGGCTGTAGAACAATATGAAGATATATACATATAACATTTATACATATCTGGCATACAGAGCTATCAGACTAAACTTTGTTACAGTTCCTGTTGGTATCCTTGAAGTAATGAACTGAGGACCTCTAAGGTCCAGACAACATATGGCCTGGCAGTGGTAGAGACATAGGGTGTAGTGATTCAATGTATTGTATGGGTAGGTCAATGGTACACATATGGCCTGGCAGTGGTAGAGATATAGGGTGTAGTGATTCAATGTATTGTATGTAGGTCAATGGTACACATACGGCCTGGCAGAAGTAGATATATGGGGTGTAGTGACTCACTGTTTTGTATGGGTAGGTCAATGGTACACATATGGCCTGGCAGTGGTGGAGATATAGAGTGTAGTGATTCACTGTATTGTATGGGTTACACATATGGGTAACAGCTAAAATGGTTGGCACAAATGCAATGGTTTAGATTAAAACAAAATACAGATTCCATTACATTTAGGTTTTTCAGCAGCAATGCCATAGTGGTCACATTGAAAAATTAAGTTTTTTGAAGGAAACTATATGATTATAATTAAGGGAGACAGACACATGAAAAGCAGATCATAACATGAGCTCTCTTGACTTCCAACTGTGCAGATTGATGGTCATGCTTTTGATCACTGGATTGTCTGGTCCAGAATCGATTATTTACAGACTGCCACCATATAGCTGGAATATATTGCTGAGTGTGGCATTAAACGACAAACAACAACCACAACAATCCATGCAGAAAAGCTACAACAGTAACATCAAGTATTTAATATGATTAAGGGACCTTTCATAATTTATGACTAGGGGGTGATGATGATTTTAAGGGGGTCACCCATTTTGTTCTGGGAGGTAGGGGGTCAACAATTTTGCACACGTTTGTAGAGGGGTCAGCAATTTTGCACATAAAAATATTTAAAAATTATGCTTTAAAAATACGGAAAAGGGGAGGGGGAGGGTCATTGACTTTGTACATGACATGCTGGGGGGTCACTTACTTTGTACATACATTTGGGGGTGGGGGGTGGTCCCATTCACATTGTACATGCTTCACCATAAAAATCATCATCATACCCCCTAGCCATAAATTATGAATGGTCCCTAAGAAATTCACCTTACGACTTTGATGCATGACAGTTTTTCCCTTCAGAGTTATCTCCCTTTCGGTTTTTCGTTGTAAGTCTTCAGCAGATGCTTGTAAGCCAACAAGACCATTAAACTGACTGGATTTGAAACACAGGTTCACCTTGGAAGATGCCTGAAATGACCAATCAGTTCATCTGTGTAACAACACATAAGGATCAACATGATTAAAAGATTTAAGCCAGTGAAACAATGTTTGTCAACATATTACTTTCCAAACATCAATGTAATGTGGTTCTGATTACTCATTCTAACAATACAGACCAACTGAAACATGTATGTGGGTTATATAGGCCATCTCGGTCCATCAGTCTACACAAACTTTACTGATGTTTTACTGAAGTACGGAATTGTCTACTCATAACCTAAAGGCAAAACTGTATTTCACCAGAGGTGCAGATAAGCTGCATATCCGGGTCAAATACGCATAGAAACTTTCTAATTACGCATTGAAAAATAACTGTTGCATACCAATTACGCATTTATAATGTTATATACGCTAAAAGTTTAAAACAAATGCGTACGGAATATATTTATAAAAATCGCTCGCGTAATTAAAAAGACACCGATTGCTATCAAGTTGTACTGTTAGTAAACACTAGTGTTGTACTGTCAGTATAGGATGAGAGATTTTTTTATGAAATTATTTCCATTATATTTAAGTTGATTTGGATTAGGTATGACATAAGGCAGAACATACCTGCTTTTAAACCTACTCAATGACATAATACTTAGGTGAGTAAAATAACTGAAATACGCACATATTTGAAAGCAGTGGGAAATGGAAAATGAAATACCCACTCAACATTCATAATACCCACTCCAAACAAATACAGTGGGTACAGTACCCGCATGAGATAAATCTTATCTGGAGCTCTGTTTCACAATATCAAAACATTTGAATGCATGACCAAAGTCAAAGCAGATATTAGGTTATCTTAGGATTTGCTGAATATGCATTGAGAGTAACATAGTCGAGTTCAACAGTATTTCATGAGTAATTGACTTAAGAGAAGGGTTGGAGGTCCTTGAGTTGATGGCCACAGGATTAGCTGAATTGGTAAAAATGCTGGCCCACTATTTGGGCAGTTTTGACCTTTTACAGCTGTGTCACTATTTCTCATCATGCTAAAGTTAATAACATCTCACTATGCTGAACATATATATCATGTACATATTGGGCCCTACTATTAACCACAACACGCATGCCAAAATAAATGACAAACTTATAACGGTCATTAATGTGTTCTTAATATGACTGTTGTGCATCATTTCTAAAAGGTTTAAACAATCTTAATGTAGTCATGTTAAAAATTCAAATGGACAATCTATTTTGCATTACAAAGTGAGGTACATCGTAATTAAACCTGTTAAGTAATGTGAAGTTGTTTTGTCCATGATCTATCACACCACCAACTTACGGAAACATCAAGATAAATATCTAATAACATGTTTAAAACTGTTTTTGTTCTGTGTGGGGATAGACTATTCCAAAATCTGATATTTTACCATGTTAACAGTTAAATATTATTATTTATCTCAGATATCAAAGTCTCAGGTAAAGAACATAAAAAAATAGATGCATTATTTGCATCACATTTGTTATATTTAACAGATGTGAGTAAACATAATATTTTGCCAGGTAGGTCCACTTTTTGTTTCATTTTTCAAACAGCCATACTCAACATTCTGAAAGGTACTTGAGAAATCTGTTTTTATTTCAGCATTTCTGTCTTTAAAAATGTCAAACACCACAAGGCAAGGGACAGGTGAAATCCAGTCTCCACAGTTTCATGCTTGCTGAGGCAGTTAGATTAGCTTGGGCTGTGGTAGATAATGCTTCATACCCAGTGGTTTTAGGGTGATAATGATAAAGTGTACATTCTTGTCGATGTGTCCTTGTAGTCAGAGCATAATACTGACAAAATGTACTTTCTTGTTGATAATGTCGAAAATATATTGATAAAGTATACTTTCTCACTGATGAGTCAGATATATCGTAAACTGTAGCTTGAGGTTGATATTGATAAAGTGTACTAACTGTACTTTCTCACTGACAAGTCTTGATATATTTGACCTTACATTTCGAGAGCAATATCGACAAAGTGTACCTTCTCACTGATGAGTATGATAAATTGTACCCTGTATCTTAAAGTGATCATGGTGATATCAGTAAAGTGTACCTTCTCACTGATTTCGGTCCACTTTTCCTCATTCAGGTGTTCTTGGACAGCAGATGCCACATCAGGGACCATCCCATCAACTTTCCTCATTTCATTATACACTTTCAATGAGTTATTATATTCAGGACGTGAAAACACATGTTCCACATCTGATTCTCTGTCCTCTGCATCAAAGGGGTATTGATACTCTGTGACAATAGGATGCTCCTGTAGTTCCCGTGTGACAACAACCTTCCTTTTTGATGGACCTTTATTAGAGCTGGAAATGATGAAGTCTGGTCTTTCACAGCCTTCAAAGGCACTTTTATCAGGCTTCCTAATTCCCTCAGATTCATTTTTCAACTTGGGATCTTTGCCAGCATTTACATCAGAATTCATGTTTACTGCTCTATGAGTACGAGTTGTATCTGATGAGGGACATGTCATATACTGGCTAGTTCTTTGTTGTGATAATGGTTCATGAAAATCTTCATCTGGTTTGTCCTCTTCAAAATATAAATCAGGCTTGTATACTTTGCTTATAGTCTTTCCAAAACTTGTTTCATTATCTGTTACGACATCTTGTCCAAAGCTTTTATCATTTGCATTACTGTCAGCAGCATTTAGATCAAATCTTACTTTGTATTTCAGTTTATATTTTGCCTCTGGGTCATTTCTTTCAGTCCTCAAACTACTTTTGGCTTTAGAACTGCCAGATAATTTATGTTCTGGTGTCACAGTCAGAAGCGGATCGGGCACCAACACTGTAGGTACAGCAGGAACCACACCAGTATCCAATTGTTTTGCACCATGTCTAAGTCTTGATGTTGTTGTAATGGACTGGGGTGTAAGACTCAGACGTGGATCAGGGCTGGGAAGAGCTTGGTAGAAAGTTGTTCCCTCAGAGGGCAAGTTCTGTTTTCCTGAAGTTACACCCTGACATGACTTATCTGGAGTGATACACAGGGTAGGATCAGTCTGAGACCTAAACAGTGCTGCTGGCTTTACAGATGGTATGGGCGCAGAAACAAGTGGTATGAAATCGGCAAGAAAGTCTTCATTACATGCAAACATAGTGTGTAATTCTTTTGAATAGGTTTGAGGTTTATATTCAGAAACAGGTTCGTAGTCCCTGTCACCGCGTCCAGGAGGGCAGCTGCGAGGGATGGACTCCATCCTGTGACAAACAGCATGAGCCATGACAACCATGTCAAGCTGTCACTATTCAGCAGCTCCTTCTCTGATCATTTCACATTCTGGAATTTAGAAAAAATACAGTCAAGTTTGAGAATCATTAAAATATCTTAAGGCACACATTGACTGATTGAGTTAAATTTATGCAATACCAAATTATAGTGTGGCAAGAACTAGTCTAGCTAACCTAATTATCAAATACTTTCCCAAATAACAACAAACAAAAACAGACAGGACCTCAATTATTTTGTTGATGTTGGGAAGATTGCAGTATTTCGTTTACGTATTTAACCCCCTTGATGCCGAGTTTTTTTCAGGAGCACATTTTCATACAGTTTGAAAAGTGAACGTTGTGCGAGAATTGCGTTCGCGTGGTCCTGGATCTACGTACGGCTATAAAATTACACAGAAATGTAGAATATTAAATTTCCTTTCCGTTGGTATAAATATAAGTGCAACTACCTTGGCGGTTTGAGAAATATACACTGCTAAATGATGTCCAAAATTTTGCTATGCGTTAAAAAACAGTAATATTATCCGCTTTTTATCGCGCACCGATAAAAGCACTGTGCTACGAATTTTTTAATGTGGCTTCTTTATGGAAAGTGTGAGCGAAGAAAATACAGCCTGATATCTGAACGACATAAGTGTATATGAATTGGGTTTATGTGCTTGTGCATAACGTTATGCGCTCAACATTAAATATGACTCGCAATAAATGTCAAAAATGGATTTTCTTCTATGACGTCAAGCGGCGACAGAGAGGTCATACAGGTACAATGATAAGGGGGCATAACTCCGTTATGCGTAACACTAGGTCAATGTAACTCAGATCACTTGGTGAGAATTTGTTGTGGATACGGACGCTATATTTTCGTTATTTTATGTTCATGGTGAACCAAACTATTCCAATTCAAAGTTCCCCAATGTGAGCGGATGCAGTTTGGTAGTTTCACAATTTACAAGAAAAATTACAACGTATTACATGTGAAAGCACGTAATAGCGATTTGGATGGCCCTATCCAATATATAAGTTAGTTCTTAGATTCCCATATTCTCCTGTTTGTGTAGATGTAATTTGACTAATTTTGCATCGTTATTACCAGAATACTAGCCATATCTTCAAATGTAATGAAATTGCTGAAAATAATACAACATTTTAGTTGACGTCATTGCTTGACGTTTATGCATTTTGCGACGTGAAAAAGACGACATTGGTATGCTGATTAGTAGATATCTCACCTAATGTCCATTAATTGTATAAAAGGTCTTGGCTTCTACGTCAGAATTTAACACTCTTTAGACAAAACATAAAATGACTGATTTTTCCATTTAAACAGTGTCCTGAATATATCAACAATTAGACGGTTTGATAGCGTATCTTATTGTGAACAACACGCGCACCTGTTTGGCATAAACTTAACGTAAATAAAAATAATATTTCACAACACACGAATATTTTGTTTGGGAAAAGAATTTTGTTTGTTTATGATTATGTAGCTATTTCTTTTCATACGTACGCAATGAAAGAGGCAAAAACATAGCTTTTTATATATGGAACTATATATTAGAATATGGATGTAAGATTTGTCCGAATTAACACATGAGATGGTATATATATTTTTCAACAATTTTCCTATAAATGTAGTTAGAGTTTGATATCCTGTCATCACAATATTATTTAATCGAATATGAATTGATTATATTATCGAAAACAATGATAGAGAATTATAAAACGTTTCCAACAAACGCGCACCTGGCCGATCAATATGCATCATTCTTTTGTCTATAAAACGACACAAAATTATGCAATGAACAAGACATTCCTTTAAATATGTGTGCATATACATTTCTTAACATATATAAATCATTTTCATTAATATTATCAGTTTTACATATAACGTTGAATTAAATATCATATATGAGATTGCAATATTAGTCCAAATAAATTGAATATTATACATCATAGGAACTACAGTAGTTGCAGTTATGGCTACGTTTGATCTTCTAACACTTGTGTAAAGGTTTAGAATATGGTGTATTGCACTAAATATGTCAATTTCTTATGTAAATATGATTCAAACAATCAAAAACTTTCAAAGAATAAAACACTGTAAACCCTATATGCACGTATGATATGATATTGAACAAGGCTAAATGTAGATACTGAAGTCAGTTTCATGAAAAAGTATCTGAACTATACCCAAAATATACACCATAATATACTGACAGCGTAATCGGAAAGATTGGGCGATTGTGTTTACTCTTGTTCAACCGACTTTCACCTCAAAGAAATTGCCTAATATGTACAACAATGTTGACGTATGACATCACTACCGCTGACCGATTTCTTACAAAATGGCGGCTTTGCTGACAAAGGTACACAGGATTTCGCGAGGACCCTTCCATTGATTCAGGGATCGTTTGTACATAAATATGACATGTAAGTAATCAGAATGATTCTGACTATCTGTGTATTGTTATATGTTTTTATCGTTTTCACTATAAGTAAGAGAAAAAGCCAGAAATGCAGATAATTACCGTTGTCGTTCTGCGTGATTTTTCGTCAGTCATGGCGTCAGCTGCCGCGGAAACTTTGACAATTTCTTATGAATTATCAAATCATTGCATTGTATCCATTTATAATTTCCTATTGCTTGCTACGATACTCTTTCCGTGCATATTCCAAAGGTATTGAGCCATTGCAAGCAATGAATAGACGGATGAATGTTGAAAAATTTCAGAAAATGCTACGCAGTGCAAAAATCGGAATTTGTCTTTGTTTACATTTCAGACATAAGCGCAGTCTTTCAATCATAGTGTTCGTTTTCACACCCAATATGTTTCGTCTCATTTTATCTAGACAGTTGGTATTGGTGACAAAGACCAGTTGCAATTCGATTCTAAAATGTATGGGGAATTCAGTGATACATGTTTCGAAGCTGAATATGAAATATACGTGATGTAATAGGCGTCTCAATACCGGCCTTCGCGAAACGTGATTTTGTTAACACAATCCAATATGGCGGAAAGCGCTCTACGGCATTAGTGTAAGTGCATTTTCGAAAACATCCCAACCGATTCTAGATTCATCGGCAACGTTTCACAATTATAATAAGCGATTTTATGTAAAACTGATACCAGTGATCATGAATATGTTATTTTTGAAATTCAATAGTGCCAGTAATTATCCGATTTTCACATTTCAAAACATACAGCAAATAACGCTGTGAATCACGATTTCGTACTGTGTCAAAAATGGCGACATTTTCGATGAAGCCTATTGTAGTGAAAACTAGTTCACCACTACGGCGGAACACCTATGGAGCTAGCTATGGCTCACACTCTGTGGTAATATAGCCCTAACCTAAGGATTTAGGTAGACCCCAGATAAGGCGTTGTGTACTCACAGAATGGCTGGCATAGACTCGCTGTTTTTCCGGCTGTTCCTATCACCTCCCGACACCGGTCATTACCACTATCTCTAGCAAGGGTGACCGGCGATCACCATATTCTTCCCCGTTTTAAAAGGCCCCCTCCACAGGAAGTACACCATGCCATCCTCAGCCAAGGGGTCTTCTCGTAACTGTCTCCCGAGGGGTATCCTTTCTGTGCGGCACACCAAGGGGTCCTCCCCTCAGTCACACTGATTCCGCAATCACCTAGCTTCCGGCTCTCTGGTGTGGATTCCACCGTATCCTCGGTGGGACCAATCGTCCATAACATATAGGGTTCGGGTCCCACTCGTACCAACAAGTAAGACCCGCAGTCTTTTACAGTCTCTAGGAAAGTCCCACTCCGCTCCGGAGCGACACTGATGACCTGCCAAAGGCCATCCAACCCCACCTAGCCATTAGGTGGGGCCAACTGGCTGCTACTGGCGCACACAGACCCCACCCCGTCTTGGGTGGAGCCCAGAAAACATTAGGCATTACACGAGCCTCACCCTACCATTGGATGAGACCCACGGCGTCCCCCAGAGTGAACAGCAGAGCCGCGTTGACTTTTGTGGTCAAGAGAAGTCCCTCTTTCTTGCTACCACTTGAGCCACATAGCACAGCAACACTGGAGCTCAGGGTGCAACCTTCTGGCCCAGTGTCGGGACAGTCTGTCCCCATCAGCACCCTATCCTCTGGCACTGCCCTTAACCACACCATCTGGCCCTGGGGAAATTCCACCACCCGGGAAGTGAAACTGAAACAAGATTGTGAGAACCCCTCCAACCATTCCTGGTCCGTCCCCTCCTCTCTGGTAAAGTTGGGGACTACCAAGGGTTTATCTTGGGGAAGGCATTCCTTCAACACCCGGATGACCCGGGTGTGGGATGATCCGGCCAGCTCATCCCCCTCAGGCCCACGAACCCATACCACTACCGGGCACCCAGCCGGGATGTTCGGTGCCAGCTACCTCAACACTTCTTCCTGTCCTCTCCACTTGTTGGCCTCTGCGGTGTCGTCCAGCCCCACCACGCAGAGGACGTCCCGCCAAAGACTTAGCGGCAGGCGGAACGCCCCGTCAACCAGATTGGCGTCCACTCTGGGGTGCAATCCCACAACTGTCCTACACTTGGGATCAGTGTGAATCTTCTCCGGGTAGGATTTGGGGTCACTCTGCGCTTCAAAAGAATGCCCCTGACCTTCTGTCTGATTCTTGTTCACCCCACTGGGGTCCCACCTGGTAGGGATCTCTCCCAAGTAGCTGTTATCTTCCACCCCTGTCACCCCCCTGACTGTCCAACGTCGGCCAGCTAATGGAAGGATGTACTCTACGTCCTTGTGGAACTGGTCCCCATTTTGACAGCCCCCGCATGGGAGCTTGTGTAACTCAACCAACCTCTGGCAGCTGTCACAGTCTGCTTCATCGGCCAGGTCTTTGGTCCCTGGACGATATTCAACCCTCATGTCATATGGGCTCAGTGTCTCAGGCCAGCAGGCCAGCTGTCTGTCAGACGATTCGAAATTAAGCGACCACCTCCAACTGTTGTGGTCCATTCGCATCAGAAAATACTGCCCCAACAGGTAGTGGCAATACTCTCTTGGAAGGCGAACATCCACCAGCATCTTCTTGTGAGTTTGGCCATACCCCCGCTGCTCTGGGGTTAATGAGCAACGACCAACACTGGCCCCTCTCTCTTGCCCTAAGGGTAGCTCCATCCTGACAGCTAGGCCAGAGCCGTCTGTGTCCAAAATACACATGTCCATCTCGTTGGGCATGTCTAGCAATGACAGTTTCCGTAGGACACCCTCCCCTACCTTTGCAATGGAAGAGGCCCTACAGATAGCGCTGTTGGTCTCCTCATAATGTCTGTCCTCAACTGCATTGCCAACGTGCTGACCCTTTTGTACCTTCACTAAGGGGTCAGCTGGGTTGATCAAGTACGCCAACTCTTGACTGTCAAGGCATGGTAGTCTGGTAGCTGTGTGCGGTGCACACGACACTGCCCTTGGAATAGCCCCTTGGCACACAACAGACTCTCTGGTCCTGAACGTTGACGGGATCTCACACCCGCCAATGGTAACTGTCCATGGTTGCATATCAATGTTTGTGCAGTGACTGTCGGCTAAGTGAAGTCCCAGGATGAGCTGATTTCTGATTTGTGCCATCAGCACCTCCTGCCAGCACGTCTTTCCATCAATTAGGAGACGTGCCTTACCTGTTATCGAAGCCCCCATCTCCAAAACGGGAGATTGACCACCCTCCCTGGTGTGACGGTCGGGTATACACAGCGGCAAACATTTAACGTTCAGACCTGTGCTGCTGAGGAGAACACCATCTGCATCCTCCTTACCACAGCTCACAGGGGCGCCATCTGGAGGCCAGGGGGGGGTAGACCCCCTTCTGCTATCATGCTTAAGCCCCCTGTTCTCGCTTTGATATTCTCTCCGCAACCTCTCACAACCTCATCAGTTGTTGCTGGGGTGTCTCTGTCTGTTGTCTTTCTTTCTCCATCGTTCTCCTTCCGGTCCGCAACAATCTCATTCATCTGAGTGTCATCAACACTCACCTCAAAAGAATCATCTGTTTGGTCGAACAGAGTGATCGGATGCTTAGGAATGTTCCCCTTTTCTGTTGCTGTGTTTGCTGATACCGCTACTTCAGGTGAAGATGATCGAGTAGCATAGCCAGCGGGAACTCCCTGTGTCACCTGTGACTTTGCTGCCAAAGCACCTTTGGTGGGTGATCGTGTCACTTTAGCCGCTGCAAAACGCATTGATTGATCTGCCGGAGCAACAGTCTTGATATTTGCTGGTGTAGTAGGTGTAGCACGGGCAGGAACTAAGGGTACTTCGGGGACTGTCAAACCTTCACTCTCCATGAGGACTTTGTACTGAAACAGTTCATTAAGCAGTCCCTCCTTCCCCCTTTCAGCGAGTTCCATAAGTCTCCGGTAACGATAGTCAATATTATTCAATCGACTCCTGACCAAAGGACCTTCACAGTACTCCTCTCCCAGACCGATGGCCCGGTTATGAATGTTCACAATAACTTTCCAATAGCTCTTGAGCTCCTCAGTCACCTCCTCATGTTTCTGGAGAAGTGATAGAACACTGGCCTCATCCTTGCCAACGTCTTCCATGGACCCTAGTTGTAAAGTGTCCTTCAACCAAGTGTCAACCTTGCCAGAATCCGCAACGAACTGGTGGAATTCCATGGCAACAAACAGTCGCTTTCTTCGTTCATCAGCGAGGTCCACCAGGCTCTGCTACTGCTGTTTGACCTCATTGACGTGTTGCTGAATCTTGTCAGCACAGAAATTGCCTGCAGCCACGAGAATGTCTCCCACTCGTAGTACTGACTGGAGATGGCAGTGATGGGCATTCATCTCACCCTCCATCGTGTCATGCTTGTTCAGCAGCAGGCCTGTACTGGTGGGGTTAAGTCCAAAGTCAAGTGATGACATAAGTTGTTTTTTCTCCCGGATCCATCCTTCCTCATCTTTCATGTTCCTGTAGAGCTGCCGCTGCTTACGATCCTCTTCCACCCGAGATCGTCTCTGCTCAACAAGTGTTTTCAGTTCCTTATAAGCCGATTCCAACATAAGCATTCGTTTTTCGACCACATTAGGGTCACAGAATTCCCACAAGTCCTCTTCAGTAAAACGAGAGGCTGAACAGTTCACAGTTTCCACCTCCTCTGCCACTACATGGATGTCTGCTTCCAATAGGCCTTGCTGCTGCACGAGATCCTCCACCTCCATCATGTGCCAACCATCACCCTCAGATGTAAGCCAGGCTGTGGTCCCTTCCACCCAGTCCAGGTGGCACAGCATCTCCTGGAAGATCTTGTGTAGGGTCAGTGTCAACTCCAAATTCATGCGACGAGTGTGAAGAAGCTCTAGCAGGTAATTCCATAGTCTCAGCTCTTCATCAGTGTCAATGTCATAGTAGTCCTCTAGTTCCATTTCTGATATTGCAGCAGTCACTGCCTGTAAACGCTCCTCATTGGCATAGACATCGGTCATACATGGTTCATGGTCAAATCTAGCAACAAGTCGCTCCAGTTCCTTTATTCTGATCCACTCCTCCCTCACTGCATGCACCGACGGTAACTCGGAAGCGGACCTCCTGGCAGTTCTCTCATCCAGCATCTGGCTTTACGCCCTGGAACCAGCCCTCCATCCCTCCGCCACCTTGCTTTCATCTCACAATAGGGTTTGGTCCACTGTGTACGTCCGTCCAGGAAACTGGGGATCTGAAAGGCATACCCCTGGGACAGGGACCATACGGACTGAACCCATACGGCGATGTCAGAGGATGTCCTGCGCTATCTAGCCGGTGAATTGCTCTCTCCACTGCCTCAGTGCTATCTTTCACTGCTGCGGAGGTGTTTTTACACAATTCTACACTGTTAATGGACATTTCGCTCACCGTCCTCATCATAAAATCTGCGTTCCTTCTGTTCAAGTCCCCCATTGACCGCATCATTCTGTCCATCATGTTTACCATTCCGGTATCCCGTGAACCGAAACTGTGTGCTCCGCGTGCCGATTCCAATCCTGAGCTCTGTTGGGTATTACTCCCATTGGCCTGCATCTGTGTATCTTCATTGTCCTCGCCCCCCGCGTGCCAACCTTTCGAACCTGTGGTATCCTCTGGCTCTATGTTATCTTCCAAACTATCCTGTTTGATGGGTTGGATCCGGTTCTTCAATTTCCCACTTGGGGTGTAATCAAATGTTGACACTAATTCTGCATCATGATTAAATTCTTCCAAGTCCGGTATGTCTTCCGTGGTAATATTAAACCCTGTTTTCTTCAGTGTCACCAATGATTTCACTTGATTTGGAGACAGTCCTCTCTCCCTCAAATCCTTCGGGCTTGAAAGATTTACATAAATGGGTTGTTGGGCCATATTGTTTTGTTTATAAAGTCCACTTTATAATACCAACTAACTACCCTGGTGCTAGTGGCTTCAGAGCATTACCCTTGTTTATCCCTCTAGTGGCCAACCTCCATGGAATGGTACCAACACAACATGTCCCTTACCTCTACACTCTCTCAATAATCCGTCCGTGAATATTCTTTTCCGTGAATAATCCTCCAGGTGAAAACACAACATAAGTGTCCTGGCACTTGTCCGTCGAATTGACCTACAGTTAGTGTCCTTTAATCCTCCGCTGTTTCTGTGTACTCCCGGAACAACACATCCCTTGAATGTAAACACTTGCGCTTTCTTCCGCGCATGCGCAGAATGTTATCCTCATGCTGTTCGGCGCGCACTATCGGTAAAGGCACCAAAATCCACAAAGTCGCCCGGCGTACTATGAATGTACTATAGTCTCTCACATAACTCCTGAAGTTTAACAAAAACACTGCCTGTGTTGTATCCGGTGCTTACCAGGCTAGCTGGAGCACCCGTGGGGTGAGCCAACCACGTGACCTCCACGTGAGCCCACCCAAGCTGAAAAATCCTTATTAATTTATTGTAAATAAGATTTTTTCTAGCCTAAACTTCCGAGACCGCCCTGGAATAACTTTAAAATTATTATAACCTGCAATGCGCTTGCTGACAAACAGTAGATCTAGCTGTAACTAATCCCTTTCCTAAATGGCGGGAAAACTGAAAACCACGCTGCGATTCCCCGAGATAGGAAAACTTAGATTCCCACCCAGGAACGGTGTTCGCGGCGTCACTGTAGTGAAAACTAGTTCACCACTACGGCAGAACACCTATGGAGTTAGCTATGGCTCGCACTCTGCGGTAATATAGCCCTAACCTAAGGATTTAGGTAGACCCCAGATAAGGCGTTGTGTACTCACAGAATGGCTGGCATAGACTCGCTGTTTTTCCGGCTGTTCCTATCACCTCCCGACACCGGTCATTACCACTATCTCTAGCAAGGGTGACCGGCGATCACCATACTATTTTGAAAGGTCATTTTCAGCACTTGAGCTTTGTCTAAAATAATAGTGGATGGTATCAAGAAACAGGAAATTTCCCACAGAATTCGAAACTGTGAAGTGTATTTGTGTGCATGGGATATTTTAATTTTTATAGGACTTGAATTTGAGGGTTGAAGGGGAAGGACATATATCAGTGTTCACAAATTGTGTCTCAAAGTAACAGGACATTGGGTCCTGTAAGTTTCAGATGTCTGTCTGACCCATTAGAAATTCACAGGACCCATAGAATAAAACTAAACACACATTTCAGATTTAACATTTCTTATAATTGGCATTGAAATTATAAACAAACATAAGATTTATAAACAGCAAACAAGTGACACATGTCATATATAACAACTTCAGTCAAAGTCATTGTGAAATATACGGTCAGACACTGGGGCTGGCGGGTTGTAGACTTCTGTCCGACCGTTGGCGAATCTGCCAGATTTGTCAGAGGGTCAGATGCTATTCGTGAACACTGATATATGTCCCTGTGGCATCCAGGGGGAGTACTGCACTTTACCGGGCGCACTGTTTCAGATTAATTAGCGTTGCTGGGGTTCCCTAACCCTAACCCCTAACCCTAAGGATCGTAAAGGGTGCCTAACCCTAAGGATCGTAAAGGGTGGCATACCCTAACCCTAACCCCTAACCCTAAGGATCGTAAAGGGTGCCATACTCTAACCCTAAACCCTAACCCTAAGGATCGTAAAGGGAGCAGCGAGGGCTGCGCCCGGTAAAGTGCATTCTAGCCCACTTATTTACCCATTCAAATTGCATAGTGTTAATTTTATTACATAATGAACGCTCAGTGAGAAAAACGATAGATATCTATATACTTCTTCAGTTCTTGTCTGAACATGTCTCATGTTATCGGTTTGAAAGTACACAAACGAAGAAAAGACGGGCGAAGTGACAAACATATAAAAAGTAAAGAATTAAAATGAAATAAAACATTCCGAAAACCAAATATACTTACAATGTAAAATAGCGATTACTTTTAGATGATGCACAGACCAAGACAAAATTTGATAATTTCATAACACTCCAGCAACCATTTGTTTGAGCCGCCACACGATGACCCGGAAACACTTTGTGCGCATGACGGCCACTAAAAACCGATATTCGTGTCAACTCATATTATTCCGGAACAAACCAAAAGCAATTCGTCGCCAGTAGCCTTTCGATATCGGCTTCTGGAATGTCAGTTTTAGTCGGATGCTCTAAAAGTGCCGCTTCCTCCATTCGTCACCAATCACAAGTTTCAGTAACTGCAACAAGTTCCCATTGGCCTAATCTGGGCGCCGTCTTTTTAAGCCGCTCATAGGAAACCAGTACTGTTTATTAGACTGGTGTCCTTGCCCATCACCACCTGGTAAAGCCGGTTCCCTGCTCCCCATGCGCGCGTCATCTTGCGCCAAACTATAAGGCGATATGCGAGACGGGGCCCAGCTTAGCAGTAGGGCGGCGGAGAGAAAGCGCTCTTCGGCAGGCAAATCCAGTCTCAGGATCCCATTCGTTCTTGAAGCGACACCGAACGGAGGATCTTGGAACCAGTCTACTCGAGCGCCACCTGACCCGGACATTAACACTATATTCGAGTTCTGAATGCAAGCGAGCATGGCTGGCAGGAACCTGCTCACGGGAATTTCGCCTCTTCGTAAGGCACTTGTCCAGGTGCACCAGGTACTGAAATCGGTATTGTGAAGTATTTATGGTTTAAAGAAGTACATATCTCGACAGATGTAAGGCAAAATTGTATGCTGTAAAGATTTGCTCATTATATATCGTTGTCACCTTGGTCAGATGGGGAAATGACCTTGGCCTTGGGCTTGATTTGTTTATGCAAGTCTTGAGTTATGTAAAATGATTTTATGGAATAGAAGAAAAAGTATCTCCTGATGTTTGTTTTATTTAAGTAAAGTGCTAATTAAAGCAGTTTCATGCCTCCATTTATGTATGATTTATCAGTTTTCCACACGTAGAATATAATCTGATAAAGGAAATTATCTTAAACTTTCATGTTTCTATACATGCATTAAATAACAGAGCCTGTTAACGAACCGAAACATTTGTAAACATCCAGTATAAAAACAACAACAACAACTAAAAACAAACATGCTGAGAGGTTTGTGACCTACATTGAGTTGGCATATGTTTTAAAAAAGCAATCTGTTTGACATTGCGTGTCTGAACCATTAATTATTATGCAGAGTTGTAGTAACAACATGCTTCAGAATAATATAATGCACTAACTGCCAAATCATCATTTCTGTGGAGGGAATTCTTTAATTGTAATGTGTAGTGTAATTGGTCTGTTTCCAAAGATGATTAATTTACCAGTTTCTTAAAACCAAATCTGATAATGCAGCAATGTTAATTCGACTTTGAACAATGAATTTCAATCACAGCACTGCTAATGTTTTTGTTTTGTTGACAATGTAAATCCACACAGACTTTTAAATGTGGTCAGTACAATGGTAAATCCCGCCAAGCAAAGATTGATCTAGTTATTTGACCTCAAATCTGCCACAAATGTACATAGAAATTCCTACTTCGGAAGTACTGATTTCTCAGTTCATATTATATAGTGATAACTAATGTTACAGCTTTGTAAAGTAACTTGAATTTCATTGACCATTTGGAGCAGCAGATAACTTTGTCCCTTTGTTCTTGTTTCCAGACACGGTTAGCCCAGACTGCTGCAGCTGCCGCCCCACAACTCAGTCCCAAGATAAAGAAGTTTCAGATCTACAGATGGGTAAGCATCATGTAGTGCATTTACTCCATAGAATTCATGTTCACCTTTTTGACAGCCACTGGTATTTCACCTCCACCATGGTCATGTTATTGTTACATCACTGGATAAGGGCGGCTTCCTGTATGTGATATTCTGGGTTCAGATGAGGATTCCATCTTTTCATGGATATGACTAGATTCTTAACAGCTACCAGTAATAAGAAATAGGAAAATACATACAAGCAAACAGAACCATGCCATTCACCAGTTATTTTGTAAAAACTACAGTCTCAGCTATTATAAGCTCACTATGATCAACTGATATCATTCCCAGAAAGGTGCATTTCAACTGTTTTGAGTGACCTTAAATGAAGGTCAGGGTCACTGTAATGATCATTTCTGAAATATTTCTGCTTCTCAGTGTCCACATTTTCTGGGTCAACATGTTGATAAGATCTAGGACATTGTGCCACTTCCTCCCATTACCTAATTTCTTTATTTCTGTAGCTATTTAGTTTAAAACTACCAGTCCATGGAGCCTAACTGTACATCAGATTGAGGATTTGATGTGTCCAGTAGGGATTGATTATCAAGGGGAGATACAATATCAATCACCTGTTCTTTGGGGTCTTTTTCACACGTCCAAGAATTGCATTTCTGTTCCTCAATAAAGTGGCATGTGATGCAGCCCTTAGTGTATCAAGCAGTCCGTGGAGACCTGTCGGTTGATTGTTGAGTTTCCTATTGTTTAAGCAGGACATAAATTAAACTGTCAACATGGTCAAGACATGTCAAATACATATGGTGTTATTTTGTCCTAGTTTTACCAGATATATTGCATGATACACCAACTGCTGACTTGTTATTGTATTTGTTATGCAATATCTGTGATCTGTATCAGATTTGCCTTGGTGGTTTCTTTGCAGGAATATAGATCATCAATACTGGTTTTGTCAAATCATGGAATCGATCCTGACTGTAATATGGAAGTGTTTCCACCTGGTGTTATGACCCACCCTGTTGTACATCATTCCATTCTCATTTCTAAAAATGCTGCACTGATGAATATGCCTGTTCTTAACCAATATCAATAAATCCAATTTGTGGAAGATGTTCTGTTCAAATTCTAGTGTGGTAACCATATTGAAAACAACAACAACTGTAGCCTCACATTTGTTGCAGGACCCTGACAAGGCTGGTGACAAGCCCCGTGTTCAAACCTATGAAGTAGACTTGAATCAGTAAGTGCTGCATGTATTCTACATGGGATTAATGGTGTATTGTCCATCGTCAGCTTCAGACTGATCACAAAAGTGGTTTGTTAAAAACAACTTTGAAGGAATTGTTGAAGTGCAACACTGTATCTAGAACAAATGAAATCTTCTCAATGCATGATGACTTGTGGACAAGAATTAAACATATACGATTTAAAAAAACCCATATTGATATTTACCAGTGATCCTGCTGCAATTATGTGTGGATGGTAATGGTCACAAGAATGGACATGTAGAACATTCAAAGTTTGATGTTGTTCATAGTTTATGTTAGTGTCAGGCTAAAATCACCTCTTTTCTAACTGATTGTGGAGCGATGGGTTAGCCTAGTGGTTACCATGGTTAAAGCATTGGCACATCATGCCTAAGACCCGGGCTTGATTCCCCACATGGGTACAATGTGTGAAGCAAATTTCTGGTGTCCCCTGTCTGGATCAGTATACTGATGGGCAGGGAAAAGTTGAAAATATTTCAGATATTCTCTTGAAGCACCTAGACAGCTGCAACTCTTTAAGGATATGTTGATCCAGAGTTTGTTTGTATTTGGCATTACATGAAAATGATGTTTGAAATGTACAATCCTTTCCATTTTCAGATGTGGTCCAATGGTTCTTGATGCTTTGATTAAGATTAAGAATGAGATGGACCCAACCTTGACCTTCAGAAGATCCTGCAGAGAGGGTATCTGTGGGTCCTGTTCCATGAACATTGAAGGGACAAACACCCTCGCATGTATATAGTAAGTCTTCCTACTCAGCATCTTAAGTCTTTAGCATTGTTAAACCTTTGATAATGAAAGGATTTGGCATCAGTAAAGTGGTGGAGATGCTTTTAGTGTTTTTGACATCTTTTAGAGGTCTTACATATTATTTTTATTGTTTGGATATTTGTTTGTGGTGAGTCTTTTTCAACTTATAATGTTGAACTTCAATTTGAAGTCATGTGGTTTTCGGATATCCCAGAGACATGATTTTCAAGAATACATATACATGTCTCCTTTATGACCTTGGAAAATCATTGGCACATTGAATGCCGATTTTGCAAAAGGTCATAATGACCTAAGTTGGGATTTGAAGGTAACTTTGATTGTTATTAATATTTTGTTTGACTTTATGCCTTTTGCTACAGGTATTTTTAAAGTCTTAGACATGTATTGGTTATATCATTTGAATGCTTTTGTGTGACAAGTGATGACAATCTTAGATCAGTGGAAGGTCACTCTGACCTAATTTGATTAAGAATCATGTGCAGCTTTGTTTGCTGTGTTGATCCCCCTGGAGACACCATAGTTGATTTATATGCTAGATAGCTGACTGGACACGCTACGTCATACACATTAAAAGATACTTTGTGTTTATCATAACTTGAAAAGTTTTTTACCGTAAGTGGATGAAATTGGCACATATTATCTTTAAGATTAGACATTTAATTGGTGAGCATTTCAAAGTTCTCACTTAGGTGCTTTCATTTTTATACATTTACAAGTACATTATGAGCCGACAGTAAGCTCTGGGAACAAAAAGGTTAAGGTAGAAATAAGACATGTCGGTGGTGAACAGGTCGAGAATGACCCCAGCAGTGTATCAAGCATCTGCACTTATGCCTTTAATTCCACTGATACCTGACCGTGGTTCGGTAACCATCACTCTTTGTTGGATCCAAGCAGGGTCAAATATGGTCAATGCATCCAACTTGGAAGTTCAAGTAGCAATCATTGATTTAAAGATATGAGATTGAAACATCTTGTTCATTAAAACAGAGGATAAAGGCCTCAAGCTTTGTTGGTAATACAGGCCCTTGGTGTACCAATTTGTTCAAGACATATTGACAGGGGTGGATGCCAGTGGCAGTGATGGAAAATGCTCATATACCATGTAAACGTAGTATATTTCGCGCAGGTTTTATTTTCGCGCAAAACATTTTAGCGCGAAAATTTATACACCGCGAATAAACCTGTCATTCATTCAGTCTAGCCACGCTCGCCCCTGAGTTGTTACCATAACACATCAAGTTTGAAGACAGAAATCTACGGGAATCTTACAATGACGACTGATAGTAGCATAAAGAATCAAACTTAACTGTCGCTGTAATGGATTTCCCAAAACATAATTAAATAATGAGCCAAATCCCATCGCGCGAATTAGCGAAAACAGCAATGTGTGTTGTGGCCGCCATGGAAATTGGTCACATGACAGATGGTTTGATACAAAACAGATTACCACTTAAAGCGACTCGGAAAGAAATAATACAGCAGTATTTTATTTATTCATTTAGATACAAACGTTTCGTAATGAAGCGAATAGTCACTAACACTCAATCATCTCATTCACAACAACCCGGCTTGTTTGAAATCACAAAGAACTTCATATACAGTATAAGTTAATTAGTCAGATCGTCAGAATTCGGAACATAATACTGATGTGTTTTTCATCTCTTCCGGGAGTAAACGGGTTACTGTGTACTTGTATATCGCACAGACAGGGATTTCCTGTGAGTAAGTAATAAATGCCGCCTGACAGGTTCGGCCACTCTGTTTGTTTTCACTGCTATTAGTGGCGGCCAAAGAGACGGCTGGCAGTTCCGGCAATTACTGATTGCGCGAATAATTGACCGCGCGATGTAGTCTAAACTGTCAATTCCGCGAAAATTGCACCACGCGAAAATAAGTACGTTTACAGTAGTCTTTTCATAGGTGCTTACAATACAAATAACTAGACCCTAGGTATATATGTGTATTGTCACCGATGGGGTCTCAGCACTATATGAAAGGAAAGGGATGCATCAACGTCGAATTTCTGATTTCAGAGTAGTAAAATGCATTCAACGGATGAGCACTGTGATCTTAGCTATGAATTAGTTATCAAAACATTGGATCATACCAAAAAAAAAGATGCAAGGGGTGTTGGATTGTTTGACTCTCTATATTTTTGTACTTTTGTACAGTATTCATCTTTGCCTACTCATATGATACAATGAGAAATTGATGCATTAAATATATGTTTGGACTCTCTCTATTTTTTAACTTTTGTACAAAATTGAAATTGCATTTAATAAAATGCATTCATAAGGAGAAGTATATAGTTTGTGATGTTCAACCTTCTCGAGTAGTAATTTAGACTTGGTGCATAAACCTGGGAGTATAATAATGTAAGGTATACATAGTCGCACGGTAGGGATTAAACTTAGGTCTCTCTAATCTCAAATATCGTTGTTATAAAAATTGCTTAACATAAGGTAAGTTTTTCATTTTAGTTGGCTAGTGGTCCTACAAACTTAACCAAAAAAATGGGTGCTTTGTATAATATTCTGGTAGATACTTTTGTCTGCTCTCCTCATACCTAGGACATACAAGGAGGACATAGAACCCGTCTTCATCTGTGTTTCTACAGAAAGGGCAGAGCTATGCATCAGGGTCAGGGTTTTTAGCCCAATAGAAGCCGACCCCTTAATTAATGAACTTAAACTCTCCCAGTGTGTTAACACAGTCTGAAATTCGACCGATTAGCACAGAACCACTCAAGCATGATTTGACGGATTGGCACTGCTGGCTGTTCAAAATTCGACGGATTACCCTGTAATCAACCCAAGTTCATTGCAAGATGGACTCAATGATGGTCACTGCAAATAGCCCTATAAAACTATGCATGCAATTCATGCCTATAGATTTATCTTCAAAATGAGACAAAGATTACAAAAGACAAAACGTCACTTTGTAAGAAAGTGTCTTCGGAAGGTCTAAGTGTTGTGACTTTGTGATTCCAATCCCAGGTCCGAGTTTGTTGTTGATTGTATTGTGTACACACATGCCAGGCACCATAACATGATGATTCAACAGCCCTTGTCGGGGGACCCATCGACATTCTCTCCGACACAAAAGGGCCTAACCATTGTAATGAGTTGACCCTCATTTATTCATCTCATTCAAATCTGTTCCCATCAGTTTTGAATGAAAGTCTGTATGAATATTAATGTAAATCATGGAGATGATTACAAAAGCGTATTGTGGTATATCGGTAATACCATGCAGTTGTACTGAAAATGCATAGTTGATTCTTCAAACGTCTCTCCTCCCTTTATGATATCATATTTTGTTCAAACCATAAGTGTCAGTTTTATTCTTCAGTAGTAATGCAGGAAAATATTTGAATGTCAATACCGACACGTTTTTGTGAGGTGCTGTCTTTGTCGACATTTTAAGCTGTTGACTTCATATCCAGGCAAGCTTCAGTGGTTTGGCACAACTTGAGTTCACTCGGTGATCATAAATCTGATACTAATTTTCTGATAAGGTAATGGAGTAGTATGTTTATATCGCTCAAGTCAATTCTATTACAGAAACTACGCTGGCCAATATGTTCAGTATGATATATGGGACTTTCTACTTTCCAGTAAGACGGACACAAACCTGAGTAAAACCTGCAAGATCTATCCCCTGCCCCACATGTATGTTATCAAGGACCTTGTCCCGGTAAGTATGTCAGCCTATCATGTGATGTGAAAGTTTCACAACAATATTCTAGTTACAAAATGTTAACAATGTCTTTGATTGTGTTTATATTTATTGTGACTTTTGTGCTGAAAATAAGAGACAATTCAGCCTATTTATTGTTACACAGCTGAAGTAGGGGATGAGTTGCCTGCCATGCTGGTGGGGGACAGCCTTAAACCAGGGAAGGATCTATCTGCTGACAAGTGCCACCTGTAATATGTACTGCTCTGGTTGCAGTGGGGTGTATATGGGTGGAGTGTTATTTGTCTCTGTTTGCAGTTTGTTCATTGTGTTAACCTTCCTGCACTCTGATGTTATTTATTTCTGTAGGACATGAGCAACTTCTATGCCCAGTATCGTTCCATTGAACCGTACCTTCAGAAGAAGAATGAGACTGAGGCAGATGTTGGCAAAGAGCAGCACCTGCAGAGTGTGTCTGACCGGGCCAAGCTGGTAAGTTGCCTTAAGTAGGGTATTTCATGTAGCAATGAGTTCTTGTGTTGTTGTAGGCGCGAGCCTTGTTGGTAAATATCCTTACTCAGTGATTGTTGTTACATTTACCAGAGGCTCCAGTGGAACATTTCCTTGTGTTAAATGGGGAGGTGGGGTATATTAATGGTTAAAGGGTTTGCTTGTCTCGCTGAAGACCTGGGTTTGATTACCCACATGGGTACAATGTGTGAAGCCCATGTCTGGTGTCCCCCTCCGTGATGTTGCTGGAATGTTTCTGGAATATTGCTAAAAGCAGCGTAAATGCCTACTCACTCACTCACTCTGTGTTGAATGTCTAGCTGATGTGTGTTGTAATACAAGTCCATATGAACCCTGTGGCAGTTTGCTTGTATAAGATGTACATACAACATGCGGTCTGTGGTCGTTCCCAGGGCCCACCAGCTTTAGACGTAGGTATTTTCTATCTTTAAGGTATGAACATTAGGTTGGAGCAAATCTATTTAGCTCACTGTTAATATTAAAGTTCAATTGAATGTCATGTTAAATAGAATTACCATACTACTTTGCATTTGTGAAACATGTACTTTATGGTTTCCGAGATGTAAGACAAAGAAAGTGCTTAGGCTCCATGTTGTTGGTTGTGAAGATGTTGGTTGTGAAGACGTTGGTTGTGAAGATGTTGCCATGTGTTCCAGGATGGGCTGTACGAGTGTATCCTGTGTGCATGCTGCTCCACGTCCTGTCCTAGCTACTGGTGGAACTCGGACAAGTACCTGGGACCAGCTGTCCTCATGCAGGCTTACAGGTATATCATACACAAGGCACAATTAGGGCACAAATCATTGTCACAGTCAAGTCATGATTTCAGAAAGGCAAGGATCATATAACTTCTACACATGATCAGCTATACAATATATGTCTTTTGTTAACTGATAAACTTCGCGTTTTATGCTGCCAAGTGCATGAAATGTTGTCAGACATGAAGCTAATGCACCAAACTTGGAATGGCTTTTGAGCAAACCCGAACATACAGCTAGTTCTGCAATTGTTGTAAAACTTTAACGGGACTCATTGTTAGGTGTTGGGTTTTAATGTATTAAGTAAGCAGATAAAGAAATATCATATGATGTAATGCACAGCCAGTCATCATGCTTTTGAAGTCAGTGAAGTATGTATCCTGAATACTGATCTTAATCATAAAATCCATTAAGGCCTTGTGTCAGAAATGATAAATCATACATTTTGAAGGGCATTGTGAATACTGGCTCACTTTTCATACAAACAACACTTATTTTTATGTCATACTCATAGGTCATCCATGGTCTTAAATCAAACCTATCATGAATCAAATTCCTGACGTATTGTTGATTAAAAGCATCAATTGAGGGCACTGACTTAAGCAAAAGAACATGCATAAAGCAATTCCAGTTATGATGGCTGCTTGCCTGATATGTCAGCAGTATAATTAGTTGAGTTTGTTGTGTAGGTGGATGATTGATTCTCGGGATGACTTCACCGACGAACGGCTGGCCAAGATGGAGGACAAGTTCTCAGTTTACAGATGCCACACTATCATGAACTGTACCAAAACTTGTCCCAAGGTAAATACAACTGATGGTTCAACTGAACCCCTTCAAGTATAGGTTTACATCAGAAACTTTATAGAGGTCATAATACAAGTTTTTTGGGTTGGTGAACAGCTATATTTGGAATACCTTGTAGTAAGTGGCATAAGTTTAAATGCATAGTCCGTATTCTGGTACTGTACATGAATACTATAGTCCGAGGGAGGAGTGCAAAGAAAGGGACAGCCAGGTGTGCGAGAAAGGATGGAGACGGCACAGTACAGGTTCACGAAACAATAACTTTGTCGGCACTTGTGCACGTGCTTCTCTAACTTCTGGCTGTCCCTTTCTTTGCACTCCCCCCTCGTAACAAATAGTGAAATGTGTCCATATTTTAATGATAGTTTGTTAAACAACTTTTTTATTTTTAAGACATAAATTCTGCAAATAAATCACAGAGTTTGTGTGATGTTTTGATTATGATCAGCGTTTCATTGAGTATTATATGTTTATTAGTTTTCGAGTTAGATTGCAATTCATCAGTCCGCTTTTGAGCCAAACGGACTATAGGTGTGATAATCTCCTTATCATAAAATGTCAATCCTAAATTCTGTCATTGAAAAGCCTGTTATAATCTCTCAGAAGTTCTGAAATGTTCACATCAATATATGTGACATGTGATGATCTGTGATGAGTCAGCAATCGGTACACTTTGGAGTGAAACCTGTTTCTTAGGCAATATAGCAAATACACATTCGCCAACTATAAACTGCAGTTTTGCCATTCTTGGCCAGCAAGAGTAACTGCCCTTTGTCAAAGGGAAGCAACTCCAACCCTAGGCTTTGTGATGTGTTTACTTTGAATATGTGGTCTGTCTTCATGCAGATGGTGATAATGTCAAATTGAAACCAGGTAGCGATTCAGATATATTTCAAACATTTTCAGATGTTGATGTTTATTAATTGGGGAAAAAGACCTGAGCTACAAGAGGTTTACAAGCACCCGCATGGACAGTGATACCACTGGTTCTTACTGTTGAACAATATGTCCAAAGCTGCCCAAACTGGTGAACTTGTCTCAGCTCTGACATGATTCTTTGTTAACCGTTTTATTATGAGTCGGGGCCTGCAACTGTGTATTGTTTTAGTTTTGCACATTGCGTATGATTTCAGGGTCTGAATCCAGGACGGGCGATCGGAGAGATGAAGAAAATGCTCCTGTCCTACAACAAGAGTGCTGCAGCTCATGCATGATGATACAAGCACCAGCAGACTGTCACATGCAACCACAGGTCACCAGCTTTGCTGAGTGATCCTTCAACCAGCTATACTAGGACACTCATGCCCTTGCTTCACTGTCAGTCTGACCGTAGCAATGTAGTAACACAGACAATGTAGAATAAATGTCAAATGTTGAAGACTTGCATATGTTGCAGGTTGAATTCAATGGGTTTCAGATGTTATTTGGCAATGATGTTATTTCAAGGTATTTATGACACTGGTGTGAACATATATATTTGCGATTATTTTCAGTATACATGTATGTATATGCATGAAAGGTGGTTGAGGAGGACAGTGCTATTCTGCCTCAGAGTAAGGATGATTATGCTTGTTATGTTTGTGATATTGACTTGTTCATGTATTTTACTTGTTAAGCAGGTTGAGAAGAAGACCCTTTGATGCTGCCATCAAAAATCTGTTGGACATTTGCCTAGTTAGCTGTGGACAGTAATGTTGACTTCACTAAATCCACACATTCTTCTATGCAGCTACATCTTACACGGTGGCATTGGTCAGACCGTGTACTAGGTATCTAGTCACAGCTAAGGTTAACAAAATAAGTAAAGTTTGTGTGTGGAATAAATTGATTCTCATGACCAATTTATTTTGTTCGATATGTAAATGTCACAAATGTGACACTGTAATGAATTGGTTGCTGTGACATCTGCACTATTTGTTCCAAGGTTTGCCGAGGTACGTCAGGGAGGTGTGCAGGGAACCATGCACTACATAGAGCAGCCACCTTCCCTCTCGGACAGCACTTGCAGTTGATCTTCCTTAGTGGTGTCTTCATGGCCCTCGTGGACAATCAGTCTGCTATAGACCATGTTCTAATAGATGTGGAAACACTACTGCTAGGATCTTGTGGTCAGTTACATGGCTATCTGGTGTTAATGAACTGTGTTTCACTGACTTTTGCACTATTTCGACCAATGAACAAGACATTTTACACACAACACTTGTTTTAGGTTATTGTGTAAGTGTACATATATTTGTAGTGAATAAAACTTGGTCTATGCATAACTTTTGTTTCTGAGTAGTCAGTTCTACATCCTTGGTTGGCTTCAGGTTTTTATGACCTCATGTTATTCATCCTTCTATCAGGAATGAAATCGACATTAACATGGCATGTACGATCCCACCAATGTCCTCAGAAAGTTGTTGACAGATGACATGGCAGTCATATTTAAACTTCTAATTTCCTTCTTGGATATTTGTATTATGTATAATTTGAGACCTGATGATGGGCATGTGTTTGGTTTAGCATGTAGGGTGTACATGAAATGTCTTTGTGGCTCAGATCTGCGTGTTTGTTTGATTGTGTATAAGTACTGTTGTGCATAAATATCTACCATTGCTGGAGGATCAGACAACTTTCTTCCCTTGCTTCAGCCTTGCTTCGGCCCTACTTATGGAATGAGGTTCTATGTTTTTGGTCACCTTCAAGTTATTCGAAGATGCATTTCTGAAATTCACTGCTAATATCTCAGTATGACATTTTATTCTTGTTGAAATGCAAAATAATCTTTTTTGGAAATAAATTGTTTCATGTTAATGAAAGGCTGTGTTTTATCTGAAACATCGATTGCCCACCCTGAGATAGTAAGATTAGTATTTCAATATTCAATGGCTCGAGAGCCAGTGGTACTTGTTGTTACCCTGACTGGTGCTTGTCATTAAGGGAATAGAACAAGGAGTCACTAGAATGTGTCCGTGAGGTATCCATATTCAACTGGCATGCTATATGTGGGTTTGCAATATACAATTGGTCTAGTTGACCAAGCAGTCACACACATGCAAGTAAGATGATAAACACCACTTCACCTAATCCCATCTGTTTGAAAAACATGATCTTATATACACATGTAGTAGAATACCTGCTTGAGTATATCTAAAGTTAAACAATTGTTTAGTCATGGATTCAGAAGAAAAAGTAAGATGTCCGAGTTTCCCCCCTATTGCCACACAGAAGTGCCTTTACAACACAGGCCTCTTTTGGAACTTGCAAAGATGATGGTCAGTTTTTAATGTGCCAGTTTGTAACAAGCATCAGGGGAAACCTTAACTTGATTATGGAACATTTCTTGAAAGTGGCTGGGCTGGGAAAATATTATGATGTTCGAATATTTAAATCCTGGTAAAATAATAGTGTCAGATACAATTGCTTCCCTGCATCTAAATTCCTTTGAGTTGGATTATGAAGTTCATCCATATCAGATCTAAAGGTTTCCTCCGGTACAGCTACAAGAACATATGATATTGCTTGTATAACTGGATGTTTTATAAATGAATCCCCAGTAGTAGATCTGGGAGACGATCTGTGTGCAGCTGATTTACGAGTCGAATACACGCTGAAATGCAGTCTGGTTCCCTGGGCGTGTCATCTGAACAGGAGAGAGACAAACTTCTAAAAACGGAGATCTGCTTTTAAACAGCAAAAGTACGATAAACAACACTAGTTACATACATTTTTGAGATGCTGCTCACATACATAACATCATCTTCGTAGTCAGAGGTGTCTCAGTTCGCTGTGCAGAATTGTCTAGTCTTCATGTTTGCTGTCATACCGGTCTAGTGATGCAATATATAGTAGATCAAATGTTCCAAATAATTATTCCATCCGGGATTTGTTGATATGTCCAGTGATCGTTTCTGTCTCTTCTCTTTCGGTGTCGGGGCGTTGGGGTAGCCTAGTGGTTAAAGCGTTCGCTCGTCACGCTGAACACCCGGGTTCGATTCCCTATGTGGCTTCAATGTGTGTAGCCCATTTCTGGTGTCCCCCGCCGTGATATTGCTGGAATATTGCTAAAAGCGTTGTAACCATACCCATTCACGATTCCCCACATGGGTACAATGTGTGAAGCCAATTTGTGGTTGCCCCCACCGTGATATTGCTGGAATATTGCAAAAAGCGGCGTAAAACTAAATTCAGCCATTCCTTTGTGGTGTCGGCACGAAGAACCGGGTAATGTTTACACGCAGATGCACACACCTTGTCCCAGACTAACATCTAGTCTCTGAAATCAACATTTTACAGAAGGAAAAAACGATTTCGAAATCATGTTAATAAAATATGATAAATTGGAGCCCAGAGGCTTTCTTCATCCTGAAGCTGGTAATCTAGACTTGCCACACATTCTAGACATGTATTGAGGATATTTGTTTCAGGGTCGTTGCCGTGAGACTTTGCTCGTCTCATTACTTTTATAGGGTCACGTGCAATACCTAGGAGAACCGCATGCAAGGAAATCAGCAGCTCACATCAAGGTGTCTTGCATGTGTCGCCCAAGATGTGCAATCACCGGACTTCTCATCGACTCATCCTGAACATTTAGCGTCCTCAGTCCGACACAAGGAAACAATGCAGCGTTACTTGTTTCGTACCTCGGCGAAAAAAACCACTTTTCATTTTGTGTTTAACCTCGAAATGTGAGTGAGTATGGTTTTACGCCGCTTTTTAGCAATATTCCAGCAATATCACGGCGGGTCCTCGAAATGTGTATGAATAAATATACTTATAAGTTGGAAAAGAACCCGTATGGAGCAAATCCAAGGCAACAAACCTGACCAGGTCCTTCTAGATAAACCAAATGGAATTACTGAATTTCTTGTCATTTTGACCCAAATCTGCATGACAAGACACAACATGGCAAAAATATGGCCCTAAGTTGATGGTGAGCTTAACGAGCCTGTTCTGTATCAGGATCACCCGAACCTTCTTTGCTACATTCATTAATTTTAATCCTTAAAAGAGACAAGAGCCTGTCAACATAGTGAAGCCCATTTCTGGTGCTGAATTTCGTCCTGGACTGTATGCCTGTGTCAGTTGCTTCGTCGTTAGACACAGGGAAGTTCCGCACTGCTGGGTCCTAGCCCCACACCAGACAAGGAAGGTAAATTCAGCGCCCAATAAAAGATGACCTATTTCAATTGCATGGGTTTATCCACACTGCTGTATATACATTGTAGTGAGGGAACGCTTAGTCTACTCTGGAATACTGGAGCCACGAGGTGCCGTGTCATTACTGACACTGGACATTTTCACAGTCTTATGTTCGGACAAGTGTCCGTAGCACCTGACGAATATTGACTCTTCTTGTTACGTACGATACAGCAAACTACACGCAGGAGACGGAAACTAAATGACTGAATATTTCTAAAGCAGGAAGTAAATTTGCGTCGCGTCACGGCTGGGAGATCGGGCTCTGAAACACCATGCCGAATTGGCGAGCAGTGGCAACTAGCTCGGTGGTCCTGGGGGTTGGGTGTGTCCTGTCAGGATTCCTGACCACTACCTCGCAGCAGTAAGTACAGTTTGTCTAATTCCTGTTTGTTAAAGCACAAGCATATCACTACATACAGTACAGCTTGCCTACTTCATGTTTGTTAAAACATAAGTATATCACTACATACAGTGCAGCTCGCCTACTTCCTGTTTCTTAAAACACAAGTATATCACCACAGATAGTACAGCCTTTCTACTTCATGTCTGTTAAAAACAAGCATATCACTACAGATAGTACAGCTTTTCTACTTCATGTTTGTTAAACACAAGTATATCACCACAGATAGTACAGCTTTTCTACTTCATGTTTGTTAAACACAAGTATATCACTACAGATAGTACAGCTTTTCTACTTCATGTTTGTTAAACACAAGTATATCACTACAGATAGTACAGCTTTTTTACTTCATGTTTGTTAAAATCAAGCATATCACTACATACAGTACAGCTTGCCTGCTTCATGTCTGTTAAACACAAGTATATCACCACAGAAAGTACAGCTTTTCTACTTCATGTTTGTTAAACACAAGTATATCACCACAGATAGTACAGCTTTTCTACTTCATGTTTGTTAAACACAAGTATATCACTACAGATAGTACAGCTTTTCTACTTCATGTTTGTTAAACACAAGTATATCACTACAGATAGTACAGCTTTTCTACTTCATGTTTGTTAAACACAAGTATATCACTACAGATAGTACAGCTTTTTCTACTTCATGTTTGTTAAACACAAGTATATCACTACAGATAGTACAGCTTTTCTACTTCATGTTTGTTAAACACAAGTATATCACTACAGATAGTACAGCTTTTTTACTTCATGTTTGTTAAACACAAGTATATCACTACAGATAGTACAGCTTTTCTACTTCATGTTTGTTAAAACACAAGCATATCACTACAGATAGTACAGCTTTTCTACTTCATGTTTGTTAAACACAAGTATATCACTACATACAGTACATCTTTTCTACTTCATGTTTGTTAAAACACAAGCATATCACTACATACAGTACATCTTTTCTACTTCATGTTTGTTAAACACAAGTATATCACTACAGATAGTACAGCTTGCCTACTTGTTTGTTATGACTACTTCCTGGCTAAAATACTAAACGTTAGTGTGTTGGTCACAATAGTAATCAATTTCTTAAGTCAGCCCCCAAAATAGGTCTGTATGTGAACAATGTGTGGACGCCATGTCTACTATACACTAACCGGAAATTGGCGTTGTAGTAGACATGGCGTCCACATCTAGTACAACGTGTCTAATTTACATCTACTACTGTGTTTTGGTACAAGAATGTCAAGGCCCGGGATTCCCATAACAGATGTCTAGTATGGAAGCTGAGGTTTGTATTAAAGCTGCCATTTAATGTCAGTTGCTTATTACCGCCATCTGGGGGCGGTGGGGTAGCCTAGTGGTAAAAACGTTCGCTCCTCACGTCCTTCTCGAAAACCCATTCTCACTCTTTTTGCGGCGTAAAACGAAAGTCACTCACTATTGCCGCCATCTCATTATTTAATCTATATAATAAAATAAGGATATAATTCGCGACTAAATCTTTCCTTCACTAGGATGTCCGTGTTGACACGTGTCTTTACTTCCTCTCATATTACATGTCAGTATATATGCGGAGTAAGGTTCATAGTTTATCGACAGTTTGTTGGGGTGTATTCAGAGGGAAGAAATATTCCCTGAACAACACATGATACAATCGTCCGTACTTGTATTCCACTTTATGAAAATATTCAAGCAATATGACGATTTTGTAAATTGACGGTCTGCAAATTTGGTGGTCTGGACCAGATAATCCAGTGATTGACATAGTGAGCATCTATTTACTCTATTGCGATACGATGACAGGTATTAACCAAGTCCGAGAGCCTGACAACCCGATCCTGGTTGTCACCTCTATACGACAAACATGGGTCTCTCCATTACATTACAATGTACAAGGGTATTCTAGATCAGTCTTGCACTGCACCCAGACAGGGCCCAGAAAATGTTCCGGTGCATTTGTTTGTGTCAAGGATGTCATAAGGCATAAACATTTTACCTGTGTCGTTTGGCTGTGGATTCTAGTTGCCAGCTTTGTCATCCAACATGTCAGCGGTAACACACGTGATATTGCAGATTACTCTTTCTGAGACGGGTAAACATTCTGGTACACAGTTGGGGTTGAATCCCACCCGGGATTCTGAGAGAGGCACATAATCGCCAGGACGAAAGTAAATAACATAACCGCACCAGCCACCAAGCCTCGGTGTAATCCCAACCGTAACATTTGTTACATTTGACCACTTTCAAAAAACTATCTTACTAAGTGACTCCAGAGCATGGCTTATGTGAAACACACATTCGACTGACGTGAAGGTGACTGCTAAATGCATAACTGACCTTATGGCATTGAAATGAATGTCTCGACTGGAATATGCGTCCAGGAAAGACTCTAGAACACTTACCAACAGTCGTGCTGCCTCTTATCATCAACATGTATTTGATTTGCCAGATGGGCTGCACACGCCAACACTACAGGACGGCCTCGGTCACGGCTGCACACGTTCGACCACTCCTTCTTCATGGTAAGATCACCCATCTACCCACTCACCTACCTTACCAACCACACCACACCAACCACCCACCTACCTACCCACCCACCCACCGACCTACCTACCTACCTACTACCTTACTGCCTACCCATCTACCTGCCTACCTACCCACCCGCCACCCACCACCTATCTCCCACCCACCCATCTACCTATCTCCCACCCACCCACCTTACTGCCTACCCATCTACCTACCACCCAACTACCTACCTACCAACCTACCTACCCACCCCACCTACCTACGTACCCACCAGCCTAAACACCGACCCAACCTACCTATCTACCTACCTACCTACATACCTATCTACATTCATACATACCTATCTACCCACCTACCTAAACACCCACCCAACCTACCTACCCACCCATCTACCCACCTACCTTGCTACCAACGTACCTACCCACCCCACCTACCTACCTACCTACCCATCAACCTAAACACCCACCCACCCACCTACTTGCCTACCTACTTACGGTACCAACATACCCACCTACCACCAATCTACCCACCACCTACATACCCACCCACCCAGCTGTTACCTGCCTGCCCACCATATTACACTTACGGTACCAACCTACCCACCCACCCACTTACGGTACCAACATGCCCACCTACCTACCCACCCATCTACCCACCTACCTACATACCCACCCAGGTATTTAGTTACCTACCTACCTACCTAACTAACACACACACACACACACACACACACACACACACACACACACACACACACACACACACACACACACACACACACACACACACACACACACACACACACACACACACACACACACACACACACACACACACACACACACACACACACACATACATACATACATACCTGGGTGCGGTGGGGGTAGCATAGTGGTTAAAGCGTTCGCTCGTCACGCCGAAGACCCGTATTCGATTCTCCACAGGGGTACAAGGTGTGAAGCCCATACCCGCCGTGATATTGCTGAAATATTGCTAAATGCGGCGTAAAACCCAACTCACTCACTCACCAACCTAACTACTGACCTAATTACCTATATTTACCTACCTACTTACAGTACCCACCTACCCACCAACTTCGTATTTTCGCGTGTGAGAACATCTCGGTAAATCACACGTACATAGCCTTCTTGACATGTCGCCACGCAATGTAATATTAACGTCTGTTTCAGCAAACATTCCTATTCCTAGGCCAACTGTCGTGCCTTGGACTTCACTCCATCATACGTAAAATACGCGGTCCGCAACCTGCTGTAGAGGAGGACCAGGTGCCAGATGGAAGAGTCGCGGCCCAGAGGCGGGCTAGAGCAAGAAATAAGATGGAAGAAAATAGAAAGCAAAACCCTCAAGTTAGGAATGAAAGGTCCATAGAGGAGGAGCTCGTCGAAGCAGCAGTGGACGTGAGGGTGCGTGGGAGAGAAGACAAAACCGTAAAGGACGCTGCGGGTAAGTCATCATCAACATGTCTTCATCGTCTTGTAGATATCGGACGAGCTGGCATATTACTTCAGATCTATTTATGGCGGATTTTATAATTACACTTGACATGAAATACCGTTTGTTTTTGTCCTTTTGTAAACTTAAATAATCAGAGACAATTAATGGGACCACTTTGCTGAATACCAAGAGATTTTTATAAAGGGAAATATGCCACTGTTTATACTCAGCAATACAATTGGCGGCCAGGAGGAAACATGAAGTCCTTCCCCAAACCATTGTGAGGAACTAGGGGAGAGTGTGCGCCCAGCACCGATGCTGGTCAATAAAGGCGACTACATTTGCCAGTTTGTTTGTTGTAGTTACTTTCCTTTGCAAGAGTGAGTGAGTTTAGTTTTACGCCACTTTAGCAATATTCCAGCAATATCACGGCTGGGGACACCAGAGGTGGCCTTCACACTTTGTTCCCATGTGGGGAATCGAACCCGGGTCTTCGGCTTGACGTGCGAACGCTTTAACAACTAGGCACCACCACCCTTCGCAAGATAGGAATCTGAGTTTCGTTAGTTTCGTTTCTTTGAGTTGTTTTCAAAAAACGTACCTTCATTCAAATGAAAACAATTAATTAAAGTTCGTAACTGAAAATACATCCACGTTACAATAACGTTTGTTTAGGGGATATTATTGAATTTATAAAACAACTTTGTTAATCAAAACATGCTCTTCCATAATGTGTTCACGTCATAATGTGTAAGTGAATGCTGAATCGACGTCAAGCCAGCATGGTATTCAGTTGTTTTGTTTCGGAAAAATATGATTGCTTCCGTCACATTACGGGAGTGATAATCTTCGTTACATAGGGGAAGATGTCCGTGGACAGGTTCAGGCAGCCGGGGATGGAGTTATCGGGGGTCCCGTGGTCGGCGTTCAGGTGGAGGAGACGGAGGAGGGCCTGAGACAGAGGCGCCAGAGGGAACAGAGAGAACAGATGATACGAGAAGCAGGCCCCAGGAGAGGACCCAGGCTGGCCAGAAAAATTAAACCAAAGGACAAAAAAGGAATACAACAAGATTATATTTCTGCCATGTGCGCTCTGCGACTTTGCAAGAACAGGGTTACTGTTTATTGGACTGCGTCAGACATTCCCTAGTAGTTTCATCATGCTGCAGGGTGAGTGGTATGTGGGATCTACCCCACCCAAACACATTTGGGAACCGTCCTCTACCATTATCAAGTTTTATGAAACTGTACGTATTTCATTCGATATCAATAAAAAGGTAAAGGGGTTTTAATAAATACAATACCATACAACAGCGATTGGACAATAACACAGCGAGGATTCCATCTGAGATTATTTCATGAGGACAAGCTAGAGACATGTTTGAATCGAACTCATTATTACGTGATATTATAATTGTTTGAAGGTGTTGGGTTGCTGGCAACATGTACATTGACCGTGGCGTTTGTTGGCCGCGAAAAGACCGTGCGTAAACTGCAGTGGGTTGGTGCCTCGATATGTGCTGTGGGACTGGCGGTGATCGGCCTGAGGGACTATGTGTGGGGGAAGGACAACACATATGACCCGTACGGGATAGCTGCCGGTGAGTTATTGTGCGGTATGTAAACATGTAAAACATTGAATAATTGTTTGCAAAAAGTCAAATTGTTGGATGTTTATTTTCTTGACTGAATGTAGCCTTCGGGATGGTATGCTCTTAATGACGGGAGCGAGACGCCTAGCTAGATTCACAATCAAAATGTGTCTGCCAGTTCCAATCCCAGATTCTGACTGATGGTGATTCGCGATTTCTCAGCACCATGCACCACTTTACCAAACTGTGATACGCATCACTCTTCTCCTACCTAAAGCTGACACACACCAGTAAGGCTACAGTACTACTGAGATCAACATTGGATCCAACTCTCTCACTAGTGACTATGGTCGGTTTTTTCAGGGGACCTGCTGATTGTCATGGCACAGCTGATGACGTCAATTCAGGTGATCCTTGAGCAGCGCTTTGTGAAGAAACACGATATAGATCCACTTGTGGCTGTTGGACTTGAAGGTATGCAGTGAATATAAGCAGGATGTGAAACACAAGGTATCAGAGCGCCACGGTAAAGCCTATATTTGTTTCACGTGTACTCGATGTCACACACTACTGGTATGTTTATTGTTCTGTGGGGTTTGTAAGCTCAGAGGGGTTTTGAAGAACTGCTTTTTCGCCAACGTGCAGAGTAAACGGCATGGGCGGATCCAAGAATGGAAAGGGAAGGACCCCCTGACCCCCCTTGGCTCCGCCAACGCCAAAAATCTTCAATGTGGTCATAAGTCATTTTCCCCTGAAACCCACCCACCCCCAACCCTTGGATCCGCCCATGAACGGGTGTGTTATATACCATATAATGGTTTTAATTTATCCCAGAGTAGATGTGAATATACACACTGCTACAAATCACATTACTGTTGTTGTGAAAATTTGAAATGCAAGGGGCGGTGGTGTAGCCTAATGACTAAAGAACCGGGTTCGATTCCCCACAATGTGTGAAGCCCATTTCTGGTGTCCCCCGCCGTGATATTGCTGGAATAATGATAAAAGCGGCGTAAAGCCATAGTCACTCATTCACTCACAATTAAAGTCCAATTTCTTGAAGGCGTGCTTATGAATAATCAAAAAGCTCATTCCGACCTTAAGTTTCTTTCAGAAGTGTCTACCAGGATCACGGCTCTTTGTGACATGGAGCTACGTTGTAATGTCGAAACCTCTCATTCTGAATTCCATGCTGTATTATCCATAGTGTTTATTATTACGTCAGAAATATGATGCTTAAATCATCACAATTTCACTCGCAACATACAGCATCAGAAACTGTAACCTCTTAATGATTTGTAGGTATACACAGGGCACTGTAACCTCTGCTATTTGTAGGTATACACAGGACACTAACCTCTGTGTCAATTGTAGGTATACGCAGGACACTGTAACCTCTGTGTCAATTGTAGGTATACACAGGACACTAACCTCTGTGTCAATTGTAGGTATACACAGGACACTGTAACCTCAGTGTCAATTGTAGGTATACATAGGACACTGTAACCTCTGTGTCAATTGTAGGTATACACAGGACACTAACCTCTGTGTCAATTGTAGGTATACACAGAATACTAACCTCTGTGTCAATTGTAGGTATAAACAGGACACTAAACTCTGTGTCAATTGTAGGTATACACAGGACACTGTAACCTCTGTGTCAATTGTAGGTATACACAGGACACTAACCTCTGTGTCAATTGTAGTTATACACAGGACACTGTAACCTCTGTGTCAATTGTAGGTATACACAGGATACTGTAACCTCTGTGTCAATTGTAGGTATACACAGGACACTGTAACCTCTGTGTCCATTGTAAGTTACCCAGGACACTGTAACCTCTGTGTCAATTGTAGGTATACACAGGACACTAACCTCTGTGTCTATTGTAGGTATACACAGGATACTGTAACCTCTGTGTCAATTGTAGGTATACACGGGACACTGTAACCTCTGTGTCAATTGTAGGTATACACAGGACACTGTAACCTCTGTGTCAATTGTAGGTATACACAGGACACTGTAACCTCTGTGTCAATTGTAGGTATACACAGGACACTAACCTCTGTGTCTATTGTAGGTATACACAGGATACTGTAACCTCTGTGTCAATTGTAGGTATACACGGGACACTGTAACCTCTGTGTCAATTGTAGGTATACACAGGACACTGTAACCTCTGTGTCAATTGTAGGTATACACAGGACACTGTAACCTCTGTGTCAATTGTAGGTATACACAGGATACAGTAACCTCTGTGTCAATTGTAGCTATACACAGGACACTGTAACCTCTGTGTCAATTGTAGGTATACACAGGACACTGTAACCTCTGTGTCAATTGTAGGTATACACAGGACACTAACCTCTGTGTCTATTGTAGGTATACACAGGATACTGTAACCTCTGTGTCAATTGTAGGTATACACGGGACACTGTAACCTCTGTGTCAATTGTAGGTATACACAGGACACTGTAACCTCTGTGTCAATTGTAGGTATACACAGGACACTGTAACATCTGTGTCCATTGTAAGTTACACAGGACACTGTAACCTCTGTGTCAATTGTAGGTATACACAGGACACTGTAACCTCTGTGTAAATTGTAGGTATACACAGGGCCCTGTATACTCTGTGTCAATTGTAGGTATACACAGGACACTAACCTCTGTGTCAATTGTAGGTATACACAGGACACTGTAACCTCTGTCTCAATTGTAGGTATACACAGGACACTGTAACCTCTGTGTCAATTGTAGCTATACACAGGGCCCCCTGTATACTATGTGTCAATTGTAGGTATACACAGGACACTGTAACCTCTGTGTAAATTGTAGGTATACACAGGGCCCTGTATACTCTGTGTCAATTGTAGGGATACACAGGACACTAACCTCTGTGTCAATTGTAGGTATACACAGGACACTAACCTCTGTGTCAATTGTAGGTATACACAGGACACTAACCTCTGTGTCAATTGTAGGTATACACAGGACACTGTAACATCTGTGTCAATTGTAGGGATACACAGGACACTAACCTCTGTGTCAATTGTAGGTATACACAGGATACTGTAACCTCTGTGTCAATTGTAGGTATACACAGGACACTGTAACCTCTGTGTCCATTGTAGGTATACACAGGACACTGTAACCTCTGTGTCAATTGTAGGTATACACAGGACACTGTAACCTCTGTGTCAATTGTAGGTATACACAGGACACTAACCTCTGTGTCAATTGTAGGTATACACAGGACACTGTAACCTCTGTGTCAATTGTAGGTATACACAGGACACTGTAACCTCTGTGTCAATTGTAGGTATACACAGGACACTAACCTCTGTGTCAATTGTAGGTATACACAGGATACTAACCTCTGTGTCAATTGTAGGTATACACAGGACACTGTAACCTCTGTGTCAATTGTAGGTATACACAGGACACTGTAACCTCTGTGTCAATTGTAGGTATACACAGGACACTGTAACCTCTGTGTCAATTGTAGGTATACACAGGACACTGTAACCTCTGTGTCAATTGTAGGTATACACAGGACACTGTAACTGTAACCTCTGTGTCAATTGTAGGTATACACAGGACACTGTAACCTCTGTGTCAATTGTAGGTATACACAGGACACTGTAACCTCTGTGTCAATTGTAGGTATACACAGGACACTAACCTCTGTGTCAATTGTAGGTATACACAGGACACTGTAACCTCTGTGTCAATTGTAGGTATACACAGGACACTGTAACCTCTGTGTCAATTGTAGGTATACACAGGACACTGTAACCTCTGTGTCAATTGTAGGTATACACAGGACACTGTAACCTCTGTGTCAATTGTAGGTATACACAGGACACTGTAACCTCTGTGTCAATTGTAGGTATACACAGGATACTGTAACCTCTGTGTCAATTGTAGGTATACACAGGACACTGTAACCTCTGTGTCAATTGTAGGTATACACAGGACACTGTAACCTCTGTGTCAATTGTAGGTATACACAGGACACTGTAACCTCTGTGTCAATTGTAGGTATACACAGGACACTGTAACCTCTGTGTCAATTGTAGGTATACACAGGACACTGTAACCTCTGTGTCAATTGTAGGTATACACAGGACACTGTAACCTCTGTGTCAATTGTAGGTATACACAGGACACTAACCTCTGTGTCAATTGTAGGTATACACAGGACACTGTAACCTCTGTGTCAATTGTAGGTATACACAGGACACTGTAACCTCTGTGTCAATTGTAGGTATACACAGGACACTGTAACCTCTGTGTCAATTGTAGGTATACACAGGACACTGTAACCTCTGTGTCAATTGTAGGTATACACAGGACACTGTAACCTCTGTGTCAATTGTAGGTATACACAGGACACTGTAACCTCTGTGTCAATTGTAGGTATACACAGGGCCCTGTATACTCTGTGTCAATTGTAGGTATACACAGGACACTAACCTCTGTGTCAATTGTAGGTATACACAGGACACTGTAACCTCTGTGTCAATTGTAGGTATACACAGGACACTGTAACCTCTGTGTCAATTGTAGGTATACACAGGACACTGTAACCTCTGTGTCAATTGTAGGTATATAACATTGTAGGTATACACAGGACACTAACCTCTGTGTCAATTGTAGGTATACACAGGACACTGTAACCTCTGTGTCAATTGTAGGTATACACAGGACACTGTAACCTCTGTGTCAATTGTAGGTATACACAGGACACTGTAACCTCTGTGTCAATTGTAGGTATACACAGGACACTAACCTCTGTGTCAATTGTAGGTATACACAGGATACTGTAACCTCTGTGTCAATTGTAGGTATACACAGGACACTGTAACCTCTGTGTCAATTGTAGGTATACACAGGACACTGTAACCTCTGTGTCAATTGTAGGTATACACAGGACACTGTAACCTCTGTGTCAATTGTAGGTATACACAGGATACAGTAACCTCTGTGTCAATTGTAGGCTATACACAGGACACTGTAACCTCTGTGTCAATTGTAGGTATACACAGGACACTGTAACCTCTGTGTCAATTGTAGGTATACACCGGACACTAACCTCTGTGTCAATTGTAGGTATACACAGGATACTGTAACCTCTGTGTCAATTGTAGGTATACACGGGACACTGTAACCTCTGTGTCAATTGTAGGTATACACAGGACACTGTAACCTCTGTGTCAATTGTAGGTATACACAGGACACTGTAACATCTGTGTCCATTGTAAGTTACACAGGACACTGTAACCTCTGTGTCAATTGTAGGTATACACAGGACACTGTAACCTCTGTGTCAATTGTAGGTATACACAGGGCCCTGTATACTCTGTGTCAATTGTAGGTATACACAGGACACTAACCTCTGTGTCAATTGTAGGTATACACTGTAAGGACACAGTAACAGTAACCTCTGTGTCAATTGTAGGTATACACAGGACACTGTAACCTCTGTGTCAATTGTAGGTATACACAGGACACTGTAACCTCTGTGTCAATTGTAGGTATACACAGGACACTAACCTCTGTGTCTATTGTAGGTATACACAGGATACTGTAACCTCTGTGTCAATTGTAGGTATACACGGGACACTGTAACCTCTGTGTCAATTGTAGGTATACACAGGACACTGTAACCTCTGTGTCAATTGTAGGTATACACAGGACACTGTAACATCTGTGTCCATTGTAAGTTACACAGGACACTGTAACCTCTGTGTCAATTGTAGGTATACACAGGACACTGTAACCTCTGTGTAAATTGTAGGTATACACAGGGCCCTGTATACTCTGTGTCAATTGTAGGTATACACAGGACACTAACCTCTGTGTAGGTATACACAGGACACTGTAACCTCTGTGTCACAGGTATACACAGGACACTGTAACCTCTGTGTCAATTGTAGGTATACACAGGACACTGTAACCTCTGTGTCAATTGTAGGTATACACAGGACAGGGCCTCTGTATATACACACCTAACCTCTGTGTCAATTGTAGGTATACACAGGACACTGTAACCTCTGTGTCAATTGTAGGTATACACAGGACACTGTAACCTCTGTGTCAATTGTAGGTATACACGGGACACTGTAACCTCTGTGTCAATTGTAGGTATACACAGGACACTGTAACCTCTGTGTCAATTGTAGGTATACACAGGACACTGTAACCTCTGTGTCAATTGTAGGTATACACAGGACACTGTAACCTCTGTGTCAATTGTAGGTATACACAGGACACTGTAACCTCTGTGTCAATTGTAGGTATACACAGGACACTGTAACCTCTGTGTCAATTGTAGGTATACACAGGACACTGTAACCTCTGTGTCAATTGTAGGTATACACAGGACACTAACCTCTGTGTCAATTGTAGGTATACACAGGACACTAACCTCTGTGTCAATTGTAGGTATACACAGGACACTGTAACCTCTGTGTCAATTGTAGGTATACACAGGACACTGTAACCTCTGTGTCAATTGTAGGTATACACAGGACACTGTAACCTCTGTGTCAATTGTAGGTATACACAGGACACTGTAACCTCTGTGTCAATTGTAGGTATACACAGGACACTGTAACCTCTGTGTCAATTGTAGGTATACACAGGACACTGTAACCTCTGTGTCAATTGTAGGTATACACAGGACACTGTAACCTCTGTGTCAATTGTAGGTATACACAGGACACTGTAACCTCTGTGTCAATTGTAGGTATACACAGGACACTAACCTCTGTGTCAATTGTAGGTATACACAGGATACACCTCTGTGTCTGTAACCTCTGTGTCAATTGTAGGTATACACGGGACACTGTAACCTCTGTGTCAATTGTAGGTATACACAGGACACTGTAACCTCTGTGTCAATTGTAGGTATACACAGGACACTGTAACCTCTGTGTCAATTGTAGGTATACACAGGATACTGTAACCTCTGTGTCAATTGTAGGTATACACAGGACACTGTAACCTCTGTGTCAATTGTAGGTATACACAGGACACTGTAACCTCTGTGTCAATTGTAGGTATACACAGGACACTAACCTCTGTGTCTATTGTAGGTATACACAGGATACTGTAACCTCTGTGTCAATTGTAGGTATACACGGGACACTGTAACCTCTGTGTCAATTGTAGGTATACACAGGACACTGTAACCTCTGTGTCAATTGTAGGTATACACAGGACACTGTAACATCTGTGTCCATTGTAAGTTACACAGGACACTGTAACCTCTGTGTCAATTGTAGGTATACACAGGACACTGTAACCTCTGTGTAAATTGTAGGTATACACAGGGCCCTGTATACTCTGTGTCAATTGTAGGTATACACAGGACACTAACCTCTGTGTCAATTGTAGGTATACACAGGACACTGTAACCTCTGTGTCAATTGTAGGTATACACAGGACACTGTAACCTCTGTGTCAATTGTAGGTATACACAGGACACTGTAACATCTGTGTCAATTGTAGGTATACACAGGACACTGTAACCTCTGTGTCAATTGTAGGTATACACAGGACACTGTAACCTCTGTGTCAATTGTAGGTATACACAGGGCCCTGTATACTCTGTGTCAATTGTAGGTATACACAGGACACTAACCTCTGTGTCAATTGTAGGTATACACAGGACACTGTAACCTCTGTGTCAATTGTAGGTATACACAGGACACAGTAACCTCTGTGTCAATTGTAGCTATACACAGGACACTGTAACCTCTGTGTCAATTGTAGGTATACACAGGACACTGTAACCTCTGTGTCAATTGTAGGTATACACAGGACACTAACCTCTGTGTCTATTGTAGGTATACACAGGATACTGTAACCTCTGTGTCAATTGTAGGTATACACGGGACACTGTAACCTCTGTGTCAATTGTAGGTATACACAGGACACTGTAACCTCTGTGTCAATTGTAGGTATACACAGGACACTGTAACATCTGTGTCCATTGTAAGTTACACAGGACACTGTAACCTCTGTGTCAATTGTAGGTATACACAGGACACTGTAACCTCTGTGTCAATTGTAGGTATACACAGGGCCCTGTATACTCTGTGTCAATTGTAGGTATACACAGGACACTAACCTCTGTGTCAATTGTAGGTATACACAGGACACTGTAACCTCTGTCTCAATTGTTGGTATACACAGGACACTGTAACCTCTGTGTCAATTGTAGCTATACACAGGGCCCTGTATACTCTGTGTCAATTGTAGGTATACACAGGACACTAACCTCTGTGTCAATTGTAGGTATACACAGGACACTGTAACCTCTGTGTCAATTGTAGGTATACACAGGACACTGTAACCTCTGTGTCAATTGTAGGTATACACAGGACACTGTAACCTCTGTGTCAATTGTAGGTATACACAGGACACTGTAACATCTGTGTTGATTGTAAGTTACACAGGACACTGTAACCTCTGTGTCAATTGTAGGTATACACAGGACACTGTAACCTCTGTGTCAATTGTAGGTATACACAGGGCCCTGTAACCTCTGTGTCAATTGTAGGTATACACAGGACACTAACCTCTGTGTCAATTGTAGGTATACACAGGACACTGTAACCTCTGTGTCAATTGTAGGTATACACAGGACACTGTAACCTCTGTGTCAATTGTAGGTATACACAGGACCCTGTGTACTCTGTGTCAATTGTAGGTATACACAGGACACTGTAACCTCTGTGTCAATTGTAGGTATACACAGGACACTGTAACCTCTGTGTCAATTGTAGGTATACACAGGACACTGTAACCTCTGTGTCAATTGTAGGTATACACAGGACACTGTAACCTCTGTGTCAATTGTAGGTATACACAGGACACTGTAACCTCTGTGTCAATTGTAGGTATACACAGGACACTAACCTCTGTGTCAATTGTAGGTATACACAGGACACTGTAACCTCTGTGTCAATTGTAGGTATACACACAGGACACTGTAACCTCTGTGTCAATTGTAGGTATACACAGGACACTGTAACCTCTGTGTCAATTGTAGGTATACACAGGACACTAACCTCTGTGTCAATTGTAGGTATACACAGGACACTGTAACCTCTGTGTCAATTGTAGGTATACACAGGACACTGTAACCTCTGTGTCAATTGTAGGTATACACAGGACACTAACCTCTGTGTCAATTGTAGGTATACACAGGACACTGTAACCTCTGTGTCAATTGTAGGTATACACAGGACACTGTAACCTCTGTGTCAATTGTAGGTATACACAGGACACTGTAACCTCTGTGTCAATTGTAGGTATACACAGGACACTGTAACCTCTGTGTCAATTGTAGGTATACACAGGATACTGTAACCTCTGTGTCAATTGTAGGTATACACAGGACACTGTAACCTCTGTGTCAATTGTAGGTATACACAGGACACTGTAACCTCTGTGTCAATTGTAGGTATACACAGGACACTAACCTCTGTGTCAATTGTAGGTATACACAGGATACTGTAACCTCTGTGTCAATTGTAGGTATACACGGGACACTGTAACCTCTGTGTCAATTGTAGGTATACACAGGACACTGTAACCTCTGTGTCAATTGTAGGTATACACAGGACACTGTAACATCTGTGTCCATTGTAGGTATACACAGGACACTGTAACCTCTGTGTCAATTGTAGGTATACACAGGACACTGTAACCTCTGTGTCAATTGTAGGTATACACAGGGGCCCTGTATACTCTGTGTCAATTGTGTAGGTATACACAGGACACTAACCTCTGTGTCAATTGTAGGTATACACAGGACACTGTAACCTCTGTGTCAATTGTAGGTATACACAGGACACTGTAACCTCTGTGTCAATTGTAGGTATACACAGGACACTGTAACCTCTGTGTCAATTGTAGGTATACACAGGACACTGTAACCTCTGTGTCAATTGTAGGTATACACAGGATACAGTAACCTCTGTGTCAATTGTAGGTATACACAGGACACTGTAACCTCTGTGTCAATTGTAGGTATACACAGGACACTGTAACCTCTGTGTCAATTGTAGGTATACACAGGACACTAACCTCTGTGTCAATTGTAGGTATACACAGGACACTGTAACCTCTGTGTCAATTGTAGGTATACACAGGACACTGTAACCTCTGTGTCAATTGTAGGTATACACAGGACACTGTAACCTCTGTGTCAATTGTAGGTATACACAGGACACTGTAACATCTGTGTCCATTGTAAGTTACACAGGACACTGTAACATCTGTGTCAATTGTAGGTATACACAGGACACTGTAACCTCTGTGTAAATTGTAGGTATACACAGGGCCCTGTAACCTCTGTGTCAATTGTAGGTATACACAGGACACTAACCTCTGTGTCAATTGTAGGTATACACAGGACACTGTAACCTCTGTGTCAATTGTAGGTATACACAGGACACTGTAACCTCTGTGTCAATTGTAGGTATACACAGGACACTGTAACCTCTGTGTCAATTGTAGGTATACACAGGACACTGTAACCTCTGTGTCAATTGTAGGTATACACAGGACACTAACCTCTGTGTCAATTGTGTAGGTATACACAGGACACTGTAACCTCTGTGTCAATTGTAGGTATACACAGGACACTGTAACCTCTGTGTCAATTGTAGGTATACACAGGACACTGTAACCTCTGTGTGTCAATTGTAGGTATACACAGGACACTGTAACCTCTGTGTCAATTGTAGGTATACACAGGACACTGTAACCTCTGTGTCAATTGTAGGTATACACAGGACACTGTAACCTCTGTGTCAATTGTAGGTATACACAGGACTGTAACAGGACACTGGAACCTCTGTGTCAATTGTAGGTATACACAGGACACTAACCTCTGTGTCAATTGTAGGTATACACAGGACACTGTAACCTCTGTGTCAATTGTAGGTATACACAGGACACTGTAACCTCTGTGTCAATTGTAGGTATACACAGGACACTGTAACCTCTGTGTCAATTGTAGGTATACACAGGACACTGTAACCTCTGTGTCAATTGTAGGTATACACAGGACACTGTAACCTCTGTGTCAATTGTAGGTATACACAGGACACTGTAACCTCTGTGTAAATTGTAGGTATACACAGGACCCTGTAACCTCTGTGTCAATTGTAGGTATACACAGGACACTGTAACCTCTGTGTCAATTGTAGGTATACACAGGACACTGTAACCTCTGTGTCAATTGTAGGTATACACAGGACACTGTAACCTCTGTGTCAATTGTAGGTATACACAGGACACTGTAACCTCTGTGTCAATTGTAGGTATACACAGGACACTGTAACCTCTGTGTCAATTGTAGGTATACACAGGACACTGTAACCTCTGTGTCAATTGTAGGTATACACAGGACACTGTAACCTCTGTGTCAATTGTAGGTATACACAGGACACTAACCTCTGTGTCAATTGTAGGTATACACAGGACACTGTAACATCTGTGTCAATTGTAGGTATACACAGGACACTGTAACCTCTGTGTCAATTGTAGGTATACACAGGACACTGTAACCTCTGTGTCAATTGTAGGTATACACAGGACACTGTAACCTCTGTGTCAATTGTAGGTATACACAGGACACTGTAACCTCTGTGTCAATTGTAGGTATACACAGGACACTGTAACCTCTGTGTCAATTGTAGGTATACACAGGACACTGTAACCTCTGTGTCAATTGTAGGTATACACAGGACACTGTAACCTCTGTGTCAATTGTAGGTATACACAGGACACTGTAACCTCTGTGTCAATTGTAGGTATACACAGGACACTGTAACCTCTGTGTCAATTGTAGGTATACACAGGACACTGTAACCTCTGTGTCAATTGTAGGTATACACAGGACACTGTAACCTCTGTGTCAATTGTAGGTATACACAGGACACTGTAACCTCTGTGTCAATTGTAGGTATACACAGGATACAGTAACCTCTGTGTCAATTGTAGCTATACACAGGACACTGTAACCTCTGTGTCAATTGTAGGTATACACAGGACACTGTAACCTCTGTGTCAATTGTAGGTATACACAGGACACTAACCTCTGTGTCAATTGTAGGTATACACAGGATACTGTAACCTCTGTGTCAATTGTAGGTATACACAGGACACTGTAACCTCTGTGTCAATTGTAGGTATACACAGGACACTGTAACCTCTGTGTCAATTGTAGGTATACACAGGACACTGTAACCTCTGTGTCCATTGTAAGTATACACAGGACACTGTAACCTCTGTGTCAATTGTAGGTATACACAGGACACTGTAACCTCTGTGTCAATTGTAGGGTATACACAGGGCCCTGTATACTCTGTGTCAATTGTAGGTATACACAGGACACTAACCTCTGTGTCAATTGTAGGTATACACAGGACACTGTAACCTCTGTGTCAATTGTAGGTATACACAGGACACTGTAACCTCTGTGTGTCAGGTGTAGGTATACACAGGACAACCTCTGTGTCAATTGTAGGTATACACAGGACACTGTAACCTCTGTGTCAATTGTAGGTATACACAGGACACTGTAACCTCTGTGTCAATTGTAGGTATACACAGGACACTGTAACCTCTGTGTCAATTGTAGGTATACACAGGACACTGTAACCTCTGTGTCAATTGTAGGTATACACAGGACACTGTAACCTCTGTGTCAATTGTAGGTATACACAGGACACTGTAACCTCTGTGTCAATTGTAGGTATACACAGGACACTGTAACCTCTGTGTCAATTGTAGGTATACACAGGACACTGTAACCTCTGTGTCAATTGTAGGTATACACAGGACACTGTAACCTCCTCTGTAGGTACAATTAACCTCTGTGGTGTAGGTATACACGGGACACTGTACACATTGTAGGACACTGTAACCTCTGTGTCAATTGTAGGTATACACAGGACACTGTAACCTCTGTGTCAATTGTAGGTATACACAGGACACTGTAACCTCTGTGTCAATTGTAGGTATACACAGGACACTGTAACCTCTGTGTCAATTGTAGGTATACACAGGACACTGTAACCTCTGTGTCAATTGTAGGTATACACAGGACACTGTAACCTCTGTGTCAATTGTAGGTATACACAGGACACTGTAACCTCTGTGTCAATTGTAGGTATACACAGGGATACTGTAACCTCTGTGTCAATTGTAGGTATACACAGGACACTGTAACCTCTGTGTCAATTGTAGGTATACACAGGACACTGTAACCTCTGTGTCAATTGTAGGTATACACAGGACACTGTAACCTCTGTGTCAATTGTAGGTATACACAGGACACTGTAACCTCTGTGTCAATTGTAGGTATACACAGGACACTGTAACCTCTGTGTCAATTGTAGGTATACACAGGACACTGTAACCTCTGTGTCAATTGTAGGTATACACAGGACACTGAACAACCTCTGTGTCAATTGGGTGTATAGGGCCTCTGTGTCAATTGTAGGTATACACAGGGCCCTGTATACTCTGTGTCAATTGTAGGTATACACAGGACACTAACCTCTGTGTCAATTGTAGGTATACACAGGACACTGTAACCTCTGTGTCAATTGTAGGTATACACAGGACACTGTAACCTCTGTGTCAATTGTAGGTATACACACAGGACCCTGTATACTCTGTGTCAATTGTAGGTATACACAGGACACTGTAACCTCTGTGTCAATTGTAGGTATACACAGGACACTGTAACCTCTGTGTCAATTGTAGGTATACACAGGACACTGTAACCTCTGTGTCAATTGTAGGGTATACACAGGACACTGTAACCTCTGTGTCAATTGTAGGTATACACAGGACACTGTAACCTCTGTGTCAATTGTAGGTATACACAGGACACTAACCTCTGTGTCAATTGTAGGTATACACAGGACACTGTAACCTCTGTGTCAATTGTAGGTATACACAGGACACTGTAACCTCTGTGTCAATTGTAGGTATACACAGGACACTGTAACCTCTGTGTCAATTGTAGGTATACACAGGACACTAACCTCTGTGTCAATTGTAGGTATACACAGGACACTGTAACCTCTGTGTCAATTGTAGGTATACACAGGACACTGTAACCTCTGTGTCAATTGTAGGTATACACAGGACACTAACCTCTGTGTCTATTGTAGGTATACACAGGATACTGTAACCTCTGTGTCAATTGTAGGTATACACAGGACACTGTAACCTCTGTGTCAATTGTAGGTATACACAGGACACTGTAACCTCTGTGTCAATTGTAGGTATACACAGGACACTGTAACCTCTGTGTCAATTGTAGGTATACACAGGATACAGTAACCTCTGTGTCAATTGTAGCTATACACAGGACACTGTAACCTCTGTGTCAATTGTAGGTATACACAGGACACTGTAACCTCTGTGTCAATTGTAGGTATACACAGGACACTAACCTCTGTGTCTATTGTAGGTATACACAGGATACTGTAACCTCTGTGTCAATTGTAGGTATACACGGGACACTGTAACCTCTGTGTCAATTGTAGGTATACACAGGACACTGTAACCTCTGTGTCAATTGTAGGTATACACAGGACACTGTAACATCTGTGTCCATTGTAAGTTACACAGGACACTGTAACCTCTGTGTCAATTGTAGGTATACACAGGACACTGTAACCTCTGTGTCAATTGTAGGTATACACAGGGCCCTGTATACTCTGTGTCAATTGTAGGTATACACAGGACACTAACCTCTGTGTCAATTGTAGGTATACACAGGATACTGTAACCTCTGTGTCAATTGTAGCTATACACAGGACACTGTAACCTCTGTGTCAATTGTAGGTATACACAGGACACTGTAACCTCTGTGTCAATTGTAGGTATACACAGGACACTAACCTCTGTGTCTATTGTAGGTATACACAGGATACTGTAACCTCTGTGTCAATTGTAGGTATACACGGGACACTGTAACCTCTGTGTCAATTGTAGGTATACACAGGACACTGTAACCTCTGTGTCAATTGTAGGTATACACAGGACACTGTAACATCTGTGTCCATTGTAAGTTACACAGGACACTGTAACCTCTGTGTCAATTGTAGGTATACACAGGACACTGTAACCTCTGTGTAAATTGTAGGTATACACAGGGCCCTGTATACTCTGTGTCAATTGTAGGTATACACAGGACACTAACCTCTGTGTCAATTGTAGGTATACACAGGACACTGTAACCTCTGTCTCAATTGTAGGTATACACAGGACACTGTAACCTCTGTGTCAATTGTAGCTATACACAGGGCCCTGTATACTATGTGTCAATTGTAGGTATACACAGGACACTGTAACCTCTGTGTCAATTGTAGGTATACACAGGACACTAACCTCTGTGTCAATTGTAGGTATACACAGGACACTGTAACCTCTGTGTCAATTGTAGGTATACACAGGACACTGTAACCTCTGTGTCAATTGTAGGTATACACAGGACACTGTAACCTCTGTGTCAATTGTAGGTATACACAGGACACTAACCTCTGTGTCAATTGTAGGTATACACAGGACACTGTAACCTCTGTGTCAATTGTAGGTATACACAGGACACTGTAACCTCTGTGTCAATTGTAGGTATACACAGGACACTGTAACCTCTGTGTCAATTGTAGGTATACACAGGATACAGTAACCTCTGTGTCAATTGTAGGTATACACAGGACACACCTCTGTGGACATTGTAGGTACCTCTGTGTCAATTGTAGGTAATTGTACACAGGACACTGTAACCTCTGTGTCAATTGTAGGTATACACAGGACACTGTAACCTCTGTGTCAATTGTAGGTATACACAGGACACTGTAACCTCTGTGTCAATTGTAGGTATACACAGGACACTGTAACCTCTGTGTCAATTGTAGGTATACACAGGACACTGTAACCTCTGTGTCAATTGTAGGTATACACAGGACACTGTAACCTCTGTGTCAATTGTAGGTATACACAGGACACTGTAACCTCTGTGTCAATTGTAGGTATACACAGGACACTGTAACCTCTGTGTCAATTGTAGGTATACACAGGACACTGTAACCTCTGTGTCAATTGTAGGTATACACAGGACACTGTAACCTCTGTGTCAATTGTAGGTATACACAGGACACTGTAACCTCTGTGTCAATTGTCAATTGGTATACACAGGACACTGTAACCTCTGTGTCAAGGTGTAGGTATACACAGGACACTGTAACCTCTGTGTCAATTGTAGGTATACACAGGACACTGTAACCTCTGTGTCAATTGTAGGTATACACAGGACACTGTAACCTCTGTGTCAATTGTAGGTATACACAGGACACTGTAACCTCTGTGTCAATTGTAGGTATACACAGGACACTGTAACCTCTGTGTCAATTGTAGGTATACACAGGACACTGTAACCTCTGTGTAAATTGTAGGTATACACAGGACACTGTATACTCTGTGTCAATTGTAGGTATACACAGGACACTAACCTCTGTGTCAATTGTAGGTATACACAGGACACTGTAACCTCTGTGTCAATTGTAGGTATACACAGGACACTGTAACCTCTGTGTCAATTGTAGGCTATACACAGGACACTGTAACCTCTGTGTCAATTGTAGGTATACACAGGGACACTGTAACCTCTGTGTCAATTGTAGGTATACACAGGGACCCTGTAACCTCTGTGTCAATTGTAGGGATACACAGGACTGTAACCTCTGTGTCAATTGTAGGTATACACAGGACACTAACCTCTGTGTCAATTGTAGGTATACACAGGACACTGTAACCTCTGTGTCAATTGTAGGTATACACAGGACACTAACCTCTGTGTCAATTGTAGGTATACACAGGATACTAACCTCTGTGTCAATTGTAGGTATACACAGGACACTGTAACCTCTGTGTCAATTGTAGGTATACACAGGACACTGTAACCTCTGTGTCAATTGTAGGTATACACAGGACACTGTAACCTCTGTGTCAATTGTAGGTATACACAGGACACTAACCTCTGTGTCAATTGTAGGTATACACAGGATACTGTAACCTCTGTGTCAATTGTAGGTATACACAGGACACTGTAACCTCTGTGTCAATTGTAGGTATACACAGGACACTGTAACCTCTGTGTCAATTGTAGGTATACACAGGACACTGTAACCTCTGTGTCAATTGTAGGTATACACAGGACACTGTAACCTCTGTGTCAATTGTAGGTATACACAGGACACTGTAACCTCTGTGTCAATTGTAGGTATACACAGGACACTGTAACCTCTGTGTCAATTGTAGGTATACACAGGACACTAACCTCTGTGTCAATTGTAGGTATACACAGGATACTGTAACCTCTGTGTCAATTGTAGGTATACACAGGACACTGTAACCTCTGTGTCAATTGTAGGTATACACAGGACACTGTAACCTCTGTGTCAATTGTAGGTATACACAGGACACTGTAACATCTGTGTCCATTGTAAGTTACACAGGACACTGTAACCTCTGTGTCAATTGTAGGTATACACAGGACACTGTAACCTCTGTGTAAATTGTAGGTATACACAGGGCCCTGTATACTCTGTGTCAATTGTAGGTATACACAGGACACTAACCTCTGTGTCAATTGTAGGTATACACAGGACACTGTAACCTCTGTCTCAATTGTAGGTATACACAGGACACTGTAACCTCTGTGTCAATTGTAGCTATACACAGGGCCCTGTATACTATGTGTCAATTGTAGGTATACACAGGACACTGTAACCTCTGTGTAAATTGTAGGTATACACAGGGCCCTGTATACTCTGTGTCAATTGTAGGGATACACAGGACACTAACCTCTGTGTCAATTGTAGGTATACACAGGACACTAACCTCTGTGTCAATTGTAGGTATACACAGGACACTAACCTCTGTGTCAATTGTAGGTATACACAGGACACTGTAACATCTGTGTCAATTGTAGGGATACACAGGACACTAACCTCTGTGTCAATTGTAGGTATACACAGGATACTAACCTCTGTGTCAATTGTAGGTATACACAGGACACTGTAACCTCTGTGTCCATTGTAAGTTACACAGGACACTGTAACCTCTGTGTCAATTGTAGGTATACACAGGACACTGTAACCTCTGTGTCAATTGTAGGTATACACAGGACACTAACCTCTGTGTCAATTGTAGGTATACACAGGATACTGTAACCTCTGTGTCAATTGTAGGTATACACAGGGCTCTGTAACCTCTGTGTCCATTGTAAGTTACACAGGACACTGTAAACTCTGTGTCAATTGTAGGTATACACAGGACACTAACCTCTGTGTCAATTGTAGGGATACACAGGACACTAACCTCTGTGTCAATTGTAGGTATACACAGGATACTAACCTCTGTGTCAATTGTAGGTATACACAGGACACTGTAACATCTGTGTCCATTGTAAGTTACACAGGACACTGTAACCTCTGTGTCAATTGTAGGGATACACAGGACACTAACCTCTGTGTCAATTGTAGGTATACACAGGATACTGTAACCTCTGTCTCAATTGTAGGTATACACAGGATACTGTAACCTCTGTGTCAATTGTAGGTATACACAGGGCCCTGTATACTCTGTGTCAATTGTAGGTATACACAGGACACTGTAACCTCTGTGTAAATTGTAGGTATACACAGGGCCCTGTATACTCTGTGTCAATTGTAGGGATACACAGGACACTAGCCTCTGTGTCAATTGTAGGTATACACAGGACACTAACCTCTGTGTCAATTGTAGGTATACACAGGACACTGTAACCTCTGTGTCAATTGTAGGTATACACAGGACACTAGCCTCTGTGTCAATTGTAGGTTAACACAGTGCCCTGTAACCTCTGTGTCAATTGTAGGTATACACAGGACACTAGCCTCTGTGTCAATTGTAGGTTTACACAGTGCCCTGTAACCTCTGTGTCAATTGTAGGTATACAGAGGACACAAGCCTCTGTGTCGACAGTAGGTATACACAGGACACTAGCCTCTGTGTCAATTGTAGGTATACACAGGACACTAACCTCTGTGTCAATTGTAGGTATACACAGGATACTGTAACCTCTGTGTCAATTGTAGGTATACACAGGACACTGTAACCTCTGTGTCAATTGTAGGTATACACAGGACACTGTAACCTCTGTGTCAATTGTAGGTATACACAGGACCCTGTAACCTCTGTGTCAATTGTAGGTATACACAGGACACTGTAATCTCTGTGTCAATTGTAGGTATACACAGGACACTAACCTCTGTGTCAATTGTAGGTATACACAGGACACTGTAACCTCTGTGTCAATTGTAGGTATACACAGGACACTAGCCTCTGTGTCAATTGTAGGTATACACAGGACACTAACCTCTGTGTCAATTGTAGGTATACACAGGATACTGTAACCTCTGTGTCAATTGTAGGTATACACAGGACACTAGCCTCTGTGTCAATTGCAGGTTAACACAGTGCCCTGTAACCTCTGTGTCAATTGTAGGTATACACAGGACACTAGCCTCTGTGTCAATTGTAGGTATACACAGGACACTGTAACCTCTGTGTCAATTGTAGGTATACACAGGACACTGTAACCTCTGTGTCAATTGTAGGTATACACAGGACACTGTAACCTCTGTGTCAATTGTAGGTATACACAGGACACTAAGCCTCTGTGTCAATTGTAGGTATACACAGGACACTAACCTCTGTGTCAATTGTAGGTATGCACAGGATACTGTAACCTCTGTGTCAATTGTAGGTATACACAGGACACTAGCCTCTGTGTCAATTGCAGGTTAACACAGTGCCCTGTAACCTCTGTGTCAATTGTAGGTATACACAGGACACTAGCCTCTGTGTCAATTGTAGGTATACACCGGACACTAACTTCGGTGTCAATTGTAGGTATACACAGGACACTAGCCTCTGTGTCAATTGTAGGTTTACACAGTGCCCTGTAACCTCTGTGTCAATTGTAGGTATTCACAGGACACTAGCCTCTGTGTCAATTGTAGGTTTACACAGTGCCCTGTAACCTCTGTGTCAATTGTACGTATACGCAGGACACTGTAACCTCTGTGTCAATTGTAGGTATACACAGGACACTGTAACCTCTGTGTCAATTGTAGGTATACACAGGACACTGTAACCTTTGTGTCAATTGTAGGTAAACACAGGGCCCTGTATACTCTGTGTCAATTGTAGGTATACACAAGACACTAGCCTGTGTGTCAATTGTAGCTATACACAGGATACTGTAACCTCTGTGTCAATTGTAGGTATACACAGGACACTAGCCTCCGTGTCAATTGTAGGTTTACACAGGGCCCTGTAACCTCTGTGTCAATTGTAGGTATACACAGGACACTGTAACCTCTGTGTCAATTGTAGGTATACACAGGGCCCAGTAACCTCTGTGTCAATTGTAGGTATACACAGGGCCCTGTAACCTCTGTGTCAATTGTAGGTATACACCGGACACTAACCTCTGTGTCAATTGTAGGTATACACCGGACACTAACCTCTGTGTCAATTGTAGGTATACACAGGATACTGTAACGTCTGTGTCAATTGTAGGTATACACGGGACACTGTAACCTCTGTGTCAATTGTAGGTATACACAGGACACTGTAACCTCTGTGTCAATTGTAGGTATACACAGGACACTGTAACCTCTGTGTCAATTGTAGGTATACACAGGACACTGTAACCTTTGTGTCAATTGTAGGTAAACACAGGGCCCTGTATACTCTGTGTCAATTGTAGGTATACACAAGACACTAGCCTGTGTGTCAATTGTAGCTATACACAGGATACTGTAACCTCTGTGTCAATTGTAGGTATACACAGGACACTAGCCTCCGTGTCAATTGTAGGTTTACACAGGGCCCTGTAACCTCTGTGTCAATTGTAGGTATACACAGGACACTGTAACCTCTGTGTCAATTGTAGGTATACACAGGGCCCAGTAACCTCTGTGTCAATTGTAGGTATACACAGGGCCCTGTAACCTCTGTGTCAATTGTAGGTATACACAGGACACTAACCTCTGTGTCAATTGTAGGTATACACCGGACACTAACCTCTGTGTCAATTGTAGGTATACACAGGATACTGTAACGTCTGTGTCAATTGTAGGTATACACGGGACACTGTAACCTCTGTGTCAATTGTAGGTATACACAGGACACTGTAACCTCTGTGTCAATTGTAGGTATACACAGGACACTAGCCTCTGTGTCAATTGCAGGTTAACACAGTGCCCTGTAACCTCTGTGTCAATTGTAGGTATACACAGGACACTAGCCTCTGTGTCAATTGTAGGTTTACACAGTGCCCTGTAACCTCTGTGTCAATTGTAGGGATACACAGGACACTAGCCTCTGTGTCAATTGTAGCTATACACAGGGCCCTGTATACTATGTGTCAATTGTAGGTATACACAGGACACTGTAACCTCTGTGTAAATTGTAGGTATACACAGGGCCCTGTATACTCTGTGTCAATTGTAGGGATACACAGGACACTAATCTCTGTGTCAATTGTAGGTATACACAGGACACTAACCTTTGTGTCAATTGTAGGTATACACAGGACACTAGCCTCTGTGCCAATTGTAGGTATACACAGGACACTAACCTCTGTGTCAATTGTAGGTATACACAGGACACTGTAACCTCTGTGTCAATTGTAGGTATACACAGGACACTAGCCTCTGTGTCAATTGCAGGTTAACACAGTGCCCTGTAACCTCTGTGTCAATTGTAGGTATACACAGGACACTAGCCTCTGTGTCAATTGTAGGTTTACACAGTGCCCTGTAACCTCTGTGTCAATTGTAGGTATACAGAGGACACAAGCCTCTGTGTCGACAGTAGGTATACACAGGACACTAGCCTCTGTGTCAATTGTAGGTATACACAGGACACTAACCTCTGTGTCAATTGTAGGTATACACAGGATACTGTAACCTCTGTGTCAATTGTAGGTATACACAGGACGCTGTAACCTCTGTGTCAATTGTAGGTATACACAGGACACTGTAACCTCTGTGTCAATTGTAGCTATACACAGGGCCCTGTATACTATGTGTCAATTGTAGGTATACACAGGACACTGTAATCTCTGTGTCAATTGTAGGGATACACAGGACACTAACCTCTGTGTAAATTGTAGGTATACACAGGACACTAGCCTCTGTGTCAATTGTAGGTATACACAGGACACTAGCCTCTGTGCCAATTGTAGGTATACACAGGACACTAGCCTCTGTGTCAATTGTAGGTATACACAGGATACTGTAACCTCTGTGTCAATTGTAGGTATACACAGGACACTAGCCTCTGTGTCAATTGCAGGTTAACACAGTGCCCTGTAACCTCTGTGTCAATTGTAGGTATACACAGGACACTAGCCTCTGTGCCAATTGTAGGTATACACAGGACACTAACCTCTGTGTCAATTGTAGGTATGCACAGGACACTAACCTCTGTGTCAATTGTAGGTATACACAGGACACTAGCCTCTGTGTCAATTGTAGGTATACACCGGACACTAGCCTCTGTGCCAATTGTAGGTATACACAGGACACTAACCTCCGTGTCAATTGTAGGTATGCACAGGATACTGTAACCTCTGTGTCAATTGTAGGTATACACAGGACACTAGCCTCTGTGTGAATTGCAGGTTAACACAGTGCCCTGTAACCTCTGTGTCAATTGTAGGTATACACAGGACACTAGCCTCTGTGTCAATTGTAGGTATACACCGGACACTAACCTCGGTGTCAATTGTAGGTATACACAGGACACTAGCCTCTGTGTCAATTGTAGGTTTACACAGTGCCCTGTAACCTCTGTGTCAATTGTAGGTATACACAGGACACTAGCCTCTGTGTCAATTGTAGGTTTACACAGTGCCCTGTAACCTCTGTGTCAATTGTACGTATACGCAGGACACTGTAACCTCTGTGTCAATTGTAGGTATACACAGGACACTGTAACCTCTGTGTCAATTGTAGGTATACACAGGACACTGTAACCTTTGTGTCAATTGTAGGTATACACAGGGCCCTGTATACTCTGTGTCAATTGTAGGTATACACAAGACACTAGCCTGTGTGTCAATTGTAGCTATACACAGGATACTGTAACCTCTGTGTCAATTGTAGGTATACACAGGACACTAGCCTCCGTGTCAATTGTAGGTTTACACAGGGCCCTGTAACCTCTGTGTCAATTGTAGGTATACACAGGACACTGTAACCTCTGTGTCAATTGTAGGTATACACAGGGCCCAGTAACCTCTGTGTCAATTGTAGGTATACACAGGGCCCTGTAACCCCTGTGTCAATTGTAGGTATACACCGGACACTAACCTCTGTGTCAATTGTAGGTATACACCGGACACTAACCTCTGTGTCAATTGTAGGTATACACAGGATACTGTAACGTCTGTGTCAATTGTAGGTATACACGGGACACTGTAACCTCTGTGTCAATTGTAGGTATACACAGGACACTGTAACTTCTGTGTCAATTGTAGGTATACACAGGATACTGTAACCTCTGTGTCAATTGTAGGTATACACAGGGCCCTGTATACTCTGTGTCAATTGTAGGTATACACAGGACACTAGCCTCTGTGTCAATTGTAGGTATACACAGGATACTGTAACCTCTGTGTCAATTGTAGGTATACACAGGACACTAGCCTCTGTGTCAATTGTAGCTATACACAGGGCCCTGTATACTCTGTGTCAATTGTAGGTATACACAGGACACTGTAACCTCTGTGTCAATTGTAGGTATACACAGGACACTGTAACCTCTGTGTCAATTGTAGGTATACACGGGACACTGTAACCTCTGTGTCAATTGCAGGTATACCCAGGACACTGTAACCTCTGTGTAAATTGTAGGTATACACAGGACACTGTAACCTCTGTGTCCATTGTAAGTTACACAGGACACTGTAACCTCTGTGTCAATTGTAGGTATACACAGGACACTGTAACCTCTGTGTCAATTGTAGGTATACACAGGACCCTGTAACCTCTGTGTCAATTGTAGGTATACACAGGACACTAACCTCTGTGTCAATTGTAGGTATACACAGTACACTAACCTCTGTGTCAATTGTAGGTATACACAGGACACTAACCTCTGTGTCAATTGTAGGTATACACAGGACACTAGCCTGTGTGTCAATTGTAGCTATACACAGGATACTGTAACCTCTGTGTCAATTGTAGGTATACACAGGACACTAGCCTCCGTGTCAATTGTAGGTTTACACAGTGCCCTGTAACCTCTATGTCAATTGTAGGTATACGCAGGACACTGTAACCTCTGTGTCAATTGTAGATATACACAGGACACTGTAACCTCTGTGTCAATTGTAGGTATACACAGGACACTGTAACATTTGTGTCAATTGTAGGTATACACAGGGCCCTGTATACTCTGTGTCAATTGTAGGTATACACAAGACACTAGCCTCTGTGTAAATTGTAGCTATACACAGGATATTGTAACCTCTGTGTCAATTGTAGGTATACACAGGACACTAGCCTCTGTGTCAATTGTAGGTATACACAGGACACTAGCCTCTGTGTCAATTGTAGGTTTACACAGTGCCCTGTAACCACTATGTCAATTGTAGGTATACACATGGCCCTGTAACCTCTGTGTCAATTGTAGGTATACACAGGGCTCTGTAACCTCTGTGTCAATTGTAGGTATACACCGGACACTAACCTCTGTGTCAATTGTAGGTATACACAGGATACTGTAACGTCTGTGTCAATTGCAGGTATACACGGGACACTGTAACCTCTGTGTCAATTGTAGGTATACACAGGACACTGTAACATCTGTGTCCATTGTAAGTTACACAGGACACTGTAACTTCTGTGTCAATTGTAGGTATACAAAGGATACTGTAACCTCTGTGTCAATTGTAGGTATACACAGGACACTGTAACCTCTGTGTCAATTGTAGGTATACACAGTACACTAACCTCTGTGTCAATTGTAGGTATACACAGGACACTAACCTCTGTGTCAATTGTAGGTATACACAGGACACTGTAACCTCTGTGTCAATTGTAGGTATACACAGGACACTGTAACCTCTGTGTCAATTGTAGGTATACACAGGACACTGTAACCTCTGTGTCAATTGTAGGTATTCACAGTACACTAACCTCTGTGTCAATTGTAGGTATACACAGGACACTGTAACCTCTGTGTCAATTGTAGGTATACACAGGACACTGTAACCTCTGTGTCAATTGTAGGTATACACAGGACACTAACCTCTGTGTCAATTGTAGGTATACACAGGACACTAACCTCTCTGTCAATTGTAGGTATACACAGGACACTGTAACCTCTGTGTCAATTGTAGGTATACACAGGACACTGTAACCTCTGTGTCAATTGTAGGTATATATAGGGCACTGTAACCTCTCTGCTATTTTTAGGTATGTTTGGGTTCATCCTCTTGGTTATCCTGCTTATCCCGTTCTACTTCGTGGATGTTGGGGCATTTAACACCTTGCCCAAACACCGCCTGGAGGATCCGTATGACGCATTCTGTCAGATGCAGAAGGACCACAATATCATTGCAGCCTTTCTAGGTAACGTGTTCATCATGCTACATTTAACTAGATCTTTTACTACTGCTCACACAGATCTCTGGAAGGTACACGAACTGTCGCAGAAACCTATCGCAGTACGAAGTGTATTTAGTTTTACTCCATCAATTCAATGTATATGTTTTCTTAATTTATCAGTGTTAAGTGTCCACTTGTAAACCCTCGACAGCCTCTTGAGACATGGGTTAGATGTTGATGGAGCAGCAGGTACCAGTGCTTCGTGTGTTTTCTGGCCTTGGTTATTTGTGATCGATAACCCCAGTTTTATGCATTGATGTTAATCCTTTCCGGATGAGGTAAAAAACTACCGGCCAGTAAAATTTCAGTCTTTCATTTCAAAATGTTTGGAGAAAATTGTTTCACGAAGGCGTGAAGAACACCTACTCAACAACGACCTGTTTGAACCCTTCCAGAGTGCTTATAAATCCAAACATAACACAGAGACTGCGCCTTTTCGTGTCCACAACGACATCATGAGGGCAATGGACCAGCAGAAAGTCACCCTGCTGGTCCCTCACGATTTATCATCAGCCTTCGACACTATAGATCACACGATCCTGCTTTCTCGTTTAGGGGGAAAATGTGATGTTACAGGAAACGCTCTTTCTCGGGTAAAGTCCTATCTGTCCACCAGAACTCAGGTTGTCAAAACTGGCGATGTTACCTCACTTCCGACAACAGTTAACGTTGTGTTCCGCAGGGTGCAGTTCTGGGGCCTTTGTTTTTCAGCATATATATATTCTTCCAATAGGCGATATAATCAGGAAACACGGATTGATCTTCCATCTCTATGCTGACGATAATCAGATTTCCTTATCCGTAAAGCCACCTGAAGCCGCTTCTTTAATCAGTCAAATTGAAGCCTGTGTGAGCGAGGTTAGATCCTGGATGACTCTGAATTTGCCCAAATTAGATGACAATAAAACGGAATTTCTACTACTTGATTCTAAACAGCAGCGTTTGCCTGCAGGTCTGTCACTGAACATTGGCAACAGCAATGTTAGAACCATCCCATCTGCAAGAAATCTTGGAATCAAGATTGCCAGCATGTCCCTTGAAAACATGCCAAGAACTTGAGCAAAACTTTCTTATTCCACATCCACATCAGTAAAATCCGTCATCTTCTTGACCATAAAACAACAAAACGTATTATCGTGTCACTATCTGAGAAGCCTTGTCAGCATATTACCAACCAACCCGTACTCTCTGCTCTGTCGACTATCTTCGCCTGTCAGTCCCAGTCGCGCAAACATCAATGGGTGATCGAGCCTTCTCTGCCTTAGCTACTCTACTTTGGAACGGACTACCTCTTCCTTTATCTCTGACAAACCTCATTTTAAGACTTTTTAAAGACACACCTCTTCAAGCAAGCCTTTGACTAGCTATTCTTATCTCACTGAATTACTTTTTCGTATATCTAATGTACACAGAGCCACTGAGCAACCTGCGGATGGACGTTAGGCGCTAGGGAACAGGTCGAAATGGCCACTCGAAAAAATGGCCACACAAAAAAAGTCATATGGCCACAACCCCTAGTCAAAATGGCCATACCCAAAAGTCAAAATGGCCATACATCATTTTTTTTTCATATTAATGAGTATTGTTCTTGAAATGCTTCCTTAATTGATACTTTGAGATAGTTACTTATTTAATATTTTGAAATGTTTTTTTTTATCCTGTACTTTGAGATGTTTTCTTATGTTATACTTTGAGCTGTTTAATTACTCTCGCAATGTTTTCTTAATTAATGTAAACTGTTTTCCACGCTATGTGTGTATGTGTTACAGTCAGCGTGTTGTTCTGGCCGGTGTACTACTACTGCGGGATGTCTATCACGAAGCACGTGGATGCAGTGACCCGGATGGGGGTGGACATCAACATACAGATGCTGACATGGGCTGTGTACATCATGGCAACGTGGCAAGCATTCCATCCAATACAGATTCTTGGATTTGGTGTCTTTATTGTCGGGGTCATCGTGTTCTTCCTGGACGCTGACCCCATCATCGCGAGGTTCCAGTCGTGGCGAGAGAGGAGACGAGGGGAGGGAGATGGAGAGGACGAGCCTCTGAACCCCGCAAACCAAGGTATAGTTTGTAAAGGCTGACCAGTCGGTTTCGGATCTTTGAGCGGTAACTATCATATTTCTATGTGTATGGTATTTACTGCCAATTAGTAAGCTGCTCCTGGCTTCAATACAAGCTGCACTCCTTTTGCCGCAAATCATATGTACAACAAAATGTAAGATGGATAAATATTCTGGTCCATATCAATCTATTACATGTGTGCTCCATTTACTGTTTCCTTCAGCAGACCTAACACTATTATGTTTTCAACAGTTGTTCCCGATTATGGTATACAAGAACAAGCCCAACCCCGAAGAAACCGCCCAAGATAGACTGTGAGACTTTCAGATGGATTGAAGCGCAACAACATTAACGCAAAGGATAAAGTGTGAATGTGACTGCTATCAACGATCACCATTATGCTATGTTCTATGTTATAATATGTTGAGAACAAAGGTCTTTGTGACCACGAATAATACCCCACAGCTCCTCGACAATCATAAAGTGTCGTTTATGGATATTGGTGACTAAATACGATTTTCACTACATAATTTCATTACATTTCCCAACTTCGTTTTGTTTGTGAGTAAACACCAACATTCATCTTCGAGATGAACAGGTTCAGAGAACTAAGGGTGAGAAAATTGAACTTGTTTCAATGTACTTGCACACGTTGTACTCATTTACCAGCTTTTTCAGCTGTACTTAAGGAAAGTTCTTCAACAACCCACACTGGTCGTAAGAGACGACTAATATAAGGGCTCCTACTCGCTGACTACTGGTGTATGTATGTTGTCGTATCCCCATGGCGTATGGCAATCCTCACCATACCAGCCATTCGACTGCTCAGTCCAGATTGGATTATTTTCGGACCGCAGCATGTACCGTAAACAACACACAACTGTCCGTTCTAGAACTGTGTTCTGCTGAATGGATGTATTACATTTTTGCCTTTCTCGTTGTACTACTAATACACCTTGTATCCACCATGTATGAGGATTTCCATAGAGAAGGATGGGAAATTTAGAAACTCTTAAGAATGCAGATGTATGTACGAAAGTGGACTTGTGCGTTTACATGTATTGTGTATATAAGACATTGATATCTGCTTTAAATTTTGTGACATATGTGTGTGATAAACTGTAATAAAACACTTGATACTATCTGTCTGAAGCTTATACTTGATGGTCTGATACTCAAAAGATGCTGTTTCCTTGGAGATCTAGTGGTTGACATCAGAATCAGTGTGAAACAATGCTGGTGTGAGCTGTAACATCACGTACTATACAGTGTTAGCCCACTGAGATATGGGAACGTATATGGGAACGCATATGGGAACGTATTGTACTACCCTGTGGTCTATTTGCCTGTAATATGTGGTGTAACATATCAACTAAAGAATACGATATGCTTGAATGTGTGCAAAAGTACTTCGGTAAAAAAGTACAAGGGTTCTCTAAACGCACGTGCTCGGTCATTGCCAGAGACTGTCTTGGACTTGTATCACTACGTGCTTATATTGATCAGAGAGCATTATTGTTCCTGGGAAGACTGCTTAACACTGATATTAGTTTCATTTTCAAACGAATTCTTCACTATAGATTAGCTCAACATGATTGTAAGGATAGTATGCAAAACATGCTGAAGTGTAAATCCTCTCCTTTACACCATATGTTATATCTTACCTGTAAATATGATCTTACTGAATATGTTGACATTTATCGTAACTCATCTGTATTTGTTACCAAAAATCAATGGTCAAATCTTGTAAGAGATAAAGTCTCAAAATTTAAAGCAAATGTCGTTACCTCTGAGCTTAACTACAGAGTCAATCTCCACAGATACGCTCTCCTACGCAATCCAGCTGCTAGTAACAAACTTTGGTTAATAGCTTTTAATGATTCAGATTATTTCTATGACATATCCTACCTTATCCGTGTCGGCACTTTCGCTATACAATCTAAAGAATGCTTATGTGGCACATATGCTTATGACATTGTAAAACATGTATTTCTCTTTTGTCCACAAACGGAATGTAACAGAGAGCGACTACTTAGCTCCCTGACTGATCTATTGGATGTTACAACCTTTGTAAGTGTTTGGAATGATGATGATGATGCACTGATTAGTTTTCTACTTGGAGGAGTGCCAAATGACAACATTAGAGATCTTGATACTGATCTATGGATTCAATGTATGAAAATCACGAGTAAAGCTGTTCATGAATGGAAACGGTTTTTCATCACATGTTACTAGATTTACATCCCCCCCATATATACATATCTTTAAATGTTTTTGTATTGTATAACTTTCATACACTTGTACCTTGTAAAATGTAATATCTGCTAAATCAAGCATATGTATCTTCAATTTTGGAGGAAATAAAGACGATCTATCTATCTATCTATGAGGATTTCCATAGAGAAGGATGGGAAATTTAGAAACTCTTAAGAATGCAGATGTATGTACGAAAGTGGACTTGTGCGTTTACATGTATTGTGTATATAAGACATTGATATCTGCTTTAAATTTTGTGACATATGTGTGTGATAAACTGTAATAAAACACTTGATACTATCTGTCTGAAGCTTATACTTGATGGTCTGATACTCAAAAGATGCTGTTTCCTTGGAGATCTAGTGGTTGACATCAGAATCAGTGTGAAACAATGCTGGTGTGAGCTGTAACATCACGTACTATACAGTGTTAGCCCACTGAGATACCAAGGCACAGATTAACACGGAGGCGCCACGAGACATAGCACAGTAGTATATGACCAGCTGGAGTTTGTTTTATGCCAGAGAGGCTAACGAGTACTCTAATAATTATACTGTACACACAGGTTTAGTTCTACACATGCAAATATAATCACATCACAACAGTTATAGTGGAATGTCACAAAGCGCCAATTTTCAAGCCCTTGCAGAGAGTTACACACTCGTGCCTCGCTGAAATAGAAAAAATGAGCTGTAAGGACGCTGCTTTCACACTTGCTTTACACCAATATACAGCAAAGAATATTTTCCCAAGCACCCAGTTATAATTTTTAAAATCCAAACGCAAACACATTCCCCAAACTCAGGTTGATTGCGTCAGTAATCGTATACCGGTACATATGTTTGAAGCTGGGCCAGTGTTGCTGTTTGGTGAACATCACTTCACTGAATGTATTGCCCTAGTGACAGACACTGCACTTTGTACTGCCACTCTGTACTGCTACTGTGATAGCTTGGCACTCATTTGTCTTGATGTGATAATAAAGTTAATTTGTATAATAAAATTGTTAACTTTAACAAAACAGAAAGTACGAAGAGTGACGATATGGGTAACACATCTTGCTGCGCTGAATTGCTAAATGGAGATGACATAAAACCAATCCATCCTCCATATGACGACTGTATTCAAACTGAATGAGCGTCACCTAGCACATGGCCAGAATGATAATACTAACGTCACATAGTGGAATTAATTTCACTTGAGAGATAGAGATTAACAGGTGCATCTTCATGTTGTTTAGTGTTTATTAATGTTCCTTAAAACTTCTTGACATCATTGTGAGACGGAGAGAGAGAAGGAGACTTTATTCAGGATTACAAATACAAAGTAATTCATGCATATTCCCAAATATGGATATAAATGTACTTTGGTGTGGGAGATCAACTACAAACATACATGCATATTTTCAAGTAAATGGCTAAACCTTTTATTATGTTTACATTTATGCAAGACATGAGTTGAACAAATTTTTGCTGTGTTGGATAATGACGAAAAACATTTGGTATGAGTTTTGTTTGACTTTCCTTAAAGAAAGGACAAACAAGAACAAACTGGAACTCTTCAACAGCTCCTAAATTACAGCGCTCACATATTAAATCGGAATGAGCGGTGTATGTATTAAAATGCACTTTTTGAATTTTCAGACTATGTGACAGACATCTAACTTTTGCAAGTGCTTTAGTCAAATCTCTATCAATATTAGCACTTAAATACTTTTCTTGTTCAAAAACAGTTTTATAAGAAGAATACTTTTTGAGGAATGAAGATGACACAAAGTGTGTGTAGTAAGCCGTAAGCCGACTGACGTCACATATTCAAAAAGGTTGTTTTGTATCAATGCGCCACTAAGATGAGAAAAGACGAAATATGCATCCATAGGTTTCAAAAGTGGTGCCATTGGTGGAGTGTAAAGAAACCCCAGATCACTGTCACCTTGTCTGTCAGATACCAGTCATCTCAAAACGAGTTGTTTCAAAATGTATCTAACAAGCGAAAACAATATGCCGTCTCACAACAACGCATATAACGTCGCTCATTCATGAACGTTGTGTTCGTATTATTGCGCCACTATAGCGACGATGCGATGGGAAAATATTAGTTGTATCTATGCGGCCCGGTACAGCTGCAGTGGTTTCACACGTCAGATATGTTTTGATAAATTGTATCTGACAGACACACTTAGAGCAAAACGGACCCTACACCAATTGCTCTCTGTTATACCAAAGTTAGGGGTTGTTGGTCCCAATATATTTTTCAAATTGTTTGATTCCCAAGTACAATCTATTCTTCTTTATGGGTCTGAAATATGGGGCTACACGGAATTTTATGCCATTGAAAAGGTTCACCTTCTTGCTTCTAAAAGGTTTTTAAATGTTGGTATGTCTACACCTAGTAATATGGTGTACAGTGAATGTGGGAGATTTCCTTTGTACATAATTTCTTACTCTCGCTGCTTAAAGTATTGGTGTAAAAGTTTCAAGATATGATTATTATCGTGAGTTTAAATCTTTACTTGAACCTGAAATCTTCGTAATGTTTTCATACGCCTGAGATTTGGCCTATGAATTGAGAATGAATTACACTTATTTCTTTGTCCTGTATATAATGATTTAAGGCAAATGTATTTTCCACAATGGCTACAAATATTAATGCTACAAAACTGTCTTCAATCCTTTCCTGTAAAGCATCCTTAATTATTACAATTTAAGGTAGCTCTATAAATTTTATTTATCATGCGCCCGTATTGACAAGAGATTTCAGTGTAACGGTACGTGTGTGTCGAATGTTGTACATATTATGCATATATATTTGGTCTTCATGCAATAATCTGATTGAATTGAAGGTCCAAGGAAGTTATTTCTCTGGAGACGATGTTAATGAAGGTCATCCATGTATTCTACGATGTGTGTACTGTCATCAAGTTGGATCACAATCTTTAGTTCATCATCCACACAATCTTCCAGAAGCAAATATCGATGGAGTGTCAGATTATCAAATAGTTTCTTATACATTGTCTCCCATGCTGTAACTTATCACAGACAAGCAGCTGATGATGCACAATGTCGATCATTATTCTTCTAGCGACACACCAGACACAAAACACGACAGGAAGAAAACACTGAACATGTGAAAGTCTGTCCATCCGGATTACAAGGCCACAGTATCTAGAGCGGTCGGGTCCGGTTACCACTCCGACTAAGGGGAGACAACATCCAGTGGAAGTTGATAAGACAGCGAAGACTCGTACATCAAAATTCTATAGAAGCACTAAAAAAACATGACAGTCTATTCTAATAGGAAAAAAAACGGGTAACAGTGGTTTGTTCGGTCAGCTAGCTAGTTTTCTGACTACTTTTCAGTTTTGTGTGTTTGCACATTATGACTCTTTTGAATGTAGGCCGATGCTCTATTCGACTATTTTTCAAAATACCACGGCTGGAATTTTGACGTAGTGCCTATTGCAGTACAGTCTATGGAGTGCCTGGCAGCATTCGTGATTCGTGATTTTTTACGTCATGCACATGGAAGCAAGCGGCAAATTCAAAATGGCACAATTTGATGAAATTTCGAAGTCTTACCTCAATATTTGGTAAGAGTTCGGCCCGTAACACCCGCTTGAAATGTTACATTAATTAATGTATTCTATTTATTGTGATTTTTTCAAGGGGTTTAGGTTTAGGGTTTAGATTTAGCATTATGTTAATTTAAGTTTATGGTTAGGGTAGGTTCTTTTTAATGTTTTTATGGTATTGGAAAATAATTGAAGATATCTTAAATCAATTTCTGATATTGAAAATATTTAATTACTGATATTGTTAAATGTTACTCAGATATCAAGAAAACATTTCAGGTTATCTCTAAGTGTGTTCAAGATATCAATAAATCAAGTACCATCATATTGTTCATAATTATATTTGAAATCAATTCAAGATATCATAAATTCAGTTCATGGTACAATATGTGTCAAACCCATTTCTGGTGTCACTCATGGCCATGATATTGCTGGAATATTTCTAAAGGTGATGTTAAAAAATGCTCACTCATACATACACTTACTCACGCAGGGATATAGTCCTCTTCAGTATTGTCATTCAGTGCCTGACCATAAGTATACATGATTAATGTTTTTGCTTTAGCGTTAGAAACCTAAGTAATATTTTGTAGTTCAACTTGTATCAAGATAAATCTATATCAACATATGATCATGATCCTCTGTAATGGTGGTCCCGGAAGTAATGAGAAATGAACAAACTGAGTCTCCTTTTCTTGGCACTTGAGACTAGATCTTACTACTTAGCTTTTTTAGAGTAAAACTCAGGTTTGTTAAAGTAGCCATTTTAATACAGCAGTAATGTCCATCTGTCACTATGTCAAAACAGTTGGTGGTATCCAGTCTAAGGATCTATATAACATCTGACTGCATGGGTGTTCCAATTTTCGGTTGAGGCTTGAAATCTGCTGTGATAAATATACCAAAGAAGTTGAGAAACTACCAAAAAAATAATGTTAATGGTAAAATGGTTGTTACAGGTCATTCAAACAGTATGGTACTAGGGCAGAACCACACTTGTCTTAATTTATATGACAAAAGTCGTGAAATACTGGTGCAGGCTTACACATTTACGTGAAATACTGGTGCAGGCTTTTACATTTAGATCAATTTAGATTGCCTTTTGAATGCTATATGATGATGAAACCGGTAGATGGTAATGGTAACACTATAACTGGGTCACAGGCATTAAGAACATTCCAATTGAAGTTTGGATTTTGATTTGCTTTGAGAATACCAAATCTTCTAAGTGCAAATTTTATAAACAATTTAAAGTTGAATTCTATCCCACTTGTAATATTCCCATTAAGCAAAGATCTGCTACATCAAGATTTAGATGTAGTAAATTTGGCCTTGCTGTAGAAACTGGAAGATATTCCAACATTTTATGTGTGAAAAGACTTTGTCCATATTGTCTATTGAAGATGAATTTCATGTATCATTTATTTGTAAAAGTTAAGGTACAATGAGAGAAACTTACCTCAGTAATCTGTACCATGTTTACAGAATGAATACCAGTCTGTACAGTACTTTTTAAATGTCTAACAACTCATCAACAAATTATGATACATTGTATAACATTTGCTGTTATCCATACATAGTTCAACTTGGTACAGGTCAGAATAGTGCAACATCATATTTGTAACCATTAAAATGTTTAAAAGGTTTGCTTGTGGTGGTGGTGATCAGACAGCAGTCTGGCAAGTTTCCTTTACCTTCTTTGAAATCTTTACAGAAAGGGTATGCCGGAATGTATCTGAAAGGTTGTTAAACTCTGGTGACCTGGTCTATATTTTCAGATATGTAACAGCTGACACACAACCTAAGGTCACCAAGTAAAGTGTTTTTATCACATGTGACACTCCACAGGTGTCAGATCTACTGGCCAGTACAGTCCGCCCTTTAAGATGGCCAGACACAGCTTGTGTCCGCTAGTGGTTCTGGTCTTGCTGCACCTGTTGGGCAGGAGCACTTCAGCCAACAGCAGTGTGGATATGGCGCAAGTGACCAGTCAGCTGCTGAAACTGGTGGAAGGGTTACAAGTGAAAACCTCAACCAAATTTATACCATTTGTGGAAATGCAGAAAGATAAAGGACTGTATGAGAGTGATGTCAAACTGAACTTCCATGGCCCCCCTGACATGGCCATGGTCAGACAAGACATGAAGCTATTTGACAACAACATGTTTGTTACCTCGTGGGTGACCGCGTGTTTGTTAGAGGCGTTTAAGTATGGTGCAACCCAAGCACCATCTTCCGAACAGCTTCAAATGGCTCTGTCAGCTGTAAATAAATTCAGAAATAAGAACATTCCCCATGCAAACTCCCTGATGGTATTTTGGCCGCAAGTGTACAATGACAGTGTAAAAACATATCAAAGTACTCCGCAAAACCTGATCAGTATGTACAAACTGATGGAACATCTCCCTTTGGGTGGACTGGAGAAACTTCTCAAGTGGTTTGGACTTACAAATCTGGAACATATCATTGAAGACATAATGAACATGGAGTAAGTATCCCTCTGCTTCATTGTTTCTGGTATACTATGTCTCACAGTCCCTGAAACACATTAGTTTCCCTACAGCCTAGCCCTCCCTGCAATGCTAAAGCCCTTATTGAAGCAAGTCTAGATTTCATCAGATTCTGAAACTCCCTTCTCACTGGGCTCCTTTTCAGTCTAAAATTGAAATTATTTGTTTCTATCAAAATTATATATATTCAGAGACTAAGCATTCGTCTATTTCTACTACAGCACATTTGGAAAATACTTAAGGCAAGGTAGATATTCGTGAAGTAGTACCTCTTCTTGACTAGACAGACCAGGACCTTCCATCGTAGACTCATGTACCTCTGGTGTCACTGAGATGTACAGCCATGATCAGATGGTTGGTTGATGCAGTTCATCCAACAATACCCTTGATGAGCACCTCAGTGTCTGCACTGCCTCTATCTCAGAACATGATGAGGGTGTTGTTGCTAAACCTGGCCTTTCCTGAACAGAACAGTCGATGTGGCGTCTGACGATGAGGTTTTACTTGCCTTTGGGGGTAAATTGTAGCCTGTGAGACTTTAGTTTATTGTGATATCAAGAGATAACCCCAACCTGGCTGCACCATCGGCTTATGTCATGGGAAAGTTATGTCCTAATGTTTCAGTTTCCCTTTGGAGATATGTGTATATGTTTTAATTTTTTTGGTTAGGCCACTAAGCTATTGGAGCATATATTACTGTGCATGTGTAATGAAAAGTTGAATTACTATCCAAGTATTTGCAAACACAGTAAAGTTCTTCTTTCTTCTGATATATATTGATCTATTTCTTAATTTCAGAGGCATTTTTCTTAATGCCTTCAGGATACCTCCTGATTTCGATGACACTTTTGTAAACCTTGGTTTGGGAGCACTTTTAACAGACCTGAAGTCATCATTTCCCAACGAGCAGGCTCAGTGGTCACATGATAATGCCAACCTCTCCTCAATCTTTGATGCCCTAAAGCACTACGCTTACAGGCCATTTTCCAACGAGAGTAGAGTGAATACCATTGATCCAAGAACGTATTTCTATCTGAGAAAATTCTTGGGTAAAGCTAGGTCATCTGGGCAGGATGTGGCTCTTGTGTCAACTTGGGTAAGCATTATTTGATGAAGCCATTGTAAGGCACACAACGTTTTGGAGTACATCCTTATTCTTCATCAGAGGAGGTAACTTTGTTTATACATGTTATTTCATCTGGCCTCTTGGGATGTGGCTTACAAGTCTTGCCCAGCAATGATGCAGTCAGAAATTGTGTTCTAAATTTTAAGTTTACAAATCAATACAAATCGTTACAAGGGAATTACAATGGCTGTACAAAATATTTGGCTGTAAAAACTAAATGGTAATATAATATGAACAGTGATTATAGCAGTAATGACTGATGATAATATTCACCTGACTGTAACACTGGTCAAGCTTCCACAATAGGCTTAGTCAAAGAATCTTGGGTGAACATTCACACGACTGCTGGTCTGTCTTGTAATTTGAGATGTAATGTTAGCAAGGTATGAGTAAGCTTCTCTCATATACAATAAACCTTCCAAAACATTCTCTCTGGGTCAGACTTCACTGGAATATTCCCTCAAAGCGTTTTTATTAAGGCTGTTCCACCAGTTGTATGAAACTGTATCTTGTATATTATTTCATGATTATATACTGTAAGAGGCAGCTAGCAATATTACGTGGTCAGACTTGCTGACTAGGTTGACACTTGTCATTGTATCCCAGTTGCTCATGCTGTTCATCACTGGATTGTCTGGTCCAGACTCCATTATTTACACATCGATATACCTGGGATATTGCTGAGTGCAACAACAAACCAACTATGATTGTATACACTTGCAAGAGCTACTGAACAGCCAAGAGTTAGATATTAAGTGATACATAAACTGCATTTTACAGGCATGCGGCCTCTTAATGTTTGGAATATAGAGTGATTGCTGTTTACAATACATTTTGTACCTGAAGCATCTGTGTAATAATGTGTGTCATTGATTCCACTTGGTTCATATTGACTCAGATACAAGATATAGATGAGGCACGCTATATGTACGCACGTGGTGATGTCATGCCATTTAACATCAACAATGTTGACGTAACTGTATCAGCGAATACCATATATGGAATCACATCAGCGATAGTGGCTGGACTACTTCATCCCAAGATCTTAGATGATGCTGATGTGCAGGTAGAGTAACACCATGCAGTCATGTTGTCCAAAGGCTTTATAGTCTTTATACTATCTTGTCAGTTCTTCTAGGGTATGTGTTCCCATCTTTATTGTCCTATCTTGTCAGTTGTACTAGGGTATGTGTTCCCAGTTTTATAGTCCTATCTTGTCAGTTGTACTAGGGTATGTGTTCCCAGTTTTATAGTCCTATCCTGTCAGTTGTCCTTGGGTATGTGTTCACACCTTTATAGTCCTATCTTGTCAGTTGTCCTGGGGTATGTGTTCCCATCTTTATTGTCCTATCTTGTCAGTTGTACTAGTGTATGTGTTCCCAGTTTTATAGTCCTATCTTGTCAGTTGTCCTTGGGTATGTGTTCACACCTTTATAGTCCTATCTTGTCAGTTGTCCTGGGGTATGTGTTTCCATCTTTATAGTCCTATCTTGTCCCTTGTCCTAGGGTATGTGTTCCAATCTTTATGGTCCTATCTTGTCAGTTGTCCTAAAGGCTTTATAGTCCTATCATCAGTTAGTCCTATCTTGGGGATATGTGTTCCAATCTTTATGGTCCTATCTTGTCAGTTGTCCTAAAGTATATGTTTCCATCTTTATAGTCCTATTATGACAGTTGTCCAAGAGTATGTATTCCCATCTTTATAGTCCTATCTTGTCACTTGTCCTTGGGTATGTATTCCCGGTTTTATAGTCCTATGTTGACAGTTGTCCTAGTGTATGTGTTCTCATCTTTATAGTCCTATCTTGTCAGTTGTCCTCGGGTATGTGTTCCCAGTTTTATAGTCCTATGTTGACAGTTGTCCTGGTGTATGTGTTCCCAGTTTTATAGTATGTATTCCCATCTTTATAGTCCTATCTTGTCACTTGTCCTTGGGTATGTATTCCCGGTTTTATAGTCCTATGTTGACACTTGTCCTAGTGTATGTGTTCCCATCTTTATAGTCCTATCTTGTCAGTTGTCCTCGGGTATGTGTTCCCAGTTTTATAGTCCTATGTTGACAGTTGTCCTGGTGTATGTGTTCCCAGTTTTATAGTATGTATTCCCATCTTTATAGTCCTATCTTGTCACTTGTCCTGGGGTATGTGTTCCCGGTTTTATAGTCCTATGTTGACACTTGTCCTAGAGTATGTGTTCCCAGTTTTATAGTCCTATCTTGTCAGTTCTTCTAGGGTATGTGTTCCCATCTTTATAGTCCTATTTTGTCAGTTGTCCTGGGGTATGTGATCCCGGTTTTATAGTATGTATTCCCATCTTTATAGTCCTATCTTGTCACTTGTCCTAGAGTATGTGTTCCCAGTTTTATAGTCCTATGTTGTTTCCCCAGTTTATAGTAGTTCTATCTTTTGATCAGTTGTCCCATGTTGACACTTGTCCTAGTGTGTGTTCCCAGTTTTATAGTCCTATCTTGTCAGTTCTTCTAGGGTATGTGTTCCCATCTTTATAGTCCTATTTTGTCAGTTGCCCTGGGGTATGTGTTCCCGGTTTTATAGAATGTATTCCCATCTTTATAGTCCTATCTTGTCAGTTGTCCTAGTGTATGTGTTCCCAGTTTTATAGTCCTATCTTGACAGTTGTCCTAGAGTATGTATTCCCATCTTTATAGTCCTATTTTGTCAGTTGTCCTGGGGTATGTGTTCCCGGTTTTATAGTATGTATTCCCATCTTTATAGTCCTATCTTTTCAGTTGTCCTAGTGTATGTGTTCCCAGTTTTATAGTCCTATCTTGACAGTTGTCCTGGGGTATCTGTTCCCATCTTTATAGTACTATCTTGTTAGTTGTCCTAGTGTATGAGTTCCCATCTTTATAGTCCTATCTTGTCAGTTGTCCTAGAGTATGTGTTCCCGGTTTTATAGTTTCATCTGTTTGCCAAAGATACTTGTTCATGCATAAATACTCTTGTCTTGACAGATGACTTAGCTGATGCATTAGTTACTTTGGTGGTATTGTACATATTATGAAAAAGAAACTAGATTGTGTTTTTGATAAATCTACTCAGTTCTAAACTATGTGCTCTGTAGACGAAAAAGACTTAATTTACCTTATTGTTACTGTTGGTACTATTTGCAACCAAAATTTGCGTATGTGTCAACTTTCATAATACTCCAGAAACAAGAAACATTTCGTGATGACTGTATTTTCTAATTGCAGAAGATATACCTAAACACAACATCAATGTTGATCTGTGAGATCAGCAGCAACATGACAGATAGGAGGGATCTGGCACTCACATACTACCCGTCCTTATTTGAGTTCTACTGGTTCGTGTCAAGAACTGTATTCTTGATCAACACAAAGATCCGCACAGGACCACTGCCACATCAGGTTACCTCAAGTCTATGTACATGCTACAGGACTAACCCTTACTTATTCTTTGACCCGTGGGTTAGAATGAACCTTCAGTAACCCATGCTTGTCGTAAGAGTCGACTAATGGGATCAGGTGGTCAGGCTCGCTGGCTTGGTTGACACATGTCATCGGTTCCCAATTGCGCAGGTCGATACTCATACTGTTGATCACTGGATTGTCTGGTCCAGACTCGATTATTTACAGACCACCGCCATATAGCTGGAATATTGCTGAGTGCAGCGTAAAACTAAACTCGCTCACTTATTCTTTGGCCCCTGAGAAGATCCGGGTTAGAAGTGATCTTCAGTAACCCATGCTTGTCGTAAGAGGCGACTAGGCTTGCTGAGGTGAGGCTGACCAACCCTTACTTATTCTTTGCCCCGTGGGTTAGAATGACCCTTCAGTAACCCAGACCGTATAGCTGGGCCCACTTGCACAGAACGATCTTAGCGCTACAATTATTGTAATTCCTTAAGATCGCGATCTTAGGCTTCGGTTACAATCGCCATCTACTTGCACAAAGCAATTGTAGGCTAAGATCATTGTAAGTTACAATCAAAACTTACAATTGGTCCAGACCAATTGTAAGGAGCTAAGATCATTTTAGTCATTTTAGAAATGGCATTCAAATTAGTGTCTGTTTCACGCAAATAATCAGCTTTACGTTTGGAGATTGCATTTATATTGCATAAAACTGTGTGGTTCGCCTCGACACTTCAACAACACGGAGAATGCACAACCGATTTAACGTCGGATGCATTGTTATTTACTGTAGTGAAACACATAACTATCGAGTCGATATCACAAAGTACTATTCCCACCCGATTCAATGTTGGAATAAGTGTGAAACAACATACCTTCTTGATAATCAAGGAAAGGATAATAGTGAATGGTGTCCGCGTGCGATTAACAATGGCCGTGACCTTTTCATTAACTCAAGAGCAGATAATTTTACTTTATATGCAAGATGAGAGTGGTTTCCTTTGGCATATGCCGTTGCCGTACAGTCTGTCATGCCCATTGCAGAGCTCAACATACTGATATCTCTTTTCGGTCATGGAGTGATTTTGTCAAAGTAATCTACAAGTAGATACAAGTTAACGTGCAAAATCAAGTTTCTTTCTCATCCATAAATCTAAATTTGATTATGCAATTTAAATATATACAAGTAGTCATCGAATAGGGATATACACATGATGAGGCATTAAAAATATTTATCAACGCAATAGGGTTAAATAATTAATATACTGTGAATACGTATTTAATAACTACTCTCTTGAAATATTATTTAATACACGTATTTCCCTGCCATGCATTCTTTACAACACTTCTGTAGCCATTATTTTATTGTATTTTATTCTCGGATATATTTAGGATTTTACAACCACCCCAACCCCACCGCCACCAACAGCTGCGTATTAAACAATGTCTCATTGACAACCATTGGCAAATCATACATTTAGGTGTTATATCATAAGGAAATACTGTTTATATTTGTTATTTTAAGTTCCATAATTAAGTCACTAAATCTAGATTCAAATTATTTCATGTATTTTTTCGTATTTCAGTATTTTCATAAAACATGGGTAGGTATTTCTGTGGTTGCAATATCACATTCTCAGTTCATAAATCAAGACAGTTAGAATGTAGAAAAAATATATGCTATCGTCCACGAATCGGTTCCTTCTAAGATTTCTGGGACTTTTCATGAAAATTCTGCAAGGTGCGATTGAGGGAGGTATGTATTGTGTGCTGGGACCAGTATCACTTTTTATTTGCGCAGCATGCTATGCGCACTTTCAGACAACTGTAGACAGGAGTCGAGTTTAAGAAATTCGTACCTCCACCGTTGAAGAGTTCGATCTTAGCTAAGATCGCGATCTTAAATACATGCCGTCTTACAATCGCTCTAAGATCGGCTTTGTGCAAGTGGATTAGGGCAATTGTATGGCGATTGTTAAGTTGATTGTAGGGGCCTAAGATTGATTGTAACTAAGATTGCTCTGTGCAAGTGGGCCCTGGACTATTGCTCACTTGTTCTTTGGGGTGCGAGGGAAGGGCTGAGATTGTCTTTTTAAATTCCGATTATATTCCAGGAGTATCTGCAATGGGTAAATGATATAGGACAATCAAGGATCAACAATTTGCAAACCTACTCTTTCAACAGTAACTCATCCAGTGTAATGACACATAAGAAACTGATTATGTATAATTCACCACTTTATTTTTGTAATGAAATATACAAAATGTACAGAGTACTATACATGATATCTACGTATCTGTGACAGCAAGATTGTGTGAGGTGAGCTAGGGGAAACAGGAACAACATGGGATAATGAAATATATGTCTAGGCTCACCTGTAAACAATCATCATTCATGAGTCACTCAAAAGCAAGCAGGAACTTGATTCAGACTGAATTTACTTCTCATGGTAAAACCTACAGAAATGTGGTTGATCCAGGCCATATAATGACATGTCCATCTGTTTAACTCATGAATCTCTCTGTTCAGCTGTTGTACCGTGTTGGAGCTGACCTGACTAGCGTCCTCCGTGGGGCCATGACGCAAGCCATCTTATTGGCTGGGAGATCACAGGAAGACACCATGTATTTTGATGACTTTCTTGGGGACGGAGACACAACAAAAGATAACAAGACTCTAGTAAGCATGACATTTGACCCCCGGCCCCCCTGGGACCTGGGCAAGATAGCCAGACAGCAGTGGTGTGAGGAGACTACGAGGGATCGGTATGATCAGGGTCTGTTCATGGTTGGGTGGTGGTCATCGGCATCTGATGCTCTTCATAAAGTTAACCATGCATTAGTCTGTCTACAGTTTTATTATATACAGGTCATTGTTATATTGCTGGAAATACTGACTGTGTCATTAAACAACCAAGTACTGTGTGTACCTCTATTCATTCATGTGACATGGAAGCAACGTGATTCATGATCCACACTAGCAGTGGATATGTAAATACCATCAACTGTTGACAGCAGTTCATTATGTTGCCATCATAGTGTCTAGCTTCATTCATATAGCCAAATAATTATATGACATGGTAAGTATTCTTTAATTTGAACAACATGGATTCATTGATGGGCATTTTCTGATCACGGTGGAGAGATTGAAGTGTAATTGTATGTCTGTCTCGTGTTGAAGATCAATGGCGAGGACCGCATATTCACAACAACAATGGCAACCAATGCTCTCATCCAAACGTGGGCATTTTTTGATGAGACACAGGGGAAGTTGTTCTGGACGAAAGGTAAATATGACTTGCCGAAACATCAGGGACTGCAGTAACCAGCTTCTTGGCCAACATTCCCAGATCTGACCTACACATTTGTATATTATTAATCCTGTTACAGACTACCTGCAGCATCTGTGTGTAAAATATGGGTGCAGACTATCCCTCACTATGTTTCATATTACCAACACATCGTCTGTGCAGCATGCATCAAAACCATTTTCCACTCTTAACTGGTTGATGAACCATGAATTCATCATGTTACAGAGACACCTACGTCTGTTAGGACGACTGTGGAAAAATCTGTTCTGTGGCTGGTCAACAATGTGCTAACAGGACAGTACAAGCCTTGGAATGCCTTTTTCTCGGGGTCAGGGAAAGGTCATGAGGTACATTGACATATTTTCTACATTGTGATCTGTGTCCTTATTAGCACCACAGATAAGTTGTCTGTGGACATCCTGCCAGTGTACCGAAAGGTATGGAGTTCACCTGCTATAGGCTATGTATTACATGTGTTGTGTTCACCCAGTATAGGTTCTGTATGGAGTTCACCTGCTATAGGCTATGTATTACATGTGTTGTGTTAACCCAGTATAGGTTCTGTATGGAGTTCACCTGCTATGGGCTATGTATTACGTGTGTTGTGTTCACCCAGTATAGGTTCTGTATGGAGTTCACCTGCTATAGGCTATGTATTACATGTGTTGTGTTCACCCAGTATAGGTTCTGTATGGAGTTCACCTGCTATAGGCTATGTATTACATGTGTTGTGTTCACCCAGTATAGGTTCTGTATGGAGTTCACCTGCTATAGGCTATGTATTACATGTGTTGTGTTCACCCAGTATAGGTTCTGTATGGAGTTCACCTGCTATAGGCTATGTATTACATGTGTTGTGTTCACCCAGTATAGGTTCTGTATGGAGTTCACCTGCTATAGGCTATGTATTACGTGTGTTGTGTTCACCCAGTATAGGTTCTGTATGGAGTTCACCTGCTATTGGCTATGTATTACATGTGTTGTGTTCACCCAGTATAGGTTCTGTATGGAGTTCACCTGCTATGGGCTATGTATTACATGTGTTGTGTTCACCCAGTATAGGTTCTGTATGGAGTTCACCTGCTATAGGCTATGTATTACATGTGTTGTGTTCACCCAGTATAGGTTCTGTATGGAGTTCACCTGCTATAGGCTATGTATTACGTGTGTTGTGTTCACCCAGTATAGGTTCTGTATGGAGTTCACCTGCTATAGGCTATGTATTACGTGTGTTGTGTTCACCCAGTATAGGTTCTGTATGGAGTTCACCTGCTATAGGCTATGTATTACATGTGTTGTGTTCACCCAGTATAGGTTCTGTATGGAGTTCACCTGCTATATAGGCTATGTATTACAGTATGTGTTGTGTCACCTCACCCAGTATAGGTTCTGTATGGAGTTCACCTGCTATAGGCTATGTATTACATGTGTTGTGTTCACCCAGTATAGGTTCTGTATGGAGTTCACCTGCTATTGGCTATGTATTACATGTGTTGTGTTCACCCAGTATAGGTTCTGTATGGAGTTCACCTGCTATTGGCTATGTATTACATGTGTTGTGTTCACCCAGTATAGGTTCTGTATGGAGTTCACCTGCTATAGGCTATGTATTACATGTGTTGTGTTCACCCAGTATAGGTTCTGTATGGAGTTCACCTGCTATAGGCTATGTATTACATGTGTTGTGTTCACCCAGTATAGGTTCTGTATGGAGTTCACCTGCTATAGGCTATGTATTACATGTGTTGTGTCACCCAGTATAGGTTCTGTATGGAGTTCACCTGCTATAGGCTATGTATTACAGTGTGTTGTGTTCACCCAGTATAGGTTCTGTATGGAGTTCACCTGCTATAGGCTATGTATTACGCGGTGTTGTGTTCACCCAGTATAGGTTCTGTATGGAGTTCACCTGCTATTGGCTATGTATTACGTATGCACGTGTGTGTTGTGTTCACCCAGTATAGGTTCTGTATGGAGTTCACCTGCTATAGGCTATGTATTACATGTGTTGTGTTCACCCAGTATAGGTTCTGTATGGAGTTCACCTGCTATTGGCTATGTATTACATGTGTTGTGTTCACCCAGTATAGGTTCTGTATGGAGTTCACCTGCTATTGGCTATGTATTACGTGTGTTGTGTTCACCCAGTATAGGTTCTGTATGGAGTTCACCTGCTATAGGCTATGTATTACATGTGTTGTGTTCACCCAGTATAGGTTCTGTATGGAGTTCACCTGCTATAGGCTATGTATTACGTGTGTTGTGTTCACCCAGTATAGGTTCTGTATGGAGTTCACCTGCTATAGGCTATGTATTACATGTGTTGTGTTCACCCAGTATAGGTTCTGTATGGAGTTCACCTGCTATTGGCTATGTATTATAGGCTATGTATTGTGTTGTGTTCACCCAGTATAGGTTCTGTATGGAGTTCACCTGCTATTGCTATCTATGTATTACATGTGTTGTGTTCACCCAGTATAGGTTCTGTATGGAGTTCACCTGCTATAGGCTATGTATTACGTGTGTTGTGTTCACCCAGTATAGGTTCTGTATGGAGTTCACCTGCTATAGGCTATGTATTACATGTGTTGTGTTCACCCAGTATAGGTTCTGTATGGAGTTCACCTGCTATAGGCTATGTATTACGTGTGTTAGGTTAATGGAGTTCACCCAGTATAGGTTCTGTATGGAGTTCACCTGCTATATGGGCTATGTATTACATGTGTTGTGTTCACCCAGTATAGGTTCTGTATGGAGTTCACCTGCTATAGGCTATGTATTACTGTGTGTTGTGTTCACCCAGTATAGGTTCTGTATGGAGTTCACCTGCTATAGGCTATGTATTACATGTGTTGTGTTCACCCAGTATAGGTTCTGTATGGAGTTCACCTGCTATAGGCTATGTATTACGTGTGTGTTGTGTTAACCCAGTATAGGTTCTGTATGGAGTTCACCTGCTATAGGCTATGTATTACATGTGTTGTGTTCACCCAGTATAGGTTCTGTATGGAGTTCACCTGCTATAGGCTATGTATTACGTGTGTTGTGTTCACCCAGTATAGGTTCTGTATGGAGTTCACCCTATGCTATGGGTGCGGTGTGTATCCAGTATAGGTGTGTTGTGTTCACCCAGTATAGGTTCTGTATGGAGTTCACCTGCTATGGGCTATGTATTCGTGTGTTGTGTTCACCCAGTATAGGTTCTGTATGGAGTTCACCTGCTATAGGCTATGTATTACATGTGTTGTGTTCACCCAGTATAGGTTCTGTATGGAGTTCACCTGTATTATAGTGTTGTGTTGTATGGGTTCTGTGTGGAGTTCACCCATGGGCTATAGGTTCTGTATGGAGTTCACCCTGTATATTGTTCACCTGCTATGTATGTATTATGTGTGTTGTGTTCACCCAGTATGGGTTCTGTATGGAGTTCACCTGCTATAGGCTATGTATTACATGTGTTGTGTTCACCCAGTATAGGTTCTGTATGGAGTTCACCTGCTATGGGCTATGTATTACGTGTGTTGTGTTCACCCAGTATAGGTTCTGTATGGAGTTCACCTGCTATAGGCTATGTATTACTATGTATTGCATGTGTGTTGTGTTCACCCAGTATAGGTTCTGTATGGAGTTCACCTGCTATAGGCTATGTATTACGTGTGTTGTGTTCACCCAGTATAGGTTCTGTATGGAGTTCACCTGCTATAGGCTATGTATTACTGTGTGTTGTGTTCACCCAGTATAGGTTCTGTATGGAGTTCACCTGCTATAGGCTATGTATTACGTGTGTTGTGTTCACCCAGTATAGGTTCTGTATGGAGTTCACCTGCTATAGGCTATGTATTACATGTGTTGTGTTCACCCAGTATAGGTTCTGTATGGAGTTCACCTGCTATAGGCTATGTATTACGTGTGTTGTGTTCACCCAGTATATTCTGTATGGGTTCTGTATGGAGTTCACCTGCTATAGGCTATGTATTACATGTGTTGTGTTCACCCAGTATAGGTTCTGTATGGAGTTCACCTGCTATAGGCTATGTATATGCGTGTGTTGTGTGGAGTTCACCCAGTATAGGTTCTGTATATAGGGAGTTCACCTGCTATAGGCTATGTATTACGTGTGTGTTGTGTTCACCCAGTATAGGTTCTGTATGGAGTTCACCTGCTATAGGCTATGTATTACATGTGTTGTGTTCACCCAGTATAGGTTCTGTATGGAGTTCACCTGCTATAGGCTATGTATTACGTGTGTTGTGTTCACCCAGTATAGGTTCTGTATGGAGTTCACCTGCTATAGGCTATGTATTAGGCATGTGTTGTGTTCACCCAGTATAGGTTCTGTATGGAGTTCACCTGCTATAGGCTATGTATTACATGTGTTGTGTTCACCCAGTATAGGTTCTGTATGGAGTTCACCTGCTATAGGCTATGTATTACACGTGTGTTGTGTTCACCCAGTATAGGTTCTGTATGGAGTTCACCTGCTATATTGGCTATGTATTACGTGTGTTGTGTTCACCCAGTATAGGTTCTGTATGGAGTTCACCTGCTATTGGCTATGTATTACGTGTGTTGTGTTCACCCAGTATAGGTTCTGTATGGAGTTCACCTGCTATTGGCTATGTATTACGTGTGTTGTGTTCACCCAGTATAGGTTCTGTATGGAGTTCACCTGCTATTGGCTATATGTATTACGTGTGTTGTGTTCACCCAGTATATAGGTTCTGTATGGAGTTCACCTGCTATAGGCTATGTATTACGTGTGTTGTGTTCACCCAGTATAGGTTCTGTATGGAGTTCACCTGCTATAGGCTATGTATTACATGTGTTGTGTTCACCCAGTATAGGTTCTGTATGGAGTTCACCTGCTATAGGCTATGGATTACGTGTGTTGTGTTCACCCAGTATAGGTTCTGTATGGAGTTCACCTGCTATAGGCTATGTATTACGTGTGTTGTGTTCACCCAGTATAGGTTCTTTATGGAGTTCACCTGCTATAGGCTATGTATTACATGTGTTGTGTTCACCCAGTATAGGTTCTGTATGGAGTTCACCTGCTATAGGCTATGTATTACGTTTGTTGTGTTCACCCAGTATAGGTTCTGTATGGAGTTCACCTGCTATTGACTATGTATTACGTGTGTTGTGTTCACCCAGTATAGGTTCTGTATGGAGTTCACCTGCTATTGGCTATGTATTACGTGTGTTGTGTTCACCCAGTATAGGTTCTGTATGGAGTTCACCTGCTATTGGCTATGTATTACGTGTGTTGTGTTCACCCAGTATAGGTTCTGTATGGAGTTCACCTGCTATAGGCTATGTATTACGTGTGTTGTGTTCAACCAGTATAGGTTCTGTATGGAGTTCACCTGCTATGGGCTATGTATTACGTGTGTTGTGTTCACCCAGTATAGGTTCTGTATGGAGTTCACCTGCTATAGGCTATGTATTACATGTGTTGTGTTCACCCAGTATAGGTTCCGTATGGAGTTCACCTGCTATAGGCTATGTATTCGTGTGTTGTGTTCACCGAGTATAGGTTCTGTATGGAGTTCACCTGCTATTGGCTATGTATTACGTGTGTTGTGTTCACCCAATATAGGTTCTGTATGGAGTTCACCTGCTATAGGCTATGTATTACGTGTGTTGTGTTCACCCAGTATAGGTTCTGTATGGAGTTCACCTGCTATGGGCTATGTATTACGTGTGTTGTGTTCACCCAGTATAGGTTCTGTATGGAGTTCACCTGCTATGGGCTATGTATTACGTGTGTTGTGTTCACCCAGTATAGGTTCTGTATGGAGTTCACCTGCTATAGGCTATGTATTACATGTGTTGTGTTCACCCAGTATAGGTTCTGTATGGAGTTCGCCTGCTATAGGCTATGTATTACATTTGTTGTGTTCACCCAGTATAGGTTCAGTATGGAGTTCACCTGCTATATTACATCCATCTTGTCCACCGAAATAGGTAGTATTACGTGCATCTTGTCCACCGAAATAGGTAGTGTATTACGTCCATCTTGTCCACCGATATAGGTAGTGTATTATGTCCATCTTGTCCACTGATACAGTTCATGTATTACGTCCATCTTGTCCACCGAAATAGGTAGTGTATTACGTCCATCTTGTCCACTGAAATAGGTAGTGGATTACGTTGATCTTGTCCACCGAAATAGGTAGTGTATTACGTGCATCTTGTCCACCAATATAGGTAGTGTATTACGTCCAAGTTGTTCACCGAAATAGGTAGTGTATTACGTCCATCTTGTCCACCGAAATAGGAAGTGTATTACGTCCATCTTGTCCACTGATATAGGTAGTGTATTACATCCATCTTGTCCACTGATATAGGTATCGTATTACATCCATCTTGTCCACCGAAATAGGTGGTGTATTACGTCCATCTTGTCCACCGAAATTGGTAGTGTATTACGTCCATCTTGTCCACCGATATAGGTAGTGTATTACGTCCATCTTGTCCACTGATACAGTTAATGTATTACGTCCATCTTGTCAACCGAAATAGGTAGTGTATTACGTCCATCTTGTCCACTGAAATAGGTAGTGGATTACGTTGATCTTGTCCACTGAAATAGGTAGTGTATTACGTGCATCTTGTCCACCAATATAGCTAGTGTATTACGTCCAAGTTGTTCACCGAAATAGGTAGTGTATTACGTCCATCTTGTCCACCGAAATAGGTAGTGTATTACGTCCATCTTGTCCACCGATATAGGTAGTGTATTACGTCCATCTTGTCCACTGATACAGTTAATGTATTACGTCCATCTTGTCCACCGAAATATGTTTTGTATTACGTCCATCTTGTCCACTGAAATAGGTAGTGGATTATGTTGATCTTGTCCACCGAAATAGGTAGTCTATTACGTCCATGTTGTCCACCGAAATAGGTAGTGTATTACGTCCATCTTGTCCACTGATATAGGTAGTGTATTACCTGCATCTTGTCCACCAAAATAGGTAGTGTATTATGTCCATCTTGTCCACTGTCTTACGTTACCAGTCCTGTGTAATGTTTATTATGTGTACCTATTAACTGGTGGGTATTTTGTTTGTTGTGTTCACTTGGTAGGGGGCCTGTGTTTCGTTTGTCACATGTTAGTCTGCTGCATATATTATGTTCATCATGTTGGTGTTGTACAATCTCACTAAATCTCCCGACAGAGCATGCCCTTCTGGTATCCTGTGAACCGGATGGAATACCTGAATGGCACCAAGATTCCTGATGACAAACACTTCCCGTCGTCCCCCTTTATATCCGGCTTCCAAGGTGTAGTATCAGAGGACAGATACCTGGAGATGTGCCAACAAGAACATTTCGGTCAGAAGACTCCGATGACTTTTTCTGGCTACAATGCTGGACGTGGTTACTTCCCCTTCTGGACGTCGGATGCGTATACCTATGCATCCACTGTCCTGGCCATCTCCCAATACAACAACATACATGTGGAATAAGTGTCACCCTGTAATATCAATGTACTGCTCAGTTTATGACAAATACCAGGAGATCATTACGTGTGTGTGAAGTGTTGTCTTTTATACAAATTGTCAATAATATCACATCTCCACACACTCAGGAAAATATTCATTCCGCGATAAAGCAATGGCAGGTAAACAAACCCAGTCCCTGTTTCCATTACATTACTGCGATCCTGTGAAAAAACTGTCACTTTTGTAGATAGAAAATGCACATTATACCATTATATATTTGTATGTGCCCATTCAACTATCATTGGAAACTTTACATTCCAAATGCCTACACTAAAAATCCCTGGATGTATGAATTACAACAAATATGTAAAAGCCAGTCTTATTGTGTCGAGGAAACATGGTTTTGTAAATGAGTACTGGAAAAATTTAAAAGCTTGTAAATATGTTTATATCTGTGTGCCGTTATCATAATCACTGTCCCTTGTTAAGCTGGATATGCTATGAAAGTAACCCTGAGTGTAAATAAAGTTCTGTTGTGTTCTGTTCTGTTCACTGTAATGCATTTTTGCAATAGGAGTCTTATTATGGAGCAAGACAAGAAACACAATTATGTACCTCTGTCCTGTGTCTGTGGCCTGTACGATGTCACTGTGGCATATACGATGTCAATGTGGCCTGTATGATGTCACTGTGGCCAATATGATGTCACTGTGGCCTATATGATGTCACTGTGGCAGCTGCAGAATGGGAATTATTTTAAATCTTTCATTAAATTTTGCACATTACCGTGATTACGTTGAAGGTAACTCATGTATGAGCACCAAATGCAATGGATACAGAGTATTGTCTAGTTTCAGGAAGTCTTAAAATTGAGTGGATATCTGTATACTTTGACGCAGTTCAGTGGTTCACTGGACCATGTCCATGTGTAACGGGAATTATTCCACTCCGCACATGGCATCTCTCAATAAAATTACTGGTTGTTATCCTCAAAGAGTAACGACAAAAGGCTTTATGTGATTATAAACACTTGTATATGCAAAGCAGGCACAGCATACCAATCTCAGCAGTTGCGCAGCAACTACTATCCAGTAGATGAACTCAACTAGTGCCAGCACAGGTCTCCTTACTTGACGCACCCATCACAGGTAAACGTTGGCCACAGCAGAAGTCGGGGGTTGGTTGTGGTCCTCAAGAATAGACATGTGCACTGGGCGGTGGGACCTCCGGCGAAGGTACCCACTGTGACGGGGCTGCACAACAGAAGGCTGGTGGCTGCCGTGCCAGCTTCGGATGCGCCTGTAACGACTGACGCGGTTAACGTGCTGTGTTCTTGCCATGTATAGGATCAGCATCGACACTGGAAAAAACACAAGTAGTTCATGTTATCAGTGAGCCCTGCTTATCAACAGAAGGTAGGTCGCTAACACAGCATTTAATGGTATGTCCCTGTTCAACCAAGCCATCGGTTCTGGTATTGGAGTATATAATCATGTAGAAAGCCCATGTACAACTCCAGCAACAGCCAGTCACAAGTATATCATGTATTAATGCAAAGTTCTGATTCTCAGTAAGTACATGTAATCAAGGGTATTATCGGGCATGCTCTCACTAAATTCTGATATTGAATATTGTAGATATCGCTATCTTTTTATCGCCACATAAACGTTTGTAAACAAGCAAGAAGGTTTGAATCTCCAAATACTGTGAGAGACAGCATCGAGACGTCCTGCAAAAATGTTTTGACTGAAGGCATATACTTGTATCCAGAGTCACTCATGTGAAATTCTTAACGACGGCAATGAGACTTGTTCATTGTGATAAGTAAATGCTTACCAAACAAAAGCACATGTCCTATGAGACCCATATCAGGTTATCCTGACAGCAACTCGTTCGCTCGGAATAAGTATCAAACATCAGTCACGTGGCACGTGAAACAAATCAGCTGTTATGTGCCTTTTCGCAGTTTTATCATCATGCTTTCTTTCATGTGGTTAACTGCCATATAAGCCCTTCCGGAAAATATTATCTGAAAAAATAAAAATAAGATTCTGAAATTATAGTTTTGTTCAAGGAAAGTTACGCGTCCTCCAACAGCGCTCAGTATTGGTCTCGGCTCCATGTTGTGAAGGCTGCCGACCATCACTGCAGGCTATCTCGGCGAGGCACGTAGGCCCTGTCGTCTTTCACGTAGGATTGGCAATATTGCAACTCTGTTATAATTTTATAATTTTAAAAAATGCCATTACATGTATTTATTTGGTCTAAATGTAGAAAAAGTCATTTGCTTGTTCAGTTGAAAAGATGTGTACACGAACAAATATGTGTAATTTACTATATGCTCCAGGATCAGTTAGTGACATGCTGTATGCCATAAAGAAGACACTGAAACAACGAGGTGAAGAAGAATGGTTTACGGAACTGTGGAATGACAAAAACACTGAAAATGGAAATATATTAAGAACTTATGGACTTTACAAGAAGGATCTTAAAACAGAAATATACGTTAGACATATCACCTCTCGCCAGAAAAGAAAGACATTAAGTCGATTTAGATCATATTGCATATTGAAACTGGATGTTTTTTGTAAATCCCCTACTCCTATTCACCCGAGAACCTGTCCCTTTGAATAATATACCCATGAATAATGTATATATAATTTATTCATTAATGTAATGAGTCTTCAAAACTTTGAATTTATTAAATTGTTATCTAATACTATATCCAAAATGTTTCATAGGCGTAACTTACATACAGTTGGGTAATTTATAACATTTTATTGTTATTTAATGCTTTAATATCTGTGTATGTGTTTGTATGTATGTATATGTGTATGTATGTATGTGTGTGTATGTATGTATGTATATATACTAGGCACATAAAGAAACTGCATACAAATATTTAAAATCTAAATTTATCAAACCTGTGTAGACACATAAGGATTTAAACTCAGAGATTAGTGACATGTATCCAACATGCATGCACGTGCCACGTTCCGTGACGTCAGTGGGTTCGTCCTTGAGACGTGCAATACGTTGTTGCACGTGCATTCCGGGAAAGAGAAACAGAGCAAATGAATGCCACACAACACTGTCACTTTGGAAAGCTCAACCCCTGCCCTTGCGATCGTTCAAAGAATTAAACGGCTTTTGAAACGCATGGCATGCCAAGGCTCACATCTGCACAGCGTCATGAGGCCATTGGGATGGTCCGTGGGGGAATGTCTCAACGACAAGTGGCTGCACATTTCCACTGCCACCGGAACACCATTTCTGCACTGGTGAGACGCTACCAGAACACAAATGACGTCATCGATCGGCCACGTCCTGGACGTCCACGTGTAACAACGCCAAGACAGGACATATGGATAAGGGTGACCGATCTTCGCCACAGGTTTCAGACTGCAGTGATGACTGCCCGAACCATCCCAGGACTTCGCCGTATCCACCCAAACACAGTTCGACAACGTTTACGTCATCACGGGATCAGACCACGACGTCCCGCCATACGGCCTATCCTGACACAACGTCATCGACAAGCTCGCCGAATGTGGTGCCGAAATCATGTCCGCAGACCCTTGTTTTGGTGGAGAAATGTTGTTTTTACAGATGAGTCCAGGTTTAACATTTCCCATAGTGATGGACGTCAACGTGCCTATAGACGCGTGGGAGAACGTTGTGCACAGGCCTGTGTCTTGGAGAGGAATCGCTTTGGTTGTGGTTCCGTGATGATTTGGGGTGGAATAACAGCACGCCAAAGAACTCCTTTGGTGACTGTTCAGGGCAACTTAACTGGTGTGGGCTACAGGGATCAGATTCTTCGACCTGTGGCAATTCCTTTTTTGCAACGTCATGGCCCTGGGTTAACATTCCAACAGGACAATGCCTGCCCTCATACGGCAAGGGTTGCTATGGACTTCTTGCAACATCACAACGTTGACTTACTGCCTTGGCCTGCAAATTCACCGGATCTCTCCCCGATAGAGCATGTTTGGGACGAGATGGATCGACGTCTACGCCGTCTTCCTCATCCGCCAGATAATGTCCTTGACCTTGCAACAGAACTTGAGAGAATCTGGCGTGACATCCCACAAGCCTTCCTTGCACGTTTGATAGGCTCTATGCGTCGTCGATGCACTGCTGTTCTCAATGCCGATGATGGACATACCCGTTATTGAGCTTGTGACATGGTCGTTTGACCCCTGTCCCGCTTGTGGACTCGTGACGTCATTGTGATTGACTTTTCAATTGAAATTCTCCCGACTTGTTATGGTCTCATGATCCTTCCATTAAAGTTTATATGTACCTTTGACATTGTTATCGTACTTATCAACTGGGATAATATTTTGGCAATGCACAGTTTCTTTATATGGCTAGTAATATATATATATATATATATATATATATATATATATATATATATGTGTGTTGTGTGTGTGTATGTATGTATGTGTATGTATAATTTTTTATTAAGTATTTGTGTATGTGTGTATATATATATATGTGTGTGTGTGTGTGTGTGTGTGTGTGTGTATGTATGTCGATTTTTTATTTCATCAGAACAATAAATTTCTATTTTAAAAATGTACTTTTACGATAGAATTAGTTTTTATAGTTCAGTGTCTCGTAAGCCAATTCATGTCTGGATGTCAGTTTCTTCTTTATCCATGAATGGTTATCATGTATGTATTATCCGTGAATGGTTATCATGTATGTATTATCCATGAATGGTTATCATGTATGTATTATCCGTGAATGGTTATCATGTATGTATTATCCATGAATGGTTATCATGTATGTATTATCCATGAATGGTTATCATGTATGTATTATCCGTGAATGGTTATCATGTATGTATTATCCATGAATGGTTATCATGTATGTATTATCCATGAATGGTTATCATGTATGTATTATCCATGAATGGTTATCATGTATGTATTATCCATGAATGGTTATCATGTATGTATTATCCATGAATGGTTATCATGTATGTATTATCCATGAATGGTTATCATGTATGTATTATCCATGAATGGTCATCATGTATGTATTATCCATGAATGGTTATCATGTATGTATTATCCATGAATGGTTATCATGTATGTATTATCCATGAATGATCATGTATGTATTATCCATGAATGGTCATCATGTATGTATTATCCATGAATGCTTATCATGTATGTATTATCCATGAATGGTCATCATGTATGTATTATCCATGAATGGTCATCATGTGAATGGTCATCATGTATGTATTATCCATGAATGGTCATCATGTATGTATTATCCATGAATGGTCATCATGTATGTATTATCCATGAATGGTCATCATGTATGTATTATCCATGAATGGTCATCATGTATGTATTATCCATGAATGGTTTTCATGTATGTATTATCCATGAATGCTTATCATGTATGTATTATCCATGAATGGTCATCATGTATGTATTATCCATGAATGGTCATCATGTATGTATTATCCATGAATGGTCATCATGTATGTATTATCCATGAATGGTTTTCATGTATGTATTATCCATGAATGGTCATCATGTATGTATTATCCATGAATGGTCATCATGTATGTATTATCCATGAATGGTTATCATGTATGTATTATCCATGAATGGTCATCATGTATGTATTAACCATGAATGGTTATCATGTATGTATCATTGGCTGAAATGTGATTCTTAGCAGTTTCTGTTAATGCTACAAAATCAAAACAAAATCACAAATTGTTTATCGTTCGAAACGTCACTTTTGCTTTTTATATTGGGAGAAATCCAAATATTCAACAAATTGTCTACAGAACACCTCTTTCCTTATGCTGATGACGTCATATCTGTTTTAAATGACGTTATGACGATACCAGGCGGTAGCTGCCTAGTGGGATCAAGGGCCTCCAGCAGTACTGACGTGTGTGGACCTCGATCAGAGGGGATTATGTACATGGTAGATGTTAGGAATGTCTTTCATTTCTTCATTCCCTGCGAATACTTGCAACGTTGGTGAAGCGGCGTTTAAGCAATATTCACACTTATTTCTTCATTGTTTCAGGTCCCTGTTGCCACTTTTAGTCATTGTAAGAGTGTAAGATTAAAATGTGTGTTTAAAAATAATTGATCTCTTGTGGTCATTTACTGAATCACTATTTGTTCTGTAAGTGTCATTTTTCCGATTTATGAGTATCAATCTGGAAATACCATCGTAACACAAATGGCGCATATGCTGTAAATTCGTTTAAATAATCAGTGTCTGTCCTAACACTCCACCCCACCCCACAATGTTTTTCACTTGAAATTTGTATATGTAATATTGAATTAAACTTACATAAGGTTAAAACATTTGTTAAGTTTACCAGTGAAGAGAAAATCAGGCAAGCCCGAACCCAAACTGACAAGACCAGAATCCTCGCAAATCAGTATCACCCTAATCTACACTGGCAAGACATCAAACAAGTCGATTACGTAAGCACCAAGCAAGCTCCTCATCCATCTTCCAAACCAATGACCGTTACCCACCCTCCAACTAGCAACCCTCCAAGGACTGATCTATGAGAGTACACGTGACTCGAACATATGAAATCCCCCGCCGAGCAGACCCTTAGTAAAGATCCATTTTAGCAGTAGACGCGTTTCTTTCTCTGTTCAAATTATGGTAAGGTGACAATGCTATTTTGAGGAATTATGAGCTGTGCTATTCAAATGAAATGGATGGTGATACTTGTATAACGTTTGGGAAAAGGAAACTTTGTCTACCGGAAGGCCTTTGTCGAACGATGTTAATCATGATGTGGACAAATTGAGGCGACTGATTTTTCACTGTAATGCAGTGTGAACAGTCTGAGAATAGACTTAGGTGTATGAAACAACGGTGGTCATGTTAATGAGGCAACTCAGGTCAGAAAATATCAGCTTCTTCTGCTCAGACAAGTTTGAATCCATCAAGTCGTGTGTTAATTTTATCAAAGAATTAGATACCAAGCATAGAAATCAGTTTTATGTTTACCTTTAGGTGTCAGATAAAGATGTTGTCACAAGCCAGATCATTTGATTTCTTTGTCCTGTATCATAATTTTATGAACATGATAAAATCTCTAGTGCGTATATGATGCTAAATAATTATGGAGTGAATGAATTACCTTGATTAATTTATGGAAAAGAGCATACATTTTATATTACACAAATAATCATGATTATTACTTAACGTCGGCAAGGACATAGTCCCCCTGTACTAGTAGGTAGATGCACGTTGGTTCACGTGATTCTGTTATCTAATTTGTATCGACTCATGGAATATACTCTTTGTCAAAAACTACATCACACCAAAGTGACTTGAGTACATGTGATGATAAGCCAACCAGCTTCAGTTTAGTACTTGAGTGAATATCCATCCAATATCAACGTTCACTCATTCTCAGTAGGGGGCGATGGGGTAGCCAAGTGGTTAAAGCGTCCGCTCGTCACGCCGAACACCCGGGTTCTATTCCCCACATGGTTACAATGTGTGAAGCCCATTTCTGCTGTCTCCCCCTCCGTGATAATGCTAAAAGCGGCGTAAAACCATACTCACTCACTCACCCATTCTCATAAGACAGTCAAATCTGTGTTTTTGTTTTTATTGACAAAGAACACACTCTGAAACCACACCAAAAGTAACATCGTCATTAAGAATAGCAAATGGGTGAAAAGGATACTCCTCAAACTTGAACAGTCCTCTCAGGCGCTGAACCATCACCTCCAGGATCTGCCCCAAACTATGTCTGAGCCGCAGAAGTGTCAGACAGTTATAGTACGTGAGAACATGGGTATGTCCGGACAATTCCCCCATAGGCACATAGCATGTTGCCGTCAAAGCAAGTGCGAGGCAGATCCCAAAACAGTCAACCGAAAACATAGTTTTTTCCAATAATTGTGTACCATGGACCAATGAGAATGAAAGACTGATGTGAGTGAATTGAGGCAATTAGTCCATGTTTTAAATCCGTCAATATTGTGTCTACAAGAAAAGTATCAGATTAATAGATAGTTTTTCTTGCATCAGTTAGTAGCATGTCATTATTTTGCCCCTTCGGGCGATAGTGCCACTGGATAACCTTCAATCACATGCAGTGAAACAGACTGCTACTCACAGTCAAGCTCTTCTTTACGCAGCTCGCCTATGTGTTGCAGCGAGACGTACTTTGCACATTGCTTTTACACTGTACTCTCTATATTCTGTCATCTTCTAATGATCTGATATACAATCGACTTCCCACGACCTGTGTAATTATGGGTGATTTAAGTACTCACATACCACTCTGGGGTGATGCAAACACGTAATGAGTGTAAAATACATGTGGATTAGCTTGTCAATAGTTGCCTGTGCATATTTAACGACTGAAAACTTATTTACACCCTGCAACTAGCACTTATACTTTTGATTTATCTTTACTGAATCTAATCCTCATACTTTGTAAACAATGACAGTTGTTGACGCTATCATGTGCCATCTATTCTGTGAATAGTAAATTCATCTGTTATTCCACTTTCAACAAGGCGGCGTTCAACAAAGGCAACTGGTCTTTATATCAGACTGCATGCTCACACAACCTACATCCTGAATCATGTTTCAGTAACGTTAGTGATCATATTCGGGTCATGGCCAGTTTGGGGCCAATATTGCTTACAAACTGCGTTTATTAGACCCATGTCCCAATCATTCCCCCGGCCCATGGTGACGATGAACCGAGAGAATTCCTGATGCTGGAGGCGTGGACAATTTCTGAGATGTTCCAGACAGGTGAAATGATGCCATGTTTCCAGATTGACCAAATAAGCTTATTAAACCAGACATTCAATTCAAGGTGTCTGCTCGACCAGCACTGGTAGTTATTGTCACGCACAGATCGTCCTAACGTTACACCCTAACCAAAATACAATTCAGATATAGATTTAACCCAGATACTGGGTGATCATTGAAACCTATCGGGTCAACTGAAGGGGAGGAGGAGATGTCTCCAGAAAAGATGTGTCTGTTGATTTGCCACTATAGTGATAACAGCAGGTGTTGGGAATTTGTAAAGAGACTATTGTATGTATAGAAACAGCGTGGATGCCTGTAAATGAAGCTAAGCATTGTTTCACCTACAAACACATGTGTTACAAACAGATACAATTTAACTAAATTAAATTAGGTTAAGCGCTGAAACGTGTTCAAAAGTAATTGTTTAGGGCTTAAATCCACTATTAATATCCTCAATTACAATTTATAAGATGATAATAATGTTAGGATAAAGATTTCCTTTGAAAGATGGCAGCCATCTGTCTTCTGGCACTTGGACACAATTATGATCAGACAAGTGTACACGCAAACCAGTAAACTTGGACCGATCACATGGTTAAAGTATGTAACACGTAAGTAATCTTATGTGCAGAACTGCTTTTGCCAGATCTAGTGTATATTTAGTGTGAGTACACTCCCGGTGTCTTTTGACATGTCCTGCTTTCAGGACCCTGTAAATCCATGCAGCTGAGATACGATGACATGCAGTCAACAAAGTCACCAAGCCTGACGGCCCGGTCCGTCTGTGACCAGCGCATACTTCTGTGGATCCACTGATTTACCCTGATCCCCACTGATCGTTGTACATGTACATAAACAAAAACGCTTTATTGTATTCGTAATCGCAACTAGCTTACGATAGAAGTATCTTCTTCTGTTCCAAACATCTGCAGGTGAGGTTAAACATTTTTCATATAAACCTATACAAAGAAGGATGGCAAGGTATTGGTCCTGCTTTAATACGTGTTTAATTAAGGAAGTTACAACACTTAAACCAGTACGCATACCTAAACCATTCCAAACATAACATAGGTGGTAGTATGTTGTGTGGACATATTTCACATCAACATCGGAGCATCGGTATGATGACAGACTGCATGGGGTGTACTCACTTTGAACTTAACTGTATACAGTTAGAGATGGATGTTGCCACAGAGAGGGTACTTGAGGTTCGAACTCAGTCAACTGCCTCCGTGGTGTAGTGGTTAGAGCGTCTGCCCGGAGAGCGGAAGGTCGCGGGTTTGATCCCCAAATGCGTCATACCAAAAGACGTTGAAATATGGTACTTGTTGGTCCCTGCCTGGCGCTCGGCATTAATGGGCACAACAAGGACTGGTCAGCTTGGAGTCAGTATAATGTGTCTGAGTGGGGTATTCATGCTTCACTGCGGCATGGGCCAGAACTATAAAACCAGCTTCAGTCTGGGTTAGTTCAAGCAGCCGCACATACACATACACACGCATGCACGTCGTCATATGAGCGAAATATTCTCAAGCACGACGTTAAACCCAATTTCACCTCACCTCGAACTCAGTCAAGCCAGCTATATTGACTACAACCTCAAATTAATTGACATAATATATTGTATAATTATCAATATCACACATACGTACGGTCGACCATAAACAAACTGAGCATCAATACATCCAAGCAATGTGTCCCCATTACGCTGAAGGCCTGAATCCGAGGATGGGGTAAGGGAAGTAACTCCTGACTGACTAAATTGCGACAGAATGAAGCAGGCAATGATGAATCCTCAGTGTTAACATGATCTGTGCCAAATGTGTCAGGTTTCGTTGTCCGTCATCGCACTAAGTGTGATTACATTCACTTGGGGCTTTGCGAATATGCATCGGTGTCCTTTCAACTAGGCCAGCTTCTCTGTAATTAATGCGTAGAAATGCCACTCCTTCGTCCTGAACTCGTGTCTCTTAAATCTTATCTGTGACAGTACAGTGCAATCCACTGGATGCCTCCGTGCCCCGAGACATTCCTCACTGGGTGTTTCTTAAACCTGGAATTTGTTATCATCTGAATTCAACTGCATATTGCCACTGACGCCGTAAAGGATTCGGACTTGGTCGTACTGTAGGGACATATTAGCTTTCTCAAATTTCCATCTCACGTGACGTCAGGCTGACTTTCTTTCTCTCCACACTGCAGCTGAACGTGCAGCAATTCTTTCAACATTTAGATGGGCTAATGAATATGCCCACGAGGTATTTATATGGAATGACTGATCAATGCCAACTACTTTAATTAAGAACAAAGAAAATAACCCCAGAGTTCTTTCTTTGTTCATATGAAACATGTTTAACCCTCTGAATGTCGAGGTGTTTTTCTGAAGCAGAGTTTCATGAGATCTGAAAGTTGTACGTTGAGGGAGATATTGTTCGTGCGGCAGTGGATCTGGTTGCAGATATAACATTACACAGGTAGAGATTACAGACGCGATGGTGTAAAGTTCAAGAGCAAATACTAAGGCGGTTTGAAAATGGACACTGCCAAATGTTTTTTTAATTTCTTCTATGCGTTTAAAGGTTAAATATGTACGCTTGTTAAAGTAGCCTACTGTACGACGATTCTGCGAGCGAACAAAGTAATGCATATTATCTGAAAGAAAAAATAGTTTATATGTCCGAAGTATTTGTATGATTATATGTAACGTATACAGTCAACATAAAGCGTGGCTTGCTGCCCTGGTTTCACACGACAGAGGATACACAAGCATGAGGAAAAACATACATGACTTCACATTGTTGAACGAAACGGCTAAATCGGAAAGTATTTCTTACTGGGAAATCTTCAGACATCACATGTCTGTTCTTCAAACAACATAAAATAAGTCAAAACAAGTCCGTGACAAAAAACAATTCCTTCTACAAATGTGCGAATATACAGTTAAGAACAGATATTTACCATTTTGTTAAAGTATTATATTCGGTTTCAATTATGAAATGAAATCGTTACTCACTAATCTGTTCATATATAATTACTATTGTGAGTATTACACAGTAGATACCCGTGAAGGTCCGGGTTAGAATATTGATCTTCAGTAACCCATGCTTGTAGTAAGAGGCGACTAACGGGATCGAGTGGTCAGGCTCGCTGACTTGGTTGACACATGTCATCGGTTCCCAATTGTACAGATCGATGTTCATGCTGTTGAGACACTGGATTGTCTGGCCCAGACTCGATTATTTACAGACCACCGCCATATAGCTGGAATATTGCTGAGTGCGGCGTAAAACTAAACTCACTAACTCACTTACACAGTAGTGTTATGCTAACGTTTCGTCATCTAGAGGTATGGTATTATTAAAAAGCGAGTATTGGGGAATCAGCTCGCTTGGCTAGAGGTATGACTATACCAACCCCCACACAATAAACAAAGAGTTTATTACACACCAGTCACTGTTTTATACCTATTCCAGTTATCATACTGGCGATAAGGTGCCTACTGTGAAGTTACAGTTACTCTATCTTGACACGATTATATAATGATTTTGATAAACGTGTTGAATAAATTCGATTAGCCTATCTCTATCTGCCGACACATACAGAGATAGTTCGGACGTTCGTTATCAATGTGACCCTTGGCAGAGTGCAGATTGTGAAACGTGGTCAGTTAGTCTGTAACATTTCCATATTTCAATAATACATACTGTCATAAAATATTTTAAAACATTGTGCGTTTCCCCCATGTTAATAGTATTTACCGATGTAAACATATAACCGTAAACGTGCAGTAACGGTGACGATAGTTATCCAACAATGTGCAGTGCTTGAATGTGACAGTTAATAATATAGATACCTTTCTGTCAGATGCATGTCTGAAAAACCCGTAAATGTTTAGAAGATAAAACGACTGTTCGTTAATTAGTATGCGTGTGGTATTTAGAAACTAAGACATATATTTTCCAATATAGGACTGTTTCGGGTATACATATTGTAATTCCAACAGACATATCCAGAGCCGCATTGAAAACACGTATTTTCAGTTTTAGACCCAGTTACAATTAAAGAATGTTATCTGTTTGTAACATACTCTGGGGAGTATCATGCGTTTGGCATATTTATTAATTCTAATCAATAGTTTACGGCTCGTCAACACTCACTCAAAACAAAGTGAATAGGCGTTGACGACTTGACACCATGGAGAAAACGTTCGCAAGCCAACGCGTGATTAGTTTCAATATTTGATAAACTGTCTCTTCTCCAGTCCTCTGAGCGACCTGTATTCAAGGAATCAGAACTACTTTATTGTCAAACCTCTTGAACATATATGTAAAGACTTTGTCTTATGCCTTGACAATGTTCTATTTACGTCTGGTAGAACTTGCCAAACATTGTCTGTCAAACACGAACATATTTCAGGTAATCGTGACACGTGGGAGTACTTTGGTATTACAACCTGCTGATGACTTGATTATTTTTAGTATATGAAACATACACCACCTGAATGGTTGTTACATCGACATTAACGTAGGATATCAACACCATCATAGTACAGATAGAGTATTAAAGAATGGCAATCCATATTTCTGTGGACACGAAGCCGTCCAATGCATCATGGAGCCCTAGCCTCTGGATCTTTAAGTCTTCATGATTAGGACAAGCGGGAGGTGATACTGGTCGATTTCAGTGAAAGCCTTCTCAAATTGACAAGTCTTCTTGAGCGCAGATGAATCCTTGGGAAGATAATTCCCATCAAATTTTAGAAACGATATCCCCCATAAACAGTCTTAATCTCTGGAAATGCGATCTTCTCCGCAGTTTCTGAAGCAATAAGATATGGAGAATTACTACTTTATGTCAGCAGGCTGGTACTCACATTAGTGGAGCCTCAAATCGATACTATTCCGTGTCTTTATCGATATCATACAGCTTGCATCGATTTCAGGAAAGCCGAAATTCAATAAATTCTGCTAATCAGCTCTGAGTGAATATTTGAATTTTCGGCTGAGCTAATAACGAGTATCTTGAACATCTTTTGATAGCACATGTGTCAACACACGGAGACTGGTAGGCAAACATTAGCGTCATATACATAGTCTATTCCTAACATCTTATCGTGTAAACACGGGGCTTCACATCCTGTGATAGTCCATGAAAATAGGCCCTGGCTGAACTGGATAATGTATTTAGCCTTTCTTTCACATGAATATTGTGTGGCATGTCAGCTGAGACTTACATGATTACGGATGCGAGAGTATACGTAATAGCAGAACAGGAATGGATTATTTCAGATTATACATGGGAATCAATGCTATTTGAGTAATAACTATAATTTCAGGGCAATACACACTTAATGTAAAACCACAGCAAAAAAAGACTATTGCTTGAAAAGACTAGTCCACAGATAAGACATATACTGTGCACATTGTAAAGCGCATGCATACGCACGCACGCACACACACACTCGCATACGTGCCGTTCCTACGTTATAGCGAGACTGCTTGTTGTTATTTCCAGAGTAACAGAGGAACTAATAATTGTCTATCAGCAACAAACATGTACCGTAATTAAGGTATACTCAAGGGCAAAAGTGGGACACACACACAACAAATAGAATGATACACAAATTACTGTCGCGAATGAAATGCTATTATATGGAAAGGCAAATGTTGCAAGGTTTGGTAACGATCAACAGTTCATGAATAATAGCACACCTGATGCATGCAAATAAGCCACAAGCAAGTTCAAACGGTCAGTAGCAGGTGTGTCTACCTTGTGCATTGGTGCAGGCTTGCAGACCTGCAGACCGGAACTTGACTGTATTACTAAACACGTTGCCATAAGGGTCAAACTGAGTTTCTATGCACGTTGAATCTACGTCACGTCACGCTACATCGTACCTGACTGAAGCACACATATAGCTCTCCTGTAGTATACCCAGAGACGTGAAATATCGAACGTGTTCCAGAACGATGCACAAAGATGTTTTCTGGTTTCTACAAACTTCTTAAGACTGTACTGAGTTAAATGATGGTTGTCTGACCTTTAAGAGTGAACATTGCTGGCCATATGTCGCGAACATGTCATGTTCCGTGCAAATTTCGTGCAATTTGAACTAGAGCTACTTGATAGCGTCTCTTCGACCATTTAAACGCACTCATCCTCTTGTTGAAATAGACAAATTCACATCCACAAGATAGACTGACTGAGTTTGGTTTTAGCAATATTCCAGCAACATCACGGCGGGGGACACCAGAAATGGGCTTCACACATTGTGCCCATGTGGGGATTCGAACCCGGGTCTTCGGCGTGACGAGCCAACGCTTTAACCATTAGGCTACCCCACCGCCCCCACAAGATAGATAATGAAAGCAGTTCATTAACTCTGTAAAACGTGTGCTTTCGTTTTAGCCTTCGTACCCCCGAGATATGGAGGGGCCTAGAATCTTACAGGCCTGACAGTATGGTGATGGCACACAGGGAATCATGTACCTCTCTACATTCAGGTATTCTGCGGTAGCTATATCTGTACTGTGTTATACGGTTCAGTATCAGCTGTAGTTGCACAATCTATAACACGCTACTCGCTACTCATTATTATTTTAGAAATATGCGGTGATATGTAAATATTCGAATCTGGACAAGACAATCCAGTGGCTGACATCCTGACCATCGATGTACACAGTTGGGATACAATGACAAGCCTCAACAAAGTCAGCCAGTCTGACCACCCAATTCCATTAGTCGCCTTTTACAAGCATGACCTGCTGAAGACCAACTCTGACCCGGAGGTTGGGGGATCTGCGTATGACCAATAGTTATCCTTAGGGAAAGTGAAACAGACGACCAGTCCTAAGCGCAGAGGGTAGATGACTGGCCTCCAACCCTAATCTGGATAATGAACACTTGTGACCATCAAGACGGATGAGGTCAGTACTAAAGTTGTAGGTGAGGCCAGTAAATATAGCCACTATATCTGTGGTGCTATTCTGTGTCACACTGCTGGTAGTGCTCATGATCACATCTCCAAACACCACTCTAGCTATCTAATAACTGGAGGAGGAACTTCAGTTCGTCTCTGAATATGGCCTGACACTACCCTACTGCTGTATCAGGCGATGTCCATTGTTCGTAAACGTTTGTGATTAGTTGGTAGCTACTTTTAATCCTTTCAAACGACTAACATAGTCTCAACATTCACTAAAGAGGTTTTTTTTGATGGCCTTAAACACAGCGATAATGATCTGAATCTACCCAAGTACGACATGTTGCACAGCTGCATTCTCACAACTCCGTTTTTCTGTGATAATTTCATAACGTCGGAATAACACGTATTGATCAGTTGAGATCGCTCGCCACCTGTCGGAGTTCACATATCTAATCTCGCCTGCTAGTGCTTGCAGCTTGTTTCCAACTGTCATGCTGTCCACTTTTACAAAGCACCGTTCTCTTACAGGGCCATTCATGGGTATATTTAACCCACAGGGGTAATATTGATTGCCCCGTGTCCTTGTGTCACCATAACTAAAGACTATATGCCTACCTGATGATGTAATATTCACACGTACATACATTCAGATGTGTCAGGTTAGTGATACACAATTATGTATGTGAATAAATCCTGTCTTTTAGCGTGAGAAACATGTCTTGCGGAAAAGGGGGGATGTTGAATCGGACACAAATGTTGCCAGTGATGCTTCATGAAGTTGAACATGTCTACCATACAACTATTCGAAAGCTTTGCTATGGTTCTGAATGTTGCAATCTTGATCAAACATCATTTGAGAAGGATCTTATGACGCTCTTTGAAATTTCCGTAGTGTAGAACTCAAGGGGAGCTTATATAATATTGCTGGACATTTTGGAAACCATTTGTGAGAGGGTCTTGCCGCACTGAATCCTTCTGCATTGACCTGGATATGGAACAGATGAGGCGACTTCATCAGTATATTATATTGTAAGCTCAGTCGTGGAATTAGTGGAAAGTAATGACTGTGCTACTTGACTATTTTTCAAAAGATCAGATCGTCCTTATCCGTGACGCTTAACTTTGTCCATCGATTTGATTTTGATATCAAATCCGTTTTGACGACAAAGACTGGAAACACGACTGGTTCTCATAAGGATGCCTACTTGTTGCCTATATGCCCCCAATTATTCACATTGCTCTTATCAACGAGTCGATCTTCTCAAATATAGTTTTCTAAGTCAACGTCTAGGTACATTTGCTTGCACAAGTTATCCTGAATTGTGGAAGATAGAGACGTATCCATTGTCACCACGTTCACTGACAACTGATCAACAGACCTAGGAGTGAAGGCTCCCCTTTGCGGGAATATGCGGTAAAGTGATTAGATTATCAGAGTCTTTATTTAATAATAGCATAAGAAAACTAAAAAGTTAGAACTATAATGAGACTCTTCACCTAAAAACACCGGCTATAGATCGCTAGCGCCATGGGTAGCCACCATACTGGGGACCACTGAGACGTATCGCACCTCTGCTTTCTGCATGACCCATAACAGTATAATTTAGGCCATCGCTTAATTTCGCTTTTATCGCCTGCGATAGTTTAGCCAGAAATTGAAAAAGATAGGAGGACTTGATTGATTGTACTTCCCTCATCACAAGGAATACATACGGGAGGGACCTCATCAAACCTGGACATGCACAGCAAGCAGGTGTTACCGACTGGTTTTTCGTTGCACGTAATATATCAACTTTATATTCTACTTGGGTAGACCAGAAATATGCGTCACGCATTGTATCGATATGGCGAGTCGAACCTTGGTCTCTCCGCCAAGACGGTCTACCCTAGCGCCACGAGGCTACCTTCCTGATGAAAGATATTGTTTTTAACGTTATGGTCCACCGCCAATCTTATGTAGACACAGCTATCTCTCAATAAAAAGTGTATTTCTACCTCGAAATCATTACAAGCAACTAAAACCAATAATCTGCCATATGTGATATAAAACTATTGTGAAACAATAAAGTACAGTACTACTCAATAACTTTACTGATAATATGCTCTCTTGTGAAACACTCTGATCATAACTATAAACTTAACAAGGTGGATCCCCTACAAAGCCAAGTATACATTAGGCAAACCCCCTCCCGTCTTCCACGGAATCTTTTAAAATTAAATAATTCTAGGTAATAACAGACCGGTAAAAATATGGATATGGTGTGTTATTTATTGGTGATAGCATTTGCAACAAATGTTTACAATCCAACCAAATGGACAATAGCACTTGTATTTTTCTGAAATCTAACTGGATATCTGAAATAAGACCTTGCATTTCTAAAATATTATTTTACTCTGATTGTGACCATTATTGCAACAATTTGGCAGCAACTATGAAGCTGTACTGGCCTGTAATTCACCAGATCAGTTAGAGTATGAATCTGGTAAAGTTGGTGAACGCTAGGTAAGGAACCCTTCTATGTTATTGCCTGCGTCATATTCCGAAGTGCCTACACAGGTGTTCAAGGTGTTATATCAGAAACAGTTTGTTCTGTTCCAAGTATGACTATATTTTGGATTAAATGCATTTTACCTTCGGTGCCTTTTCCCAAAGTTTTTGCAACTGGTATTAAGCCACGAATTTATTGATAACTAGGTCCATAGATAAATTTATTTAACTCATTGGAAAGATCATGAATTGGTTCAGTTTATTTGTGCACAAGAACATACCATCTTAAAATTCAACCTCGCTGATGATGGAGTGGGATTTACTGTTGAGGGGTAGTTGGGAAATACTCACATCCACTTAGGTAACATTTGAATTCGTTGAGTAGGAAAGCAGCAGAGAATATCTAGAAATGACTGGTTGTTGGTATCAGGATGTAGATACGTGTTTGAGCCACCATTAGATATGCAAGGGTCGTTATTGGAAATAAAATCCTGAAGTGATTCACCTGCAGTATTAGTGTTTGTTCCTCACCGCTGTGGGTTGCGGCCGTTTAAATCACCCATGGTTACACATGGCTTGGGAAGTTGACTGTATGGTGTATAGAGGTCAGATAACTGAAGAGGGGAAGAAGGCGCTGTAGAAGGGTATATACCACCGGGGAATGCAAGGTACACATTAAGTCTCACTGCAAGGACTTGGAGTTTGGTTTGAAGTATAAGAGGGTGCGGGTAGCTTCCTGCCTCCTAATGGCTTAGTATCGCGAGGAGGAAGAAAAAAAGCAGCGAAAGTTAAAGTTATCGGTCTTTTAAAATACTGGACTACCAGCCTTAATTCATTCATTATTAGTTTTTGTTCACTCCATGGTTCCACTGTTAAATAATGTATCTGTAGTGGATTGACATGGGATATAACACTCAGTTTCCTTGTGGTCGACAAGCTGTACGCCTGTCCTGTGAATGATGTTTTCGGTCCATGTCTTCATGGGTACAAACATTCATTGCATATCGTCATCGGACCCCTCCATCACTGTGGTATTTTCAGATTGGCAGTCCTTAGAGAATGATCAGTGACTGCCTGAGCAGTTTGTGTGGTTTGTAATGTTAACATCACAGTTTTCGTTTCCATATTCCTGATTAACTTTTATAAATTGCTTTGGGTACATTTGACGAATAAAATCAAAAGAGGTATGTGATTACAGTCTTTCTGTGCTGAAAATCGTTTTCGTGGATGTAAAACCTTGGTCTCTCTTTCCGGATGAAAGTCCAGTCATGTCTGTGAACGACTGATACCTATCCTTCACAATTCCTTGGCTGGTTACCCGTGAAGGTCCGGGTTAGAATATTGATCTTTAGTAACCCATGCTTGTCGTAAGAGGCGACTAACGGGATCGGGTGGTCAGGCTCGCTGACTTGGTCGACACATCGGTTATCGGTTCCCATTTGCGCAGATCGATGTTCATGCTGTTGATCACTGGAATGGCTGGTCCAGACTCGATTATTTACGGATCGCCTCCATATAGCTGGAATATTGCTGAGTGCGGCATAAAACTAAACTCACTCACTCACTCACTCACTCACTCACTCACTCACTCACTCACTCACTCACTCACTCACTCACTCACTCACTCACTCACTCACTCACTCACTCACTCACTCACTCACTCACTCACTCACTCACTCACTCACTCACTCACTCACTCACTCACTCACTCACTCACTGGTGTTTAGTGTTCCACACGCGGAAACCAACACTGCGAGGCCGACGAACAAATTATTGGACAGGAGTTTAGCAGATTGTTCTATCCCTTCTACATTTTATTTCTAATTTCAATCATTTGATGTTTTTGATCTCGCTTCATATGAAATGAACACATTTAGACATGGAAATGGGTTCAATTTGAGAGGTGTCTTGTCTCGAGTCTCATTAACAAGGAAACGTGATCCGTAGTTAATCGATTTCGACTGTCGTTGTTTATCATCATTGTCAAGGTGACGGTTTATTTTCAGCGGTGGTTCATGATGCAAATGGATGCGTTTGAAAATTCCCCATCCGAACACTCAACCAACCTTACAGTATCCTGACGGCAATGCTATTAACAAGCAGATCTCCGAATTCCAGCACGAGGGATGCTCTCATAATATGTTCAAGCCTTCTGCTGTCCACGTGGCCTGTCCTCATATCGCCTACATCACCGTTTCGCCTACAGTCTTATCAAAACAACTTTATGCACCATTGCACACCATTTCCTGCCTATGTTACCCATGGAATAATGGACCAGCCTAAGGGATAAGAAAAACAAACAAATGTATGTGATTCACATTACTTTAATACATTAATAACTTTGATTTTAAATTAAAATAGATAAAGCACTTCATTGTCATCAGGAGCACACAGAGTTATGAGTTTGATTGAATTGAGTTCTCAGTTTAGCTTGAGGATGTGGCCAACAGCATCAAGGAACTGCATCACAGACTTCACACCGGTGGAAAGCTGCACCTTGAGTCTCTCGATCCTCTGATCTCGATCACGGTCTACACGTGCTCGTGGTCTCCTTGCTCCTCAAGTCCAAACTGTCGTCTTGTGCGCCTGTCTGCCTTCTCGATCTTCTTGAGCTCCTTTACGAATTGGTAGATGTTGGGGTGTGATCGGGGTATGCGTTTCTTCAAGCCAGAGTGGAATCCCTCAAGATGGTTGTTTGAGCGCGGGCCTGTGTTTTCGTGCTGGTTCCAGATGTGTGCTGGGAACTTGGCATCATCTTCAACCCAGGTGCTGGTGACGTAGTCGTTGAAGGCTGCTACTCTGTCGCCGTCGGGAGACTGCTCGATGACTTCAAACCAAGCATCTTGGACCTGGTTCAGGGAAGGAGTGGCAAAGCAGCTGCTCGTCGAACGTGGGCTTGGACTGCTGGGTTGTTCATGTAGTCGCGAGACAGTCCCTCTCAAAACTTGACGCCACAAAGCTTGAGAATAATGGAATAGGCAACCTCGGACGGAACTGTCGGGGAAGACTTCACTAATAGCACTGATAACTGCTGCTTCATAGTCGATCTGGAATATTTCTGGTGAAAGTTCGATGCCAAGTCGTCTCACAACAATATCCTTCAGCAAAGTGAAAAGCCTAACATACGTCCGCTTGGTCTTGTTGGGAAGCAACGCAAAAGCGACAGGAAACATTTTACCATTCACCAGACAATGAATGATGTACACTTGTAGCCACAGGTTAGGACACACAAAGAATGTACCATCCATAAAGAGAATGTCAGCGTCGCTCAATAATTCCAGCATCTCGGTTGTAGCAAACAGCAAAGTCTGTCATCTTCACCGTCGTCTACACAGAGGAACTCTCGGCCATCATCGGTCTGGGTCCATATTCCTTCTAGAGTGACGCCAGCCCTGCTCTCAGGCAGTGGTGGGATGGACTTGGCTCTGTGTCTGTACAGTGCGGCCTGAATATTAGAGTACGTGGGTGCAGTTGCGGCATCATCTTCATCAAGGAGGTCGAGCTCGTTGTTGTAGATCTGCAGCACCGGTGAGATGTCAGTCTTTACACGCTCTTTTACACGGGCGACGAGTCTGATGTGTTCTCCATTCTCAAAGGGTGGGTGGCTATGAATAGTGGAGGACACTACGTGGTCTCCGATGGTGCTGCTGCGACCATTGCATCCTGTGAGGACACACTTCCAGTGTGTAGCAACCTGTCGCTTGACATTGAGCCTGTACCGGTAGCCTGCATACAGTAACTGCTGTCCACCTCTCTGTGAAGTCACGAACTCAGCTCTCTGGAGATTTGCCATTTTGATACCGACTAAAGATCAGTGGCATGTATATATACTTTGAGAAAATTATGTTGAGATGACCCCTCATTGCAACCACAACAGACCTAATTATAATCTTTTTACTTTTATAAGATAAATCTTTTGAAGTATTAATTCTAATCAAAACAATGGGATTATCTCACCCAGGGGTAAGCATAACCCCTTCACTAATATCCTTCACTGTATACTTAAAACAAATCATGTATCAATAGTAACTTCTCAATAGTCTTCTCTCCCATTTAGTTGCATTCGATGAAACTACAGTGGAATAGACAGGCCATTCCATTCCCTGAACAGGGTAGATGGGATTTGACAGGATGAATGTTTATATAAGCTGTAGGCGAAATAGTGGTGTAGGCGATATGAGGTCAAACCTACGCACACCTACCGCGCTGGATTAGCAGTTTCAGTTGCCCTGATTTGATCCTTGCTTAGAAGGGAGCGCCTAGACTATCATTACCATACCCTCGCCGGTGATTTAGGACGTTGCTTGGTGATAAAGAATTAACTTTGTGTAAATTCATTGCAGGACGAATTGAAAACCATGTTCCATCTGGACTTCCCTGGAGAAAGCAATTTACGGTTTGTGGGAGATATCCAGCAAAATATGTAGGAAGGACGCTAGTTAGAGCCTGTCGTAGCCTACACTTGCATGAAAATCACAAACTGGCTTGAAACATTTAGTAACCGCAATTAAAATAGGCCTGCTCATGCATGTTTGTCTTCTGTAAAGGCATGCGTTTCGCAGATCATAGTACATCAACGATATAATCCTTAAATATTTCTCAGAATAACACTGCATTTTAACAGTAATAGTTCCAGAGCGTCACGGAGGGGGACACCAGAAATGGGCTTCACATATTGTACCCATGTGAGGTATCGAGCCAGGGCTTTCAGCAAACGCTTTAACCACCAGGCTACACGACCGCGCCCTTGACATCTATGCGAAACACCTAAAACAAACGTAAATGATAAGTTGAGGAACGAACACGAGTCAAATATCCTGTCATGCTTTACATATACTAGCCACATAAAGAAACTGTGCATTGCCAAAATATTATCCTTCTTGATGAGTACGATAACAATGTCAAAGGTACATATAAACTTTAATGGAGGGATCATGAGACCATAACAAGTCGGGAGAATTTCAAATGAAAAGTCAATCACAATGACGTCACGAGTCCACAAGCGTGACAGTGGTCAAACGACCATGTCACAAGCTCAATAACGGGTATGTCCACCATCGGCATTGAGAACAGCAGTGCATCGACGACGCATAGAGCCTATCAAACGTGCAAGGGAGGCTTGTGGGATGTCACGCCAGATTCTCTCAAGTTCTGTTGCAAGGTCAAGGACGTTATCTGGCGGATGAGGAAGACGGCGTAGACGTCGATCCATCTCGTCCCAAACATGCTCTATCGGGGAGAGATCCGGTGAATTTGCAGGCCAAGGCAGTAAGTCAACGTTGTGGTGTTGCAAGAAATCCATAGCAACCCTTGTCGTATGAGGGCGGGCATTGTCCTGTTGGAATGTTAACCCAGGGCCATGACGTTGCAGAAAAGGAATTGCCACAGGTCGAAGAATCTGATCCCTGTAGCCCACACCAGTTAAGTTGCCCTGAACAATCACCAAAAGAGTTCTTTGGCGTGCTGTTATTCCACCCCAAATCATCACGGAACCACCACCAAAGCGATTCCTCTCCAAGACACAGGCCTGTGCACAACGTTCTCCCACGGGTCTATAGGCACGTTGACGTCCATCACTATGGGAAATGTTAAACCTGGACTCATCTGTAAAAACAACATTTCTCCACCAGAACAAGGGTCTTGCGGGCATGATTTCGTTGTGTCAGGATAGGCCGTATGGCGGGACGTCGTGGTCTGATCCCGTGATGACGTAAACGTTGTCGAACTGTGTTGGGGTGGATGGTCCTGGGATGGTTCGGGCAGTCATCACTGCAGTCTGAAACCTGTGGCGAAAATCGGTCACCCTTATCCATATGTCCTGTCTTGGCGTTGTTACACGTGGACGTCCAGAACGTGGCCGATCGATGACGTCATTTGTGTTCTGGTAGCGTCTCACCAGTGCAGAAATGGTGTTCCGGTGGCAGTGGAAATGTGCGGCCACTTGACGTTGAGACATTCCCCCACGGACCATCCCAATGGCCTCATGACGTTGTGCAGATGTGAGCCTTGGCATGCTATGCGTTTCAATAGCCGTTTAATTTTTTGAACGATCGCAAAGGTAGGGGTTGAGCTTTCCAAAGTGACAGTATTGTGTGGCATTCATTTGCTCTGTTTCTCTTTCCCGGAATGTACGTGCAACAACGTATTGCACGTCTCAAGGACGAACCCACTGACGTCACGGAACGTGGCACGTGCGTGCATGTTGGATACATGTCACTAATCTCTTAGTTTAAATCCTTATGTGTCTACACAGGTTTGATAAATTTTGATTGAAAATTTTTGTATGCACAGTTTCCTTATGTGCCTAGTATATATTAAATATTAGATTCATACAAAGACACCCGTGAAGATCCGGGTTAAGGTTGGTCTTCTTGTCATACGAGGCGACTCAGGCTCGCTGACTTGGTTGATACATGTCCTCGTATCCTTATTGCATAGATCGATGATCATGCTGTTGATCATTGGATTGGATGTAATGGTCCAGACTCGATTATTTACAGACCGCCGCCATATAGTTTGAATATTGCTGAATGCGGCATTAAACAACAAACAAACAAACCAAACGTTCACTTCCGATGACTCACCCCACCATATCCTCCCCTCAACAACACCTTAACTGCTTAATCACTACACCTGACTTGTGTTTGAGATTACAGGACAGGTGCAGTCCAGCATCCTGGTTTTATCTCATTTAGGATCGCACGACGTCAGAATTATTTCTCTTCATGCAATAGACGTGTCTTTAAACTTTATCATTAATTCATAAACTTCAATTTAGGGAATAGGTTGGACATACGAAATCAATTTAGTTACACGTGTACAGTACTTGCAACGGGCGAATCTTGAAATTATGCAAGTCCGAAAAATGAGTTTTTTCCAAAAGAATATTTTGTAATTCTAGCAAACACTTTTGAATTCTATTAGAAAAAAGGGTTGAATTATGCGCCATGATGTGTATGCTTACATATTTATATTATGTGCAAGTGAAACTTTGCAGGCCAATAGTGTTATGACGCTATAAATTGTTTCATTTAAAATACACGCACCTTCTGAGCAAAGTGCCACGTGTTTTACTTGAATTCAACGTAAGTACATTTGTGGTTATGTTTGTAGTTACGGATTTGTGTAATTTCAATACAAGACAAATACTGAATAAATTGTGGTCACGCTGTATGAACGTATTAAGATTATGATCTCATACTACTTACAAATACATCACACCGATCAATATAGAAAATTTGTAGAACTCGCTGTGTCAAGCGAAGACAAAAACGTACTAAATATTTTTCAAACAAAGATCTAAACAGTTAATTTGAAATATATAGATTAACAAAACCAACTGTGGTGAAATCCAAAAAGAAAGAATAATGATACGTCACGATTTCAATAATGGATATACCCGAACTACCTCCACACCAACCTTTCTCTTCATATGCTCAAAGGGCACTAGGTCTTAGGAATACGCTGGCCATTGGGTAACCTGTACGCCACCATGTGTTTGGGAGGCTCACCCAACCACGAGACGATGCGTTCTGGCATTGTCACCCTGGAGGATAGATCCACGATTAATAGTGTTCCAAGCAGCGGATAACCGTCAACCCGATACGTGGTACAGAGGAGCCACGTAGGCTCGAACTCGCCCCATCACAGAACCACAGCCTTAATCTCTGTGGTCACAGTGTGGCGGCGCAACAAATACTTTTCCCGAAGGAGCTTGATGACTATGGATTCTAATTTGTTTAAATGTATTACAAGTATTTCCCATTAACCAATCATATCAGCATTATTTTATTGCATTTTAAATTAAATAAATATCCTTTGATAGTTAGACATTTAGAATTTTTAGAGTTCGTAACAAACGTTTCCAATGTGTTGGCGCTACGAAAATATTCCCCGAGGGATTCTGCCTGTTCCTATGTTTTACATTTATTACCCATCAACCAATTCTATCAGCATTTATTTATTGTATTTTGTCTATCTATCTGTCCTTAGGTTTGACCGCGTCATACCAAATGACGTTAAAATATGGTACTTGTTGGTCCCTGCCTGGCGCTCAGCATTAATGGGTACAACAAGGACTGGTCGGCTCGGAGTCAGTATAAGTGTCTGAGTGGGGTATTCATGCTTCACTGCGGCACTATAAAACCAGCTTCAGTTTGGGCTAGTACAAGCAACCGCACATACACATACACACGCATGCACGTCGTCATATACTGTTGATTATGCGCTTATTTCATCTGAGATGTTCAACAATATTGATAGTTTTGAGGTTAAACCTCGCACAGAGTCGGATCACCTCCCGGTTGTTTGTGTAATCCATGACATAATCGCCTCCGCGCCTTGCTTAAGTAACGATTCAGTAATACCCATGTTCAAGTCCGTAGGGTATAAACTACGGGAGGACCAGAGAGAGAGTTTTCATATGTACTTGGTAGATGGCATAAAGAATGGTATCCTGAATGATTTCAGAGACCTACTGTATACTGATGTTAACTCTGCCATTTCTGAAATTACATCCCTACTTCAATTATCAGGCGTTAGAGCTGGAGCCATCAGACTCATTTCACCCTATCACCGTCAATCGCGCCAACCTCCTTGGTTTGATCAAGAATGCGGCAAACTTAAGTCCGAAAAATACAGACTTTTAAACTATTTCAGAAAGCATAAGTACGATTCTAACCTCGATTCTTATTTGAATGCAAAACACAATTTTAAAAAATGTTGCCAATTAAAAAAAGATAATTATTTAGCCAAAGCTGCAGATGATATTAAAATAGCAGCAAGAAATCCTGACTGTAAGATATTTTGGAGCACGTTAAAACGCCATCTTCAGAAAACGGTTCTCACTGATAATATTTCTCCGTACCAATGGTATCATTACTTCAAAGGTCTCCTTTCCTGTAGAGATACGAAACTGCTTTCAGATTTTGATAAATCAGTGTATGATTTTGTCTCAACGCATAACTGTGATGAGTGTGAAGAGCTTTCATTCTCGCATGATGTTTTGTCAACTCCAATTACCGAAGATGAGGTAATAAAATCTATAAATGAATTGAAATGGAATAAGGCAGCGGGGCATGACGGTATCCCTCCCTCATTTTACAAATCTACTTTTTACTTCTTTAGTGTCATATTTGAAAGATTTATTTAATGTAGTTCTTGATAGTGGTAAATTCCCATCGGTATGGAATATAGGTATGATTGTCCCTTTATTCAAGTCTGGGAGTGTATCAGAACCATGCAACTATCGTGGAATATCTCTTCTAAACATTTCTGGAAAATTATTTGCTAATATATTAGAAAAGCGTTTACGCGCCTGGGTTGATCTAAACGAGCTACTTGACGAGGCTCAAGCTGGTTTTAGATCCGATTATAGTACAACTGATAATTTATTTATATTACAGTCATTATGTACAAAGTACCTCTGCAGACCAAAAGGAGATTCTATTGCGCTTTCATCGACTTTAAGAAAGCCTTTGATTTTGTTGACCGTAAGAAATTGCTATTTATGTTACATACCAAAGGATGCCATGGCAAAATGTATAATATTTTAAGAAGCATGTATGACTCTGTTGCAGCCTGTGTTAGAACTAATTCTGGCAACACTGAATCGTTTAACACTTCCGTTGGTGTGCGACAAGGTTGTGTAATAAGCCCCGTACTCTTCATCTTCTTTATTAATGAACTTGTAGATGATATGTATAAATCGTGTAATAATGGAATATTTGTTACTCCCCAAATCAAAGATTTACTTTTGCTTCTCTTTGCAGATGATATTGTTACGTTTTCATTCATGGTAAACGGACTGCAGAGACAGATAAATATTCTTCAAACATTTTGTGACACATGGGGACTAGAGTTGAATATGGAAAAATCTAACATAGTTGTCTTTAGAAATGGGGGTATAGTGGCACATTCTGAAAAATGGTTATTCCGTGGCAAAAGTATTAATGTTGTTTCATATTATAAATATTTGGGTCTTCTATTTTCCAGCCGATTAAATTGGTCCATGGCATCTAAAACCCTTGCAGCACAAGCTAAGAAGGCATTATTTCCTATTTTTAAACTGTTTAAGGCTAATAAGTTTATTTCATTTGACTCAGCTTGCTTACTTTTGACACTAAAATAGCACCAATATTGTTATATGGATCTGAAATTTGGGGAGTAAACTATTTCGAAGCTATAGAAAATGTGCATGCATCATATTTTAAAAGATTTCTTACTGTAGGTAAATTTGCTTCCAACAAAGCCGTACTTGGCGATACAGGCCGCTATAGCATGCATATTGAGAGTCAAATGAGAGCTATCAGATACTGGATTAAACTTATAAGAATGCCTGATTATCGCTACCCCTATCAAAGCTATCAATTATTATTATCCCTAGACAAACGTGGAAAGTATTCTTGGGCTTCTGGTGTCCGAAATGTGTTATTTTCAAGCGGGTTTTCTTATGTTTGGTTTAAGCAAGATGTTGGTGATATAAAAATGTTTTTGTTAACTTTTAAGCAACGAATAAAAGATATATATATTCAGAATTGGCACGCATCAGTAAATTCATCGAGTTTTCTAAGTCATTATTCACAATGTAAATCGATGTTCGGACCTGAAAAATATATTAGGGTCCTTAATGATAAGTCCTTTTAAAAATTTTTGTAAATTTAGAATCTCTCTACATGCCTTAAAAATACAGCGTTATAGAAAAGATAAAAATACATTGGAAGATTTATCATGTTCTCATTGTTCTTCTGGTAAAACTGAAGACGAACGTCACTTATTATTAGACTGTGAGGCATTCTCTGCTGGCCGAAAGAAGTATCTAAAATGCTTTAATGATGCCCCACAAACGATATATAAAATACTTAATTCTAATAACGATGACACTATTAAATCAGCTGCCATTTTCATAAAACATTTGATGTCCATCCTTAAATCACATGTAAAACCATAATTTCGTGTCACGTGACCAATATTTGTTAAAATGAAAATTCAACTGTACTATGGGCCACTGTGCCTACATTACTGAATAAAACCTGTCTGTCTGTCTGTCGACAATGCGCGTAATTTGGATTCCAGTGAAATTCACCTCGTCCACAAAATATAATTGATTTCAATCATACATAACTCTTAAATGACGCCGAAGAACTTCTATGTTGGAGCATGTGTGTGTTTTGCCCAGGTTTCAGGAGCCCGACTGACGACAAGCCTAATCATCTTAACTGCACGACTTTGATTTCATGTTTCTGCTTCTCTCAAATGCTGAGTGGATGTTGAGTTAAATCTGGGCCATGGACAACATACGATTTATCCTCCAATAATTATCAGGTAAATAAAGAAAAACTAAGTTTGCGATGGCACAGAATATTTGATGGCCACCTTTACAATCCTCTTATTCCTCTTGCTTTTCATTTCGTCACGGATGTGAGAAGCAGGAGCTGTAAGCCGGCCGTTCGGGTGCCAAACACAGATCACAGACTTAACAAAAAACACACGCCATGTTGTACTGCTTGAATCGTCAGGAACAATCGCAAGGTTTATTACTGTAGTGATGTTGTCGAAAAAGAAGAGAAAGAGAAACCTAAAATATTGTATAGCTCGTGCACGTGTCCTCGACTGAAAACATGCAGGGAGATCTCAATAGGATTGTGGAATGACAATTTAGCCGTTGGTGTCAAATTTATGGATTTCGTGAGGAAAATTCAATTAAATCATGAAATCTCACAGCGATGTGTGTTTACAGAGACATTTCATTCTGTCTGTGAAGTGCTTCAAAAACAATCTTTGGAGATTCTGTGTTATTGATTTCACTAACTGTACATTAGCTGTTTATATGACATCCTAATAAACATTTGTTTGCTTTAGTTTGTATCTGATTGCAGCCAAACAGCATCAGCAAGCATCGGTGCATGGGTTTTCTGTGAGGAGTGGATCTGAAAGGGGCGTCTCCATGATATGGAAGATGGTCATAAACATCTTCACTGCGTTAAGGCTATGAACTGGTTAATACAGACTGACTATGAATTCCAGGATTCCCAACTTGAAGTTTGAAATTGCTATGCACTTTCCGTCTCGTTTCCGAGCAGCTGCAGGGATCTTGTACCATGGGGTGCATCTGACAAAGACTAGTCGAGTGTACGGTCCTGAATTGCTACCCCAGTGTTGATATCAACAACATACACAGATACACATATAGAACGCCAGTGCAAATATAATACCCAGTCGTGACTGTCTATGAATATTATATTTGAATAGAATAGAATAGAATAGAATAGAATAGAATACTTTATTGCCTTTTCGGGAATTTGTGTTAAATCAACAGAGCTACTAACATACCAGAGAAATATCATGCATAGATACCACCCTCCATGTTATCATTGACAGATATACGGCATGTACAGGGAGACATTCCACCCTCCATATCATCACTGACATATATACGTCATGTACAGGGAGACATTCCACCCTCCATATTATCATTGACAGATATACTTCATGTAGAAGGAGACATTCTACCCTCCATATTATCACTGACAGATATACGTCATGTACAGGGAGACATTCCACCCTCCATATTATCACTAACAGATATATGTCATGTACAGGGTGTCCCCCCACCCTCCATATTATCACTGACATATAAATGGCATGTACAGGGAGACATTCCACCCTCCATATTATCACTGACATATATACGTCATGTACAGGGAGACATTCCATCCTCCATATTATCATTGACATATATACGTCCTGTACAGGGTGACATTCCACCCTCCATATTATCACTGACAAATATACGCCATGTACAGGGATACATTCCACCCTCCATATTATCACTGACAGATATACGTCCTGTACAGGGAGACATTCCACCCTCCATATTATCATTGACAGATATACGTCATGTACAGGGTGCCACCCCACCGTCCATATTCTCACTGACAGATATACGTCATGTACAGGGTGTCACCCCACCGTTCATGTTATCATTGACATATATACGTCATGTACAGGGAGGCATTTCACCCTCCATATTATCACTGACAGATATGTACGCCATGTCACTGACAGATATACGCCATGTACAGGGAGACATTCCACCCTCCATATTATCATTGACATATATACGTCCTGTACAGGGAGACATTCCACCCTCCATATTATCATTGACAGATATACGTCATGTACAGGGAGACATTCCAACCTCCATGTTATCATTGACATATATACGTCCTGTACAGGGAGACATTCCACCCTCCATATTATCACTGACAGATATACGCCATGTACAGGGATACATTCCACCCTCCATATTATCACTGACAGATATACGTCATGTACAGGGAGACATTCCACCCTCCATATTATCACTGACAGATATACGTCATGTACAGGGAGACATTCCACCCTCCATATTATCATTGACAGATATACGTCATGTACAGGGTGCCACCCCACCGTCCATATTCTCACTAACAGATATACGTCATGTACAGGGTGTCACCCCACCGTCCATGTTATCATTGACATATATACGTCCTGTACAGGGAGACATTCCACCCTCCATATCATCATTGACATATATACGTCATGTACAGGGAGACATTCCACCCTCCATATTATCACTGACAGATATACGTCATGTTCAGGGAGACATTCCACCCTCCATATTATCACTGCCAGATATACGTCATGTACAGGGAGACATTCCACCCTCCATATTATCACTAACAGATAAACGTCATGTACAGGGAGACATTCCACCCTCCATATTATCACTGACAGATATATGTCATGTACAGGGAGACATTCCACCCTCCATATTATCACTGACAGATATACGTCATGTACAGGGAGACATTCCACCCTCCATATTATCACTGACAGATATATGTCATGTACAGGGAGACATTCCACCCTCCATATTATCATTGACAGATATACGTCATGTACAGGGTGTCACCCCACCCTGCATATTATCACTGACAGATGTACGTCATGTACAGGGTATCACCCCGCCCTCCATATTATCACTGACAGATATACGTCATGTACAGGGTGTCACGCCACCGTCCATGTTATCATTGACATATATACGTCATGTACAGGGAGACATTCCACCCTATATATTATCACTGACAGATGTTCGTCATGTACAGGGTGTCGCCCCAACCCCCATATTATCACTGACAGAAATACGTCATGTACAGGGTGTCACACCACCGTCCATGCTAGACGGAATACTCCACAGGAAAAGTCGACAATGGCCATGGTATTTCTGCTTGAGACAGCTCGTGAGATGAAGTCTTTAAAGATCCGTAGCAGAAATTGACACCGGCACCTGTCCTTGGACACCCTGGTTTCCCTAGACCATATCTCCTGACACGACAGTCATAATGATCTTGGACACCCAGACTCCCGTAGACCATATCTCCTGACACGCGAGTCATAATGGTCTTGGGAGCTGTACACGTGTGCAGGACCAAGAGTCAAGGAGAACGGTGTAGAGCCAGGCTTGTCGGACTCTACGACCCGCTGAGAAGAATATTACGAATTATAGGAGCATGCAACTGCCACTTTGTGCTGTAAGAGAGAAGTACAGGGATTTCGTATTTGGTGCACAATGAACTGTGCACAGACAATGTCCCCCTGAGTTGCGGTCAAACTTCTGCTAAGCCTGGTGCCACAGAGACGGGATGGATTGGGTGAGTGTGTGAGTAGTTTTACGCCGCTTTTAGAAATATTCCAGCAATATCACGGCGACGGGCACCAGGAATGGGCTTCACACACTGTACCCAAGATGGATTGAGAACAAGCCCAGTTCAGTTTGACAGTTCGTCACATGTCCGAGGAGAAAGTCTTAGAAGGCCGATTTACTTGCGTCACAGTCCTCAAAACTCGATTAAGTTATCGAAGTTATGTCAGATCACGATAAAGAAGGATAGGAAACATATTCAGCTACTGGGTGAGACTGACGAAATGTAGTATTAACGTTTCATTTGTCAGGATGATGATCTACTACAAATCTAGTCCCTGTTATTCATCTACTTGTATGATGTGGGCCCAAGTTAACATTGTTGTTCTTGTATTGTCCTTGTGTGATTATTAGTGTTGTGTTACTGGTAGCCAGTGGTGACGCCACTTCGTGCTCATAGTCCTCACTACTGAGGAGGCCATCCGGGCGTGGGTTTATTGATATATAAAAAACACACCAGGTTATTCATATGGATTACATTATTTGCTTCAAAACCTAGACGATGACGACTTTATTTGTACGATCCGGTTAAGGAGATGAATGTTTGAAAATACCAAAGTATTTGTCATTGCAAGGTACGATAGTGGATATGACGATATTAAAGTGTTACACTCGGATGCCAGATGTGAGGCAAAAGGAGTAGCATGACCTTATAAGCAAGTTTACATAACTGGAACATTTATACAGACAGACAGACAGTTTTATTCAGTAAAAGGCCACTGGCCCATAATACAGTCAAATGCGTGATCACACATCACATGAATGGTACACAATGATTTATAAAAATGTTCTGCTCTTCATTCTAATTTGTACATTATATAAGAATAAAGAAACATTCTTAATCATATCGACATTTGCAGATTGCATAATATGGATAAAGTTGTTTATCGTCGGCGGCTTACTTAAATATTTCCCAATATATTTCCCTCGAATATCAGAGAAACATTCACAAATATACAAAATATGCCACTCATCTTCAACAACATTAATACCTTTGGATTTACAAAATAAACAAAATCTTTCATTAGAAGCAATATTTTCATATCTCCCAGTCTCTATTGCTAGATTAAAGTTTCCGCATCTAAATTTTGAAAGGGCAGATCTCAAATTTAAATAAATATTACAATTTAAGTATTTTCTACATCTAACAGAGTCTTATACTGACAATAATAAACAATTTTATGTGAATTTTCAATGGAAGAATACCAGGATTGCTTTAAATTATCGGTCAGTCTTTGTTTAAAAAGAAACATAAAATACTTGACATTACCAATATCCTGACTGACCCATGCATAGCCAAAACCATAAGTAAATAAAATATGTTTAACTTTAGTTACCCAAGTTACACGTCCAACATCATCTAATGATTTTAGCATTTTGTAACAGTGTTTTGGGAGTCTGTTTGGGGGTAAGTACAATAAATGACACCAATATTTGATAACCTTAGTCATATATACAATTTGTAAAGGGAGTCTACCACATTCTCCAAGTACCACATTATTACAAGTTGTTTACCAACTTTTAAGAAAAACTTACAAAATTTAATTTGTACAGACTCTATGAGTTTACAATAACTGGTGCCCCAAACTTCAGCTCCATAACATAATATAGGTGAGATCATACAATCAAATATTTTAAACAAATCTTTACAATTGACACCACCCATTTTTCTTTGGAAGTTATTTACAGAAAATAATGCCTTATTGGCCTGAGAAACAAGACATGTCTGTGCTTTACTCCATACAAGTTTTGGTGTAAATACAAGTCCTAAATATTTATAAAAGGATACACATTCAATTTGTTTACCATTGTAATACCATTTTTCATAATCTCTTAGAGGGCCACCATTTCTAAAAACAAGAATCTTAGTCTTTTTAAGATTTACTGACATACCAGTGACTTTACAAACTTTCTCAAGAACATTAATCTTTTTCTGTAATTGGTTGCATGTATCAGACAGTGCCGAGACATCATCAGCAAACATAAGTGAACATACATTATTAAAATCTGATGAAACAGTTACACCTGAACCACCCTCCTATTCCATTAAAGTACATAACTTGTTAATGAAGATAATAAATAGTTGAGGGCTTAAAACACATCCCTGACGGGTACCAATATTGCAAGAAAAATATTTAGACAAACCTTTTGATGTTCTAACACAAGCTGATAAATTCTGATACATTGTTTTTACAACATTAAAGATTTTACCACATATACCAACTTCAGAGAGGGACTGAAGTAAAACATCATGCTTAATGGTGTCAAAGGCTTTGGAAGAATCAATAAAAAGACAGTAAAACCTACCCTTCTTTTTACAAGAATATTTCTGAATTAAAGCCTGGAGGGAAAATATATGATCAGTTGTAGAATAATTAGCTCTAGATAAATAAAGGTGCATGTTACACTCTTATACTTAAGGGCGGAATAATACTGAGTAAACAGTTACAGGTAAAAGAGAGATACTTTCTATTATCCGTTGCAAGTGTTACATTGTAATTTCGCTCGTCTTTTACCACAATTCAGAATTTTCTGTTGTATAATTTTCAAAATTTTATTTACACATACATGTATTGTCAAAACGTAGTCGCCAGTTTGCTGTATAGCGCAGGGCAGCGCTGCTTTTCTCTCTTTGTTATCATTCTTTGGTGCGGGTGACGTGCTGACTCGTCCTGTACTGGGGTGTCCACAGATCCTCTCCTAGTTCGATCCAACTCTAGCATCTGATTTTGATGAGATTATAGTGTTACACGTCACAGGCGCTTTCCTATGGTCACAACCGTAGCTTCTGCATTGGTGGATATGGATTAGGGCCAGCTGGTCCCACATCCATGCAGACTGTAATGTATCCACTCTTTAATATATACTCACTCAACAAAAATGAGGATTATTAAAAATAACCGACCATTACAGAAATACAAAGAGTTATCGGCATGTGGACTGGGTGGATTTAAACAGGGGGGACTGATATGCGATCAAAGGGACATGGTGGCGGTGTGTTGAAAGACGACATCGGCTTGAAATGAAACCGGAACGTTTGACATGACTTGATCAATAATGGGTCATGCACCAACAATTGATCAAATATTTGTTTATACGGCGTGGCATCGTCGACATCAATCTCCCAAAGTCAAGTTGAGGGAGTCTTGTCCACGTGCAACGACTGGTCCAGTACGACTAACATAACGGGTCACTTTCGTCGTCGACGTGAACGTCTCCCGACTCAGTGACTGCCCATATAATTAGGGTGATGTTTTGCTCCTGGAAGTAGTCAGATACGTGTATGCAGAATACTGGTCAATAGTGTGCAATTCCCAGACTACGACCCAGTGAACATATTAGCCACCTCTCGCTGACTTCAACAAGTTTAAAGCATGCGAACAGTTATAAGGCGTTGTTTAACTCATTGTTGAGAGCGCATTCCCAATCTGATCGAAAAACCCGCCTGAAATCAAGCAATCGAGCGGAAGTTAGTGTTGATAATGAACAGTCTTATCTGTTGCAATCCGATTTTCCATCCTGGTTTTTCTTCATAAATTATATTTCATGTCATGATACAGTACTATTTGGAGATGATATATCACATATTTCAAAGATAGAAAAAGACTCAAACGTGACCCCAAATTCATTTAAAAGGACATCGGACATCATTTTAATACATTTTTGCATGAGATAACTCAGTGTCTATTTAATTTACCCTTCATTAACAGCAATAGATGTGCTGGCACATGACTCTACTAGTCACAGACATGAGACTATAAAAATGCCAATTACACCATTTACATAAGACGCACATGATACCAATAATGAAAGAGACACGTATGTATATGGATTTTATGCATGTGTCCTTTAGGTTGTACAGCCACTTTCCCCGTTGGTTAATTGTCTATATACCAGTAAATGGGATTAAAGTCCACTGACACGAGGGCAATGCGGTCGGGAGGCGGGATTACAGTCTACTAATCTGTGAGCAAGGCGGTCGTGGAGGTGGGATTCAAGTCCACTGGCTTGTAGGCAAGGTCACACGCAAAGAAGGGAAGCAATAATTGTTGGTTAGATGGGGTCGATGTAATGTACTGATGGGTAGAGGGTCGGGGCTGATGGAGTCTGTGATGTACTGATGGTTTAGGTGTCGGGGCTGATGGGATCGGTTATGTACTGGTGGGTAGAGGGTCGGGGCTGATGGGATCGGTGTTCTGTACTGATGGGTAGAGGGTCGGGGTCGATGGGATCGGTGTAATGTACTGATGGGTAGAGGGTCGGGGCTGATGTGATCGGTGATGTACTGATGGATAGACGGTCTGGCCTGATGGAGTCGATGATGTACTGATGGGTAGAGGGTCGGGGCTGATGGAGTCTGTAATGTACTGATGGGTAGAGAGTCGGGGCTGATGGAGTCTGTGATGTACTGATGGGTAGAGGGTCGGGGCTGATGGAGCCTGTGATGTACTGATGGATAGACGGTCTGGCCTGATGGAGTCTGTGATGTACTGATAGGTAGAGGGTCGGGGCTGATGGAGTCTGTGATGTACTGATGGGTAGAGGGTCGGGGCTGATGGGGTCTGTAATGTACTGATGGGTAGAGGGTCGGGGCTGATGGGATCGGTGATGTACTGTTGGGGTCAGTTATGTACTGATGGATAGACGGTTTGGCCTGATGGAGTCGATGATGTACTGATGGGTAGAAGGTCGGGGCTGATGGAGTCTGTAATGTACTGATGGGTAGAGAGTCGGGGCTGATGGAGTCTGTGATGTACTGATGGGTAGAGGGTCGGGCTGATGGGGTCTGTGATGTATTGATGGGTAGAGGGTCGGGGCTGATGGAGTCTGTGATGTACTGATTGATAGACGGTCTGGCCTGATGGAGTCTGTGATGTACTGATAGGTAGAGGGTCGGGGCTGATGGAGTCTGTAATGTACTGATGGGTAGAGAGTCGGGGCTGATGGGATCGGTTATGTACTGGGCTTGTTTGTTACTATCAAAATTATATATATTCAGAGACTAAGCCTTAGTCTAGTGTCGGGGCTGATGGAGTCGGTGATGTATTGATGGGTGGAGGGTCGGGGCTGATGGAGTCTGTGATGTACTGATGGTTTAGGTGTCGGGGCTGATGGGATCGGTTATGTACTGATGGGTAGAGGGTCGGGGCTGATGGGGTCTGTGATGTACTGATGGGTAGAGGGTCGGGGCTGATGGGATCGGTTATGTACTGTTGGGGTCGGTTATGTACTGATGGATAAACGGTCTGACCTGATGGAGTCGATGATGTATTGATGGGTAGAGGGTCGCGGCTGATGGAGTCTGTGACGTATTGATGGGTAGAGGGTCGGGGCTGATGGGATCGGTGTTCTGTACTGATGGGTAGAGAGTCGGGGACGATGGGATCGGTGTACTGTACTGATGGGAAGAGGGTCGTGGACGATGGGATCGGTGATGTACTGATGGGTAGAGAGTCGGGGCTGATGGGATCGGTGTACTGTACTGATGGGTAGAGGGTCGGGACTAATGGGATTGGTGTACTGTACTGATGGGTAGAGAGTCGGGACTAATGGGATCGGTGTACTGTACTGATGGGTAGAGAGTCGGGACTAATGGGATCGGTGTACTGTACTGATGGGTAGAGGGTCGGGACTAATGGGATCGGTGTACTGTACTGATGGGTAGAGGGTCGGGGCTGATGGGATCGGTGTTCTGTACTGATGGGTAGAGAGTCGGGACTAATGGGATCGGTGTACTGTACTGATGGGTAGAGGGTCGGGACTGATGGGATCGGTGTTCTGTACTGATGGGTAGAGGGTCGGGGACGATGGGATCGGTGTACTGTACTGATGGGAAGAGGGTCGGAACTAATGGGATCGGTGTACTGTACTGATGGGTAGAGAGTCGGGGCTGATGGGATCGGTGTACTGTACTGATGGGTAGAGGGTCGGGGCTGATGGGATCGGTGTACTGTACTGATGGGTAGAGAGTCGGGGCTGATGGGATCGGTGTACTGTACTGATGGGTGGAGGGTCGGGGACGATTGGATCGGTGATGTATTGATGGGTAGAGGGTCGGGGCTAATGGGATCGGTGATGTACTGTTTGGGTCGGTGATGTACTGTTCGGTAGAGGGTCGGGGCTGAGATGGATGGTACAGCTGGAATGTTTGGTTAAACGTTGGATTGTTTGGTTGTTGGAATTAATATACCCATGAGGGCTTGGGGTTTGTGCGATGACAAATTAATGCACAGATGCAGGTGAGATACCATTTACATAACAGGAGAAAGGGCGAAGAAAGTAGTAATGGCACACAGGGGGTAAAGGAATCGATTAACAGACAAAGGAGCGACACAGTTAATTAATTTCGCAGGACCGTGAAGGGATATAAACATACCAGGGATTGATACACACAGACATGAAACACACAACCAGAAGGTGCAGGGAATAATACACACAGACATGATACACACAACCAGAATGTGCAGGGAATATTACACACAGACATGATACACACAACCAGAAGGTCAGGGAATAATGCACACAGACATCATACACACAACCAGAAGGTGCAGGGAATAATACACACAGACATGAAACACCCAACCTGAAGGTGCAGGGAATAATACACACAGACATGAAACACCCAACCAGAAGGTGCAGGGAATAATACACACAGACATGAAACACACAACCAGAAGGTGCAGGGAATCATGTACACAGACATCAAACACACAGACATGAAACACACAACCGGAAGGTGCAAGGAATAATACACACAGACATGAAACATACAACCAGTAGATGCAGGGAATAATACAGAAAAACATTAATACACGCAACCAGAAAGTGCAGGGTATAATGCACACAGACATGATACACACAAACTGAAGGTGCGGGGAATAATACATACAGATATGACACACACAGACATGATACAGACAGACATGAAACACACAACCAGAAGGTGCAGGGAATAATCCACACACACATGAAACACACAACCTGAATGAGCAGAGAATAATACATACAGACATGAAACACATAACCTGAAGGTGTAGGTAATAACACACAGACATGAAACACACAAGAAGGTGCAGGGAATAATACATACATACATGAAACACACAACCAGAAGGAGCGGGGAAGAATACACACAGACATGAAGCATACAACCAGAAGTTGCAGGGAATAATACACACAGACATGAAACACACAACCAGAAAGTGCAGAGAATAATACACACTGACATGAAACACAACCAGAAGGTGCAGGGAAGAATACACACAGACATGAAACACACAACCGGAACGTGCAGGGAATAATACACACAGACATGAAACACACAACCAGAACGTGAAGGGAATAATACACACAGACATGAAACACACAACCAGAACGTGAAGGGAATAATACACACAGACATGAAACACACAACCAGAAGGTGCACGGAATAATACACACAGGCATGACACACAGAGACATGATACACACAGACATGAAACACACAATCAGAATGTGCAGGAAATAATACATACAGACATGATACACACAACCAGAAGGTGCAGGGAATAATGCACACAGACATGATACACACAAAGAGAAGGTGCACGGAATAATGCACACAGACATGACACACACAGACATGATACACACAGACATGAAACACACAACCAGAAGTTGCAGGGAATAATGCACACACACATGAAACACACAATCAGAATGTGCAGGGAATAATACATACAGACATGATACACACAACCAGAAGGTGCAGAAAATAATGCACACAGACATGATACACACAACAAGAAGGTGCAGGGAATAATACACACAGATATGACACACACAGACATGATACACACAGACGTGATACACACAGACATGAAACACAATCAGAATGTGAAGAGAATAATACACACGCAGATGATACCCAGAGAGGCGATACACACAACCAGAATGTGCAGGGAATAATGCACACAGACATGAAACACACAACCAGAAGGTGCTGGGAATAGTAAACACAGATATGACACACACAGACATGATACACACAGACATGATACACACAGACATGAAACACACAACCAGAAGGTGCAGGGAATAATCCACACACAGACATGAAACACACAACCAGAGGGTGCAGGGAATAACACACAGACATGAAACACATAACCAGAAGGTGCAGGTAATAACACACAGACATGAAACACACAACAAGAAGGTGCAGGGAATAATACATACAGACATGAAACACACAACCAGAAGGTGCAGGGAAGAATACACACAGACATGAAACAAACAACCAGAAGGTGCAGGGAATAATACACACAGACCTGAAACACACTACCAGAAGGTGCAAGGCATAATACATACAGACGTGAAACACACAACCAGAAGGTGCAGGGAAGAATACACACAGACATAATAGGCACAACCAGAAAGTGCAGGGAATAATACGTACAGACATGATAGGCACAACCAGAAGGTGCAGGGAAGAATACATACAGGCAAGAAACACACAACCAGAAGGTACAGGGAATAATACATACAGACAAAAAAACACACAACCAGAAGCTACATGGAATAATACATACAGACATGAAACACACAACCAGAAGGTGCAGGGAAGAATACACACTGACATGAAACACACAACCAGAATGTGCACGGAATAATACACACTGACATGAAACACACAACCAGAATGTGCAGGGAATAATACACACAGACATGTAACACACAACCAGAGTGTGCAGGGAATAATACACACAGACATGAAACACACAACCAGATGGTGCAGAGAATAATACACACAGACACAACAGAAAGTGCAGGACACACAGACATGAACACACAACCAGAAGGTGCAGGGAATAATACACACTGACATGAAACATACAACCAGAAGGTGCAGGGAATAATACACACAGACATGAAACACACAACCAGAATGTGCAGGGAATAATACACACAGACATGAAACACACAACCAGAAGGTGCAGGGCATAATACACACTGACATGAAACATACAACCAGAAGGTGCAGGGAATAATACACACTGACATGAAACATACAACCAGAAGGTGCAGGGAATAATACACACAGACATGAAACACACAACCAGAAGGTGCAGGGAATAATACACACTGACATGAAACATACAACCAGAAGGTGCAGGGAATAATACACACTGACATGAAACATACAACCAGAAGGTGCAGGGAATAATACACACAGACATGAAACACACAACCAGAATGTGCAGGGAATAATACACACAGACATGAAACACACAACCAGAAGGTGCAGGGAATAATACATACAGACATGAAACACACAACGAGAAGGTGCATGGAATAATAGATACAGACAAGAAACACACAACCAGAAGGTGCAGGGAGTAATACATACAGACATGATACACAGAGATGATACACACAACCAGAAAGTGCAGGGAATAAAAGACACAGACATGAAACACACAACAAGAAGTTGCAGGGAATAAAACCCACAGACATGAAACACACAACCAGAAAGTGCAGGGAATAATACATACAGACATGATACACACAACCAGAAGGTGCATGGAATAAATCACACAGACATGATACACACAAACAGAAGGTGCAGGGAATAATACACACAGACATGAAACACACAACCAGAACGTACAGGGAATAATACACACAGAGATGATACACAGAGAGATGATACACACAACCAGAAGTCGCAGGGAATAAAACACACAGACATGAAACACACAACCAGAAAGTGCAGGGAATAATACATACAGACATGAAACACACAACCAGAAGGTGCAGGGAATAATGCACACAGACATGATACACAGAGAGATGATACACACAACCAGAAGGTGCAGGGAATAAAACACACAGACATCAAACACACAACCAGAAGGTGTAGGGAATAATACATACAGACATGAAACACACAAGCAGAACGTACAGGGAATAATACATACAGACATAATACACACAAGCAGAACGTACAGGGAATAAAACACACAGACATAATACACACAAGCAGAACGTACAGGGAATAATACACACAGAGATGATACACACAACCAGAAGGTGCAGGGAAGAATACACACTGACTAAAACATACAACCAGAAGGTGCAGGGAATAATACACACAGACATGAAACACACAACCAGAAGGTGGAGGGAATAATACATACAGACATGAAACACACAACCAGAAGGTGCAGGGAATAATACATACAGACATGAAACACACAACGAGAAGGTGCATGGAATAATAGATACAGACAAGAAACACACAACCAGAAGGTGCAGGGAAGAATACACACAGACATGAAACACACAACCAGAAGGTGCAGGGAATAATACACACAGATATGAAACATACAACCAGAAAGAGCAGGGAATAATACATACAGACATGAAACACACAACCAGAAAGAGCAGGGAATAATACATACAGACATGAAACACACAACCAGAAGGTGCAGGGAGTAATACATACAGACATGATACACAGAGAAATGATACACACAACCAGAAAGTGCAGGGAATAAAAGACATAGACATGAAACACACAACAAGAAGTTACAGGGAATAAAACACACAGACATGAAACACACAACCAGAAGGTGCAGGGAATAATACATACAGACATGATACACACAACCAGAAAGGGCAGAGAGTAAAACACACCGACATGAAACACACAACCAGAACGTGCAGGGAATAATACATACAGACATGATACACACAACCAGAAAGGGCAGAGAGTAAAACACACAGACATGAAACACACAACCAGAACGTGCAGGGAATAATACATACAGACATGATACACACAACCAGAAGGTGCAGGGAATAATGCACGCAGACATGATACACACAAACAGAAGGTGCAGGGAATAATACACACAGACATGAAACACACAATCAGAAGGTGTAGGGAATAATACATACAGACAAAAAAAAACACAACCAGAAGCTACATGGAATAATGCACACAGACATGAAACACACAACCTGAAAGAGGAGGGAATAATAAACACAGACATGATACACACAACCAGAAAGTGCAGGAAATAATACACACATGAACTGATACACACATGATATACAGGAAGTGAAGAAATTGATACACACATAACGAGCAGGAGGTGAAGGAATTGATTCACACATGACATACAGGGGGTGAAGGAATTGATACACACATGACATACAGGGGGTGAGGAATTGATACACACATGACATACAGGAGGTGAATGAATTGATACACACATGACATCCAGGGGGTGAGGAATTGATACACACAGGACATGCAGGGGGTGAAGGAATTGATACACACATGACATCCAGGGGGTGAAGGAATTGATACACACAGGACATGCAGGGGGTGAAGGAATTGATACACACATGACATACAGGGGGTGAGGAATTGATACACACATGACATCCAGGGGGTGAGGAATTGATACACACATGACATCCAGGGGGTGAAGGAATTGATACACACAGGACATGCAGGGGGTGAAGGAATTGATATACACATGACATACAGAAGATGAAGGAATTGGTAAAAAATATGTTTCTTTGTGGGGGAGAAAGCATGTACTGGAGAAAGACAATGTGTACGGTAACTCTGTAGATAGGTGCAGCCAGCATTTTGAGCAAACTGTTAGTAGAATAGTGATAGAGGGCCGTGCGTGGATTCCGATGGAAGTCGAGAGAAGCGATCCGTTTCTGTCAGCATCGCTCCCTTTTCTCTTGGAAAAGTGGAATAACGATTATCAAAAACTCTTGAAAGTGCACAGTGATACTGTGTCTGGGAGATTTATATGTGCCGGGGTTCCCTTAAATCGGCCTGCCCAGATGATATTCCCAATGAAACAGTATGTGATGACAATTCGATAGGCTTTTCTCTAAAGACATTTTAATGTGGCCACAGATGTATGGCTGTAAGGTATTATCTGTCCTATCCACAAGAGTAATACTGCAGACCAGAGTTAGTTATCCTGCAGATGACGTCCTTTATAAAAAATACTTCCGTTGAGCTGCAACAGTTGGAATGGCAGAATTAATAAGTCGAGAAAAAGAAGATGCTGGAGTACTGTTGATGATCCACTGACCTATTTGGCAGACTAGGAAGAAATAGCAACTATTTTTACAGCCTTCGCGGGTCTAAGAAAGCCAACAACTCACTGAATGGGGGAGTAAGATACACCATGGATGAGAACTTCTTTATTAAATATGACGCGACGTTTTGATATAGATTCTTATACCGTTGTCTAGTAAGAGTTTCTTATTATGTGGGAACTACTTCTCAGTTAATAGTGAAACTATGTTCTTTGATGTCGCCTCTCCTTATAAACACACACTCGCGAGCGCACGCACAGACGAAGTTCACAGCAGTGTGTGTGATTGTGCAAATGGCGGCGCTACCATTTGGGCAGGACATGCTTACTCTTTGCAAAAACACCTGATTATCAGTGGTCAATTCGTATACTTTTCACACACACACATCCAACCCCCCACCCCGCCGCTTTTCATAAAAAGGGATAGGTTTGGAGGACAGCCTAGACTAGACTGGGTATTCATGTGTACTGACTCCCCTTTAAAAGTTTAGACTCACTGGTGTAAATGTAGCCACTTACTACTGATCTAAACTAGATTTTGCAAAATATTCTATAAAGGTACTGTTTACACATGAACTGATGTATTGTAAAACAAATTCGTAACGTTGAAAAGTTTATTGTCATGACTTCAATAAATGATGAAACTCAGTGAAAATGGCGAATTCTTAACAAAACTTTACACCAAAACGCAGCTGTTCACTTGCACAATATTTGCACATACTTTTCAGCAAGTTGATGCATGATCCTCGTGCAATCCATCTGCATAAGGTTTGCAGTTGGTTCCCCCAAGTTAGTGGAGAAATGTATCTTCGATGTAACCACATGTATATACAAAACATATAGTGAGTGTTTTAAGTGAGTCTAAACTTTTGATGGGTAGTATATGTAACTGCGCGAGGAACAGATGTTCAAGGACGGATCTGACCCATTCGATATATATGACGACAAAGATTTATATATTCGGTTCCGTTTCCATGAGTATAAAGCGGGAATGGCACAGATTTGTTGTCTGAGACGATGAAACCAGCAGCACAGGGGTGCTCTACCCGCATGGTGCAGTTAAGTTGTAGATGGTTTGTTGATTGTCCATTAGACCAGAGTTTATCTTAGTATGCATAGTAGTACAAAAGCTCTACATGTCGGTACAGGTTTATTCAAAAGCCATCAGGAGATGGAGTCAGGCGTGTAATGGCACGTTTCATGAAACGACGCAATCTCCGACTGAGATCGGGGCAACTGACTACTCATAAATATATCTCATGAAGAGTAGAGCAAATGCACAGAGGTTTGTGAACCAAACAGAGGTTTCCTCTATGAACGCACAAATGATCTTTGACCACTGGCCTTTCTTCACAGATATCCTAGCTAGATGCTCTTGGTAGAGACTCTAGAATCATGTGCCATTTTGGTGAGCCTGGGTAAGCTGTGGTTACGTGTTTACCCCTCTCAGTAGTCCGCGCACCGTACCCGAGCGATGCTACAGCTCGGCGCAACGGAAAACAGAGGTACGATTGAGAGTTTATTTAGAAACGTGATTTTACTTGTCTGTGTTTTGACCTTCACGTGAAAATGTATCCACTGTATCATCATAACGTGCTCCTTTCAGTGCTAAGATTGTGATGAATGACACGATGACGGCAACCACAACAACAACACCCCGCTGTACGAAACGTTGAAGAAGCTCCTCTCGGACGGCAGTGATAGTTCAGTGTTTCAGTCAGACTGCCTGGGCACCAAATATTGTCTTTTGGAGTAAAATGAGAATTATGAAATATTAAATAGGAATTTAGGTAATATTTTCTTTTTTTGTTTGTTTAAAGCTGTATCAATGGTGAAATTGTTTAGTTTCTGTGTATATGCACGTCACACTGCATTGAAATATGTCCTGCTTGAACATGAACACTACTGTTGCTTGTATTTAATTATCGTATCCTTCAATCAAACTACAATCGCAGTGTCAATATGGAAAAATGAAGCATTAATGATTGGTTAGATTGTGAATAAAGCGTGAAGCGAAAGAAGGCAACGCACTTGGCCAAACGCCCATGGTGAAAGTTGTTATCATTATTATGTTTAGAATAAGTACAAGCCAAAACACAAGTGAAGTATGTATCCATGGACGTGACAGCAATCACTGGCATCAGGAGACATTCACCATGTTTTGCTGTCAATGGCTATGGCCAAGTGATACTCGCTCTTAAGCTCAACGTAAGCACCAAGGCCACATTGTGCGTGCTGCAAGTGTGTAATATCTCACACGCACGCACACACTATGTCACCAATGACAACGATTATACCGAGACTGAAAGGTGTTCATGGTTCCTGCATCTAAACATTGGTAAATATTTCCTTGCTGCTTTAGTTATTATAAATGGTGAAGGCAAACAAACCTGGACCTAATGGGGAAAAGGATAATGTTAAACAAGCTCCAAACTGAAATAAACGATTAATCCTGCCTGTGTGAGTCAATTACTTATCATGTGTGTCTTAATTCCTTCAAACTCATGGCTACTGGATTTACCATTCTGGGTTATTTGTGTTAATTCCCTTTCCCCTGCTTGATCATATTATTTCGTTGACACCCCTGTTTATGTGCCGAGATCTGTTATCGACTCTTGGCTGTGTGTAATGATTCCTGATCACTTCCGACCGTGGCTCTTAATTCTTTCATCCTCTGTTAATGCGCATAACCTTTAACCTTTTATTTGCCCTTTAACCTTGAATGTGCGCATTATTCCTACAACTTCCTTCACGATTGTTTATTACAGCAACCCATGTTCCTGTGTACATCCATTCCCTTAATCACCCTGGCTTTGTGAATAACTACCATATCCTCCTCATTGCCTATGTAATAACCACATCCCTTCCGGTAGTGGGAATCGTATCCTTATTGTTTTGTGTATTATATCGTTCAGCTTCCTAACTGTATTAGGTCCATAACCGTCCTGGATGTGTGAATATCTTCATTAACAGTGCCGACTTTGTATCATTCCTCCTCACAGGGTGCATTAATCCTTTCACCTACCTGTGTGGATCAATACCATGTGCCTCCTGATTGGTTAATGTGCGTTCTGTGTACCTTGTTCCTCATGGCTGCGTAATCAATCAGATCGCACATGTCCTCCGTGCATTCGTTCTTCTAGCCTCTTGCTTACAATTGTTGTTCAATCCTGTAACTGTGCTGTAAATACGTATCATCCATTTTGTGTATTATTTCCTACACTCCCCCTGTCTCAATTTTATGAATTATTTATCCCTTCTTGATTTTGTGTATTATATCCTTCACCTGCATACGTCTTAAACCCTCCCGTACGTGTGAATAACTCAATTCTTTCGTCTTCCTAATCGCTAGCATACAAAAGTATGTCGATGGGATTCAATCCCAAGACGCTCTAGAATTTGTACCGTGCCATTTTACACCTGTGAGAGGGGTACAAAGAGTAGGTGGCCAAGACTGCAAGTTGTTGGACCTCCGTTAGTAGGTTAGATCGCTGCCCTTGTGTGCTGGCCATTAGGTGCCTCACTCCGAGGGTGTACATTCTGAGCGCGTCTATTCAAAAGACGTTATGGAATGGTTCTTGAAGTATTTGTGATATATACCTGGAACATTGCTGACTGAACCGTTAAACATAAAAAAGTAGTTTATACTAAAACTGACCACAAGTTGCACCAGGGTCCAGCTAGATAAAGAGTTTTGAATACACAGGTCACACCTGGGTCTTGCTGGCTGAAGTCTCTTGTATTTACAGGTCACCAATCAATGGAACACAGATGACAGGTTACACTATGGTCTAGCTTCGTGAATGAGTGTAACATGCTCACAGATCATTCCTGGATTTAGCTGGGTGGAGAGTCCGGTATTCACAGGTCATGCATTGGTCTAGGTCACAGCTTCAGGTGGTATTGTTGGATACAGGTTAGATCGTCTTCACTTAACTCATTAAAACGACAATTTAATGAGATTTCGGATTTCTATTGGGGGCATGTAGTTTATCATTATGCAGGGCGTTGAGAGGTACAGCAATCTACGATAAAATTCTGTCGATTCTACAAGATTTTAACACATGACCATGTATCTTATCATAAGGATGCGGTAAACGGTAGCAGTAACATACGCAGTCTAAGATTAGATGCAATCTTATATAGAACGTCTTACAAACGGATCATCATATATAATCGATAAGTCGATTGTGCCCCGCTACTGCACCGTGGATCTCTAAAGCACATACGTCTCGGTTGTGCACAAAACAATTCGGCCTTCCTTCACTTCCTGACTACAGCTGGTAAGTAAGAAGGAGACGCCTGTTTCCTGGGGACGAAACGGAAGACTCTGAGACCAATCCAGACATACCCTGCCATTGAATACGCTTGTTCTGCTTGGTGGAGATGAGTCCTTTTGTGCAGACAGTCTATGACAAAACATATCCCATTAGAAAGATCTACTGAGACAGTTGTAACCTAAGGGTCTACCAATAGGCCTCGGTTAAGTACGACGCAAAAAGACGCCAGCTGTAAATTGTTTAAGGCATTTCTTGCATTAAGTGTCCCTACAAGGAGATAGTTTCGTGTTAGTTGGGTTTCTGTGTGTGTTCTTCATATGACTGGACGCAATACATCACCATTCTCGTACCAATTCAATACAATTTGATAAAAACATTGCAATTGTTAACAAAACGTTACAAGACTGAAAACAGACACGGGAGACAATTCAAACTGAAGGACCAAAACACAACTCTTATAAGGCGCATAAACAAAAGATAACTATTTCTTAATTGTTTCATGTTCAGATCACCATCTAACATTGGCGCCAAATTTCTTTTCCTGGCAGTTTATGTATGTAATTGTCCGACCTGGTCATTGGCCACAATTCGCAGACAAGCACCAACTGGGACTAGTGAGTGTTTTGCCTTCCTGCGATATTAGCGGCAACCGCTAGCACGGAAGACGACAAAAATAACCTCTAATCGAGAAACTTCCGCAAAGAATATATGTCCAAATGATGATTGGATCACTCAGAACAGATGGGACTGGGGACTATTTACGACATAAGCCGGATTCAGACGGGTTTAGACCGTTAGTTTCAATGGAAAGTCTGCATTCGTTTGTTGCAATTTACTAATGGGCATAGGATGAATTTCCTCAGCAAGTCACTGTACCTAGAGAATAGGATTCATTTTCTGAATTAGTTTGCCGACATTGGTGTTGCTGGAACGCCTAGACGCCACGGCCCGTGCCATGACAAATCTACCAGTGTCGCCGGGGGTATACAGTACCACTTCTCAGTACCTTCGTTATACCGCTCACCAGCAGGTGCGGTTTACAAATCCAGTGGCTGATAGTATGGCCGTCAGTGGAACGTCATCAATATACTGGAATTCAGTTTTGATCTTAGAGGTCAAAGAGTTCCTTAAGTTGTTCCTTAAATTCCATTATCACAACGGATCTTTTTTTGTTTACCAAAATTACAAGAAATTACTGTGAACATGGTAAATATACAGGATCTGCCTGTACAGAATTTATACCGGAATTGCCACTTCCTTAGAAATAAACATCACAATGTTGGTATGTCGGTATAGTATAATATTCAATGCGCAGTCAGTATGTTTGTCAACAACATATGTCTACCATGAATAGTTGCTTAGTACCATATCAGCGGTGACACAGTTGGTTTCAGACACCGCTTATCGACTACTGCTCATCACAATGAATGCTGGAGTTGGTTGACACAACCGCAAAATATATGAATACAGTCTCGTATTCGGAATGGATTGGTAGCGGGGAAGCAAATGTTTTTGTGTGATAATTATTTAAAGGGTATCATTTAAACAATCGATCCTTATTATAGAACGTCGAGAAACAAATACACAGTGTTTATGTATGTGCTTTGCTTTAAACAGACTACATCCACGTCCTGTCCGTGGGCATCTGGCACCACGGTAGCGCCATAATCCTCTGTAATCCTACACGTGTATAATGAGCAGCTGAATCATCTGTCACTAGACACATGGACGACAACAGGTGCATAAACGCTCTGTCTCAGGTTTAGCAGTCATTTACGTAATCAAATATCTCAGTTATTCCGATTAAGATCAACATTCGCTAAAAAGAATTGCTAAGGTGTCACGTATATAACCATATGTATTGACTGCGCACAATGGGACGGGAAATCCTAATGCTGGTGTCTAGAGCGTCGTGCAAGGTGAAGGACGAGATGACTGTGTATTCCCCTGCTCTAAGCTTGATGATGTATGGTCCTGCGTGTTGACACGGGATGAAGCTGAATATATGCCCCTGCTAGGGATAGAGGCTGCATATATTTGAACGATTGTCTAGCAAGTGATGTGTTGCTTCTTGCAATAAAGGGCTGAACTAAAAAGCCCTTTGTGATGGAGACTAACTTGACATCATATAGGAGTGTGTAGTTGGCGTGTTCCTTACGTTGTCGGTGAAATACAAGTACAAGCCATTGAATGCTAATGTGCCATAACCAGTATTGTCTGTCCCAGCTAACATTAGACATGTTAGAATGTTGGGAGAGAAAACTAAATGTCTCGTGTCATAAAAACTGTCATAAAAGATCGAAACAATGTAGTTCTCCTGACTAGCACTACTTGGATCAGCACATGCTATATGATGCCGCTGAAATACATGCAGCGCTTCATATTTATTGTCAGATTTTATGGAAATGTGTCCTAGTAACGTCCATTTAAAATAATATACTCACCTGTTTGGTCCCCATCACGTGCTCACTTCAAATACTAAGTATCTCAGCAGATTACCGACGTGGTCGTGTTTAGTGGGAAGGAGTCTACAACGTCTGTGTGCTGTATATCATCTTCTCCCATCACATAGCCTGACACATCCCATCTGTGGAGGGTAAACCTGGAAAGTTTGTCTAAACGTACACATAAATTACCTTAATCATTGTCCTGTTGACGTGCAGCGCGTGTGTAAGGAGGAATAAACCAGGTGTTTAGATTCATCAAGATATCTCTTTGTAAACTATACAAAGGCCTGTAGGATTCCAGAAATAGCTGTTAACCAAAGTCTGACCGCCAGGGCTTGCCGTTTCATCTGGTCCGGGTGAAACATCGCAGCAGCATATTTATTGATGCTATGCTGATATGATATAATGCACGGACCCGTCGACACGTATAAATTGTGTTATGTTTACGGTGCTATGGGTCATGCTGAAGGGACTTCGACAACCAAATACCTGTCAATATTGCAATGAAGTCAGTTTAAGTGTCTGACACACAAGCCTCAATCGGTAAAGAGAGACAGTTTAGGCTTTCGAATTATATAACCTCGGGAGGTGGACAAACAACCCCTTAAAGAAAGGAAAAACTTGGACTTGAAACCGTGTTTCTGTTTTACGAAATGACTAACTTACAAAAGACACAGTTGTCCCCCTTCCCCCAAAATCTTCTCCGACAGTTTATTGGTTACAAGTGAAAACCGAGCTCCAACACAAGTCCGGTTTACACACTGCTCGTATCCATACAGCGACTCTGAACTCAAACAAGATACGTATAGTACAGAAATCTAGGAGTGAAGATGGTTTCAGGTGCCGCTTTGAAGGATGTTACTAATAAGAAACACCTGTAACAATAGTCACCTGTATGTTCCCACGACTGACGTGATTAACTACAGCCCGTACACAATCACATTCACGTCACCCATATTAAACACTGAAACACACGCGGCATTTGTACAGTAGGTTTGGTCATTTCTAACTAGTTATAATTAGGTCATTATGACACACAACCACAGTGTTACTACAGAAGTTTGACGTTATAACATTCAACAAACGCGTTATACGCAGATCCTGAATTAGCTGAAAATATCAGTACTTGTTTGTTCCGATTTTCGTGTCTCTAACGAGTGAGTTAGTAAAAAGACCTGAATGAAATCCCATCTGAAATCCTTTTTATCTTGTACCAAGCGAGGCATAACACAAGTTGTATAATGATGACATCGTACGGGAAGGATGTTTAGGTAGTTTTGTCTTAAGTTGGCGCAGTGCACTCCCCACTCTATCGATGAATGTATAGCCCCGTGTTTGGCTGTACACAATACTTCAAGCACATCTGCTAGCTGTCCGCATCAACACTGTATTTCGTTTTCACTATATGATCAGCTAGTCGCTGGCGATGCTGGTATTTCCTTCAACGTCGCTGGGAGATCGGGAAAGGAAGGTATCTCGCTAGTTTAGCTACGGCAGGTGCTTGCTCCCACCATGGTATAGTGGAGACCTGCGGTGAAGGAAGGGCTAGCGACAGGCTGTGCATGTGGTAAACACAAGATCAAGTACACTGAGGACTACAAGCCGTTTATCAACTAGTAATGGGCGAATACACAGGTTTTGTTGTGACAAGTCTGGTTCTCCTCGTCTGTCCACAGGTAAGTGAAGTGACAAATACTGTATTGCGCATGTCTGTTAATACACGCACGCACACAAACACACGCAAACACACACACACACAAACAACAACCTCACGGAAGCGAGATAAGCTCATGCATGGCAAAGCGATATTAAGCAAGATATGATCATCCTCCATCCTCGTAATCAATATTCCTTAGACCAGCAGAGATTAAGGACAAGATACTTGTAGAACTGTTAATTAACACAAAAACGCCTATCGATGTATCGTGTTGTTGTAGTTAATTAGTTCAGTACATGTATGTTCATGTGGAACATGATCCAGAGCAGAGTGATTTAATAGGCCACAGCACAATGTTACCAGTCATATCTGGACTTTATTCTCTGTGGACGTGTATTAACACAGCTCACCCTCTGAATGATGTCCATACAACGCATACACAACGTGGATATATTGCAATCATTTCCTCATTCGGAGTCAGTCTAACTTAGCAACAGCTTTATATGTTGACCCGGACTTTCCTAAAGCAAATATGTAGGCTAAATGGGGAGCCTACCCGCGATTCACGTTCCTTATCTGAGACGATAACAGACTGATAAACAGTCGCAGCAGTTCACCTGATCCCTGAACTCAATCACAACCTAGCCTAGCCAGCAGTGCACATTTCCACAACACAGTGACACCGAGCTGTTTCAAATCGTAATACCAGTCGATGAATAGAAGTTGTCTTGTTCAGATACCTTTATGTCACCAAGTTGATGTGAGAGGTCGCATGCTAAGCACTGGTCGCTGAAAGACATTACCCGTCGATCACTTCGATTTTCAGTAATCATGTCAACATGGTTGTTATTTTACAAAACGCTCGGAACTATATCTCTGTAAACTTCTTTAAGCCTGGCTATTAGAGTGGTGTGATTTCCAGCGTGGTAGCGACTGACACAATTACTGTTCACTCGAGGTGAATCTGCCAATGCTTGATCGATGGCTTAAACATTCCAAAAGCCAATTCACCTCCATTGGTAAACCCACCCGAGCTAGCAGTAAAGTAGACCAGTGAGAGACCGCCTCGTCTGTTTCACATTTGGGATGTATACAAATATATTCACGGTGGCGAACACTCTCCACGAGACTGTGAAAAAATGGATCACACCGGCTAGTCAATAGTCAGCTTCAACACTTCAATGCCAAAATTATGTCCGCTGCAATTCATTATTTTGACTTGTACCCTATGTTCGTGTGTTTCTTCAGGTGAATGACTGGCTTCCCTACGTATGTGTTTAATCTGGGAATCAACCCAAAAATCATTAGCATTTAGCATTTTTAGGCCAGGTGCCACCGGTGAGCAGGATACCCCCACCCTCCAGCGATCATCTTGTATCATCACCTTTTGGTATGGATTCATAAACACATGCTCATGTTACAATCAGATTCGCTCAATCGACTCTGCTTTTGGCAGGCATTTGGTATTAATATGGAAAGAGGTTTTTGTCGTTTTTATTTATACCTGGTAAATTGGTTACTCAGATGGTAAGATGTGAACTGATCCGACCGACAACAGTATCAACCAGCTGAGTAGCTTATTGTACCTACCCGTTCAGCCTATACTTCCATCTAATAACGTATAATGATTACAATGTTTACACACATTTTATCACTTCTTTTCACATGTAAATGTGTGTGTTGTCTGGAACAAATGGTTAAAGGAGATGCTTCATATGATAACAAACAACCTTGATGATGGTAACAGTAACTAGTACGTGCTGTGTGATGCAGTGTGTGTATTGTTATGGGAAGTGAGGAGGTAACTGCCCAGTACTGATGGGGACTATTTGATGAAACATGTACCTCGTGGCATTGTCAGCCCAGGAATATGCCATGGTGTCCGGGTCCCTCCGACCTGCCATGTACCTCGTGGCATTGTCAGCCCGGGAATATGCTATAGTGTCCGGGTCCCTCCAACCTGCCATGTACCTCGTGGCATTGTCAGCCCGGGAATATGCTATGGTGTCCGTGTCCCTCCGACCTTCATGTACCCCGTGGCATTGTCAGCCCGGGAATATGCTATGGTGTCCGTGTCCCTCCGACCTTCATGTACCTCGTGGCATTGTCAGCCCGGGAATATGCTATGGTGTCCGTGTCCCACCGACCTTCATGTACCTCGTGGCATTTTCAGCCCGGGAATATGCTATGGTGTCCGTGTCCCTCCGACCTTCATGTACCTCGTGGCATTGTCAGCCCGGGAATATGCCATGGTGTCCGTGTCCCTCCGACCTTCATGTACCTCGTGGCATTGTCAGCCCGGGAATATGCTATGGTGTCCGTGTCCCTCCGACCTTCATGTACCCCGTGGTATTGTCAGCCCGGGAATATGCTATGGTGTCCGTGTCCCTCCGACCTTCATGTGTCAATACGTACAGCGTCTCGGCAACTAACAAGGCGTTTCGGACAAACGTGATGTTGACGAAGTTAGTATATAATAGCGAAGAACACAAGTTTTTCTGAATTGTTTTACACCAACCGACATTTACCGGTCACAGGATAACTAGAACCAGGACATGCCGCCACCAATAGAGCTACGGGCATGAGAAATAATTTATTGGGGGATTTTGCTGGTCGCATGAATGTTGTAAATACTCGTCAGTTGATCCATCTTATCAGGAATTCTCCCTAGTTTCTGACACGTTTAGCAAATAATCAGTTCTGGACAATATACCCACTACTGTTCTTTTTCAAAAGCTTCTGTAAACAAGCGTCCACCCGAGTTTACAAACAAAGCAAAAAGTACGTTGTAAGTGATAACAATATGCAGGTTTTGCACTTTATCACACAAGAGGTATCTTTTATAAACATGTTACGTAACATATGTAAAGACTTTTAAATTGTAATAGTTAACACCATCCAGTATGTACATAGGATACGTCGTGTCGGTTCGATGAATGAGAAATGCCTGCAACGTCTGTGTTCATTCCCCTTCGAGATGAATGAGCAACAAACCAACACAAGTAATGCATAAACTCTCCATATTGATGTAGATAAATAAAGATCCAATCTCAACTGCATTCCAAGAGATGCGACTAGTGTCAGCATCATGGCGGCCATGTTTGTTGTGCTTCCGACTGACTGATCGTGAGGACTATTGTAGCTATAGTCCGTTTCATAAACTGGTAATTATATGTGGCGAACGGAGCATTTACACCTGATTATTATTACTGCCTTATAAAGGGTTCTGTGCACTATTGGTGAAATTGGCCACAACTATTACTGGGAACTGGTGCGGAGACTTGAATGGAACAGGAAACCAGAACACCTCTGGATTGTTGAATTCACACGCTTGATCACGCATCTCCGAAGGTTCTTGAACTAAGTGGGATGTCATTACATCAAGAAAATGAAGTACTAAATGTGTGCCCTCGGACAAGCCATCCCAACTCATGTTACTTACATTGGCCAGCATGACTGGAAGTTTACAGTCACTAAATATGGAGTTTTAAGGTAAAATAATTTTTCTTTTCTGAGAATCAGTTGATCAAGCACATTCAGTGGACAAATAAGTCATCTCGGAAATCCAGAAGGCTAATAAGACAATAAAATAGTCTAGAACCAATACAGGTCCCCAAAATAGGCAAAATATTGGGCCCATTGAGCCTAAAATATTAAACTTGTCCCCACTGGTACTGATTTAATCCAAAAGGAATGTAATATTCAATTAATCCAGCAGTTGAGTCTCGAGGTTTACAAACAGATTAAAACATTAACGTTGTAATCAAAAACAAACTTTTGAGAGTCTGCAATTTGCAATGAAGTTCCAGGTGCTTCTTACAAGTTTGTTTTGATTGCAAATGCCAAAACGCTAGTCAGACAAGAGTATTTAAAAGATTCAAGTTGCATTCCATTCATATACATGTACACAGGTAAAGAAGTCATTCTTATTTAGATGTATTTTTTCATTATGTTTAACAACTGTTGATATCAGCCATGCACAAATGTTCCAATGTGACTCTGGTGCCAGCAGCGTATATTCGCAAGTTCACTATGCTATCCGTGGGTAAGGGGTTGATAATAGTTGACCTACTATCCATGATTTTTTTATGTGCCGATTGTACAAAGAATATTGTATGTGCCCTTACTTACACATCGTTCAAGAGATCACACACGTTTCACAACCTATATGATCAAGTACATAAATATGCATTATATTACGATTTGATCTACATGTGAACACCCATGTCGGTTTGATGTTGCGAAGTACGTTGTAATATAAGTATAAAACCAATTTCAAACATGAAAGAGACTTGCTTGAAATAGGTCCCGATACAAGATATCCCATGTTAGAGACGTAATTGCCACCCATCACCGACTTCACTCGTATCTTTCAAATATCCCGGCTTGGTGTCTATATGTCTGTATGTGACTGTGTTTGTGTTTCCATTGTCCACCAATGTCCCTTGTCAAGAACACACCCACCGTAAGGAGAAACTCAGCATATTCATGGATTGACACAGATGGTCGGTCACCTGGTGCGTGACAGGGACAGCGACAGCGGATCGTGACACCCTCACGTATCATCCTTACCATTACCCTTGTATACACGCAGTTACTGCACTACCGAGGTTCACTTTAAATAATCCAATGCGGACAAGTTAAACCCGTGGATGATAACATAACCATTGGCTCACTCACAATGTCTGCCAATCTAACAACCACTCCCAAACTTAAAAGGTCGTAAACATGCTTATTGAAAGGGGAAAAACACAATGGCATAAAGAAGACGACAAAAACAGGTAACACCACTAGGTGACAAGACTATGTTACCACACACACAGCTGACGGCTATAGCTGCCTGTCACTACCTCATACACAAGTCTATAGCTGTCTGTCACTACCTCATACACAAGTCTACAGCTGTCTGTCACTACCTCATACACAAGTCTACAGCTGTCTGTCACTACCTCATACACATGTCTATAGCTGTCTGTCACTACCTCATATAAAGTCTACAGCTGTCTGTCACTACCTCATACACAAGTCGACAGCTGTCTGTCACTACCTCATACACAAGTCTACAGCTGTCAGTCACTACCTCATACACAAGTCTACAGCTGACTGTCACTACCTCATACACACGTCTACAGCTGTCTGTCACTACCTCATACACACGTCGACAGCTGTCTGTCACTACCTCATACACACGTCTACAGCTGTCTGTCACTACCTCATACACAAGTCTATAGCTGTCTGTCACTACCTCATACACAAGTCTATAGTTGTCTGTCACTACCTCATACACAAGTCTATAGCTGTCTGTCACTACCTCATACACAAGTCTACAGCTGTCAGTCACTACCTCATACACAAGTCTACAGCTGACTGTCACTACCTCATACACACGTCTACAGCTGTCTGTCACTACCTCATACACACGTCTACAGCTGTCTGTCACTACCTCAAACACAAGTCTATTGATGTCTGTCACTACCTCATACACAAGTCTATAGCTGTCTGTCACTACCTCATACACAAGTCTATTGGTGTCTGTCACTACCTCATGCACACGTCTACAGCTGAAGTATTGCAACGCACACACATACGTCTTTAGCTGAAGTATTGCAACACATATACATACGTCTACAGCTGAAGTATTGCAACACACATACATACGTCTACAGCTGAAGTATTGTAGCACACATACATACGTATAGGGCTGGAGTATTGCAACACACATACATACGTTTACAGCTGAAGTATTGCAACACACATACATACGTCTACAGCTGAAGTATTGCAACACACATACATGTACATATGTCTACAGCTGGAGTATTGCAACACACACACATACGTGTACAGCTGAAGTATTGCAACACACATACATACGTCTTGGGCTGGAGTATTGCAACACACATACATACGTCTAGGGCTGGAGTATTGCAATATATACGTGTAGGGCTGGAGTATTGCAACACATATACAGTTACATCTAAACGGGGAATGACTAAGGTTTACAGCTTGCCTAAAATCCCAGATCATGTGTTTTACTGAGTTTACTTTACTGATGTACTTTATTCGGTACATCAGCTTGTTTTCGTGTGTCACAGAAGTACAGAGGGAGGTAATATTTATAGGTTTTAACCCTTCTCACTTACGGTAAAAACATACTGAATGTGTACATATGGAAATATCATAGAATTTCATGGTGTTTTCTCATTCGTGTAACAACTGAAGAGAATATGTTTTCCCAAAGCCATGGAGCTCATAAGCCAAGGAAGACTAGCCTAAATCGTTGTTACAAAAAGAAAGGTCAGAGTTAAACTATACATTGGTATTCGACCACTGACAGGAAACTTGTCTCAGCTTTGTGTGCACAGACCCAAGAAATAGACATTGGCTTTGTTTTGGCGACTCCCTTTCCTGATAGGGCTTCCGTATTCCTCTGTTCCATGTCTGGCGCAGGTTGTAAATAGCAGTTATACCGCCCTCTCCATCACGTCATGCCCAGTGTGCATGGTCAGGCGGGTGTCCAGTATTTGACCAGCTGCTTGCAGGAGTTTCACATGCCTTATACCAAAATATAACATGTAGTATTGTCAGAATACAAATGAATTGGACATAAGTTGTGAAAATATACATAACATAACTGACAGAACAGAAATAATTGCTGAAAAAGAGAGGACCAGTGATATTACAACAGAACAGCACAGTTGGAGATTGTTCACGGCACAGTTGAGAGTCATCAGCAGTCAATAAACGCATGAATATATGCTACTAATTTTAATAATATCATGTAGAAAATGAAATATTCCGCAAAAAGATAAAACATTCACTATTAATTCCCTTAAAGTTGTATGTATGGAAACTGTGTCAGGTTTCTTTTTGATAATAAAATCAATTTGTATGCATGACACAATAAGCCCTAACCGAAGCTAAGCCCATGGATGTATAGTAATTCTATCTTTAAAGGGGCAAGACTCGATAAGTGGACAGTAAGGACGCCAGTTTGTTAGAGGTATATTTTAAATTATATTTTTTAGAAATTATCATTTAAACTATTAGTTATTACCTAGAACACTTGTGCAAATCTAGCTCTAACGTTGCAGTGAGAGCTTGTAGCTGTAGGCTTGCTCAGCTATCTGAGGACTTACTCTTGAACAGGCTACGGCAGTTTATGGCCGATATGTTTGTACTGTTATGTAGCTTATAACCAACATTACTTGGAGCGAGAATGGACAAATGTTTCATCGATAATTTTTAGTTAGTTGAACACTTGGGCATACAAAACTTTCGAAACAGTAAAGTCTTGGACCACCTTCCGCTTTCTCAACTGACAGAAGATAGTCATTACTAGGTATTGTTTCAAACGTTTTAAAAGGATGCCAACGTTCGTTGTTAAAAGAATTTGCTTCATCAATAATGTAGAAATGGGCATGACCAGAGTATTGCCGAAAACCGGCCTTTTGTGCTTTGAAATAGTCTCCGGTGCTTACGACATCTTGCCTTCCAAAAGAGAATGTCATGTTTCTCTATGAGGATTCCAGGTCAAAACTACAAGTATAATATTCTTTTCGCAAACAGAGAAAAACAGGTATGATACAGATTCCTTTGGAAATGTTTGTGTGAAAAATGAGAAGTTTACATAGGTTCATTCTACATCGAGTGAATGGAGAGACAGTGATATATAAAGGCACCACACGACATTGTAAACCAAAAGTCACTGTGTTCTTTAATCTGATTGGTTGAAAAACGTGATCAAATGGTATTTGATTCCCGGAAATTCTCTGCGTATTAATACATACAAACATCGCTCACACCATTGTATTGTTACGTCGTCAGCTGTGATGACGTCATTAAAATCATATTGTGACGTTAAGTCCGAATGACGTCACAAATGAGCAGTTCCAGATGCTACCATGGGAGACAGCCGAAACGGCCGGCTGATGACATTTCACTGCTGTATCCGTACTCGATGTCAATGAGAGCAGACACAAAAAACGTGTGTGGACCTTTCGGTTTACTTTTGTGTTTACAATGACGCCGTCGGTTCCAAATGAATTCCCCTGCTTCAAATACTCAATAACACCCGGAAATTCGCCAACACATGATGTTTATCTCCTAAATGTCTCACGCTGACCGACCACTCGATCAATGATTCACACCCATGGTCCAGAGCACTCCATCACAGCAATCACAGGTTTACACTACTCTGTGTGTGCACTCGTCCAGTTCAATCAATAATTCACACCCATCTTTGAGAGCACCACTCCACACCAATCAATGTTTAACACCCATCTTTGAGAGCACCACTCCACACCAATCAATGTTTCACACTCATCTTTGAGAGCACCACTCCACACCAATCAATGTTTCACACTCATCTTTGAGAGCACCACTCGACACACCAATCAATGTTTCACACCCATCTTTGAGAGCACCACTCCACACCAATCAATGATTCACACCCATCTTTGAGAGCGTTCCACTACGCTCCAATCAATAAATCACACCCATCTTGAGAGCACTAATAGGGCCTGTGAGTCTCGCGAGGCGCTACTCCCGTTACTAAGCTGGCTCCCTAGTCCCTTTGCGCGCGCCAACTTGCGCTATGCAAGACGGGGCCCAGCTTACTTCCGGTACCAGATTTTAGGTGACAAGCGTATATTCAAAAACAGTTTCTGGTTCCAAATTGCTAAATTGATTTCACTGGACCAGACCAAGTGTTCAGCCATGCTTGGCTGTCACAGCTGTTGACAGACGTTGGCTAATTTGGGGATGGTTTGTTAGGTCGGAAATTTGTTATTCCTGCAAAGATTATCGGTTCCTAACTAGTCACCTGACAACCATGAGACCATTCGAAAATGTATGAAACTTTGTTTGACACCGGAAGTACTTAACAGCGTAAGGTCTCGCGAAGTGCCGTGACCTACTTACGGGCCCTATACTGCAATTATTTATTCACACTCGTCTTTAAGAGTACTACTCCCCATTAATCAATTATTAACACCCATCTTTGAGAGTACCCATCCAAATCAATCAATGATTCACTCCCATCTTTGAGAACACTTCTCTTATGCCCATCGCTGACCCACACCAGTTGTTGAGAGCACTTACCCACACTGTGCACTGACCCATCACCGTCTATAAGTTCCCAGTGTGACAACTAGTGCCCATGTAAACGTCGCTGTGACCTCCTAAGTTCCAGATTTCATATCCAAGATGCTAGGAAAGTAAACATAACAAATTGCATATGCTTGTTTAATCATATAAAATAGAATGTCAGTTTCTGATTGTGCATTTTTTCACAATCTGTCCAAAGTTTCATTCAATCGAAGCCGGAAATTTTAAAAACATTGGTTTCCAGGATTTACAATTATTTCCTGATTGTGTGGCACTCTGTTCACTTACATGAACGTTTAGAATATGTTACAGTGTTGTGTAGTGGATCGACTGAGTGTGCTAACTAGCTGGCCTCCTACAAGCAGGGAGACTATTAGTTGTAGAGTATCCATGCTACAAGCAGTTAAACACAGACGGTGACCGAGTACACTTACTTGCGGGTAAAAAGGGCACCATACCTCTAGACGACCACAGTCTAGACAGGAGATAATACGGCCAGATTTATCCAAGTGCAATTAATAGGAATAAAACAGAGATGAGACCGGCCTACAAGGTTTGTCACTATAAACCTAAGCTGTTGTTTGTCATTAGTGATTATTTCAACACCTAGTAACATTTATTCAGACATCGGCCCATGAGTTCGGACGGCAAAATACGATAAAGATAGACATACACTGTGCTCGGTTGACTTGAGGGAGACTGTAATTAGGTGATATCAACAGTTTAGTGTATCTGCCTTTCGTTAAGTTCTTGTCGACTCATACAATGCTGACATACACGTATATATATATATATATACGTCAGAGCACTTACCAACATTCCCCGCTGACACATGATGTGAAAACACTTCCCCACATCCCGCTGCCCTGACCCAATGTTAACGATTAGAGCGCCCCAGACACCCAACCCTCATCAACCGCTACCACTTGGCTAACGCTTAGTCTCTGTATATATATAATTTTGATTGTAACAAATTTAATTAAACCCATTTAAATTGAAAAGGAGCCCCAGGGAAACCAGAAAACGTTGGGAAAGCTAGACTTGCTTCATTTGGTCTTTAGCATTGCAGGGAGGGCTAAACTGTCGGGAAAATAATATGGTTCAGGGACGGTAAGACAGAATACCACCACCACGAGCAGAGCTTTATATATTTCGTAAGAGATGTGCCAGGTAAAAATGTGTTATCGAATTATTCAATGGTTTTTTTATGGCTTGTTTGTTTCTGTTGATCGGAAAAAAGTCAACGGAAAAAGAACGTTTATAAAACATCCTGTTCTCCGGTTATTTACTTTGTTTATACTGTATTTCATAAATACTATTTCAATTTCGTCTTCAAATAAAAGCATCCTGTTCTCCAAAAACTTATTTGCAAAAACTAATTCAACAACAACTGTTATAAAACGTCATGTTCTCCAATTATTTATAAAAAAAACTATTTCACTTTCAAATTAATTAAAATATAATATGCTAAGACAATTGATTGCAGATGATTGCATGTATGCTTGAATAAATACATGAATTTTAAGTTATGTTCTAATGTGGTTCAGCGAAATTTATGTAGTGCTATTGATGATGATATTGTTATGAATAAATACATTATCAATGCTGACTTTTTTTTATTTATGACTATTTTTCTTATGACTTATTTTCCTAACCAAATCTATGACTTTTTTCCATGACCTCTTTTCCTACAACCGTGTTTCTAGCCCGCAATCCAAGTAAGGCACGATAAATGTAGCAAGTACAATATGTCAACATGAAGGCCATATCCAATGTATTATGTCATGGTAATATCTTAATTTCTCAAAATTCCTTTTGATGCACCATTATAACTATTATGAGTAGAAGTATTACAGGCAGTAGTACGTTTCACTGAAACGAAGTGAGATATGCTCAACAGAAAGTGGTGTTTGAATGACGTGCTGCTACTACTGGTGTTGCTCCTTTTGTATCCAAGTTCATTAAGATTGTTTGTAAACACTTTAATTGATGTATCATTTAGCATTTATTATCCCCTCAAAGGCTAGAAATCTCCTTATTCCTATCGATTGTTTGTGTAAATGTTTTGACTGCATTATCCTACCAATCATGCTATATGGTTGCGAGGTGTGGGGACATCCAAATATAGACATTTTAGAAAATGTTCACAGGCTAATCATGAAATCTGTCCTGAAACTATGCAAGAGTACACCATCCTACATGCTCTACGGAGAAACTGGACGAATTCCTATCTATTAAAAAGTGAATAATTTCAGTTTGGTTTAAACTTGCTACTAATGTACATCAAAATAAAATGTCAGTTATAATTCACAATGGTTTATCACAGATGCTAGAAAATGATATGTATGCTTCACCATGACTTGCTGATGTTAAACGTATTTATTTATCTATCAATTTCTACCATGACTACGGTATCAGACGACGACTCACGTTTCTTTGTTTTTCTTGTGTATTGAGAGTCCCGGGAACGCTAATTCAGTGTTCACTGTAGCTTGACCGTTCCCGCGAAAGCGACACCTAAATTGAGGAGGTTTGGTCCAGATGTCGCTTTCCCGGGCCATAACCACTACATCAACCCAGTCACTACGACTACTTATGATAGTAGTAGTAGTAGTAGTAGTAGTAGTAGTAGTAGTAGTAGTAGTAAGTAGGTGACTTGTAACAAACAAGATACATCAATGGGTATATATCCCACATTGCAAATCACTTGTATAAACTCTTCTCTTGTATAAACAATGCCCATTATCTGTACATCTCACTCTTTCATCCGTTTCTTATCCAATTTATTTGCAACACTGGCTTCGTGTACATATATAGCCATTGATATATCTTGTTTGTTTCAATTAACCTGACGAAGGGGCAAGGAATAGCCCAAAAACGTTGTGACAATAATGAAGAAGTTGTCATTCATAATATTTGCGTTTCATTAGTACATTTTACGTCGCTCGAACACCACATTCTGTGTGTGTTGGCGTACATTTATGAATAAGAGTTATGTCGGTTTAGATGTAAATGATGTTCCGAATTCCACAGCGATATTGGACACCAGCCACAAAAGTGTCGACCCAGACTGAAAAAAAAGATGGCAGGGTGTGACGCATACCCAAGTTAATAAGAAGTACTGTCTGTCAGGCCCGTTTGTTGATTGAGCTTGGGTTGGCTATTGACATAATTAAGCTGGTCGTTACGTAATCATCGCGTTACGTGAACTTCTACTTGCGATGATTGGCTGTAAAGTCTGGGCTGCGGACAAGTGGGCAGTGACAAATATGGCTGCCAGCTTATAACGGGGATCTCATTTGTTGGTATCTCCCCTTGACATTAATGGATGTCAGCTCACTGGGAAACATGAAGTGATACTGTAAAACAAAGATATGCTTAGTTTTACTAAACAGGATTAGCAGTATAACGGGATTTCCCAAGTTTTATTATGACAGTACAGATAATTATCTCGTGAATAATACCCTGTTGCCGCCAATTAGACATATATTTTCCACAAGTGACTGAAAATATCCTAAACCTATTAAGCCATTAGTGTATAAATTGTTTCCTTAACACAAACTAAATCTTAAAAAAAATAATCCAATTCTGTTTTCTATGTTGTAAGTACGTCAGTAACGTGTGCAGCTTTGCTCTACATAGGCGAGTCAGAAGAACAATACTTCTACTTGGTCTAAACTTGTTATTTAAGAGGAATGTTTATAGCCTTTTAAAGGCATTTAGAAGTTTGAAATGTTAGTCCCCGAAACAGACCCTCAAACCCAACAATGGTGTTTAATACAATTCCGGGACGCTTCGTCATAAATATGAACCAATTACTCCTTGTTGGTATTACGTAATGATAACCACAATAATTCTGACATCTACATAGACAGACAGACAGACAGATATAGTTTATTAAGGTGTCACGTGAACGATTACATGAAATAAAATACACACTATCCATAGTAAAATATCGTTCACCCAGCCAATAAGGCTTATGAGACACCATACACAATTTAATAACTATGTACATTTCGCTTTAGAGTAAAATATAAGAGGTAGTTTAAATGAATAACATTTTTACAGGAATAGGAGTCGTCTTCTAAACATGTTATTTACAGTGGTTGATAAAATTAGCGGGTCTGACGACATTAAAATACTTAATAAATGCACATTGTTATCATACTCAAAATCTCCATTTATAAGATGATATCTAAGATCCTGATAAAAATAACAGTGCAAAAGAAAATGTATCTCGCCTTCCACACAATTACAGAAAGGACAAATTCTCTCACACAGAGGGGTGGGGGGTTTGCTGTAACTTCCTGTTTCTATACGTAATTTTAGATTACCGCAGCGTAGTTTCGTCAGGTTACTTCTCTTAGCTCTGTTGATAATTTGTAGGTATAGCTCAGGATGTCGATCTTTCTTGAATAATCTGTACGTTCGAAGCTTATTTCCATTTACTTTGTTCTTGTCGTTCCACATTTCCGTAAACCATATTTCCTCATCTAGTTTCATTAAAAAACTTTTCATTGTTAAAATAGTCATCTTCACAGGGTCTAGAGATGTTAAAATGGAGTCCAACTTCAGTTTTTTCCCGAGATGCTGTGCTGTGTAAGCAAAGGATCCTCTTTTCTTTATAGACCAGTGGAAAAGTATGTTTGGTAATCTGTTGGTTATCTGTTTGGCTGATTTGATATAAAAACGGAACGCTTCAATCCTCTGCTTTGTAAGACAGGTTGCCCAGAACATTTCACCGTGGATAGCTATAGTGGATGTATTGCGCGGCACTCCAAGGAAAAAACGACAGGCTCTATTCTGTGTACTGCTGATTTCACGGTGTCCGTACATCCCCCAGATAGGCGCACAGTATAACAGTATAGGTTGTACAGTAGATTCGTACAGTTTTCTGTAGACGTCATAAGCCATGTCACCACACTGTTTATACTTTGTAATCAGGAGAGATAGCGCTCTACTTGCACTCTTGGCAATTTCCTTCACTGCATATTTCAAACTCAAATGTTCCTGGAACCATAGTCCTAGATATTTGTAAGTATCAACGTAGTCAAGGCTCATATTACAACAGCTGAACTGAAACTGTGAACGAGAAATCCCATCTTTCCTGAAATGCACAATCTTAGATTTATTGATATTTATTGACAGTCTCCACTTGTAACACCAACTTGTAACAATGTTCAACATTCTCTGAAGCTTTTCTTCTGTGGGGGCGATTAAAACAATATCATCAGAATATAGTAAAATTGACACAAACATATCATCAACTGGTACACCATCATTAAGCTCGTCGATCTCTTGAGCCAGGTCATTTATGTAGAGAGAAAACAGAGTTGGCGACATCATGCAACCTTGCTTCACACCTGTGCTTACTGTAAAAAAAGGAGTAAGGTGTTTATTAACTCTAACAGTACTGGTAGTGTTCCTATACAGCGACTGTATGGAGTCAAATATCTTCCCACCAATTCCAGCTTTCCGTAGCTTCAACCAGAGGCAGTTCCTGTCAACGTTGTCGAAAGCTTTCTTTAAATCAATAAAACACGTAAAACTTAAATAACTTACATAAATACATAGTAAAATGGCACAACGCTTTACCTGGCGACGTCATAAAATCACCCGAAAAAGAGCAACTAATATAAAATGTAGGCGTGACGGTTGTCTCGGGAGTAATTAGTGTATCACGGGAGCAGTCGGTACAACAAGCTGGAAGCATGAAGACACTGTGTGTTTCTAATTACTGTTGTGTTAAGTTCTAAATCCGTGAAAACATTTCTATCAGTTATTTAGGTGTGAGCTAAATTGGGGTTGTTCTGAATGCAGATACAATAACATATATGTAAACCATGGCCTTAATATATTCCGTTTTGTCGAAAAGTGAAACTCAGTTCCTGTTAAATATGCTATGAAATACATGGACATGAAACTTAACTGCTATTTTGTCCAATACATAATAAGATAATTCATTAACAGATAATTTACAAGTCAGGAATACTGTCTGCTTCACAGCGAAAAGGACGGATACAATAAGCGATTAGAGTGAGCGTCACACTCATTATATAACACATAGCTCAGGATTAGGATGAACGTGTAGCTTGCATGAGGTTATGGCCCGGGAAAGCGAAATTTGGACCAAACCACCTCAATTAAGGTGTCGCTTTCGCGGGAGCGGTCAAGCTGGTCCGTCAAGCTGCAGTGAATTTAGCGTTCCCGGGACACTCAATACACGAGAAAACAAAGAAACGTGTGATACCGTAGTCATGGTAGAAATTTGATAAATAGATAAAACATTGTGAATTATAACATTTTATTTTGATGTACATCAGTAGCAAATTTAAACCAAACTGAAATTATTCACTTTTTAATATATACAGAGGTAGGAATTCGTCCAGTCTCTCCGTAGAGCATGTAGGATGGTGTACTCTTACGTAGTTTTAGGACAGCTTTCATAAATAACCTCTAAACATTTTCTAAAATGTCTCTATTTGAATTTGTTATACAATTTATGATACAGATCAGCTTCCCCCACGTAAGGTTTTCGCTTTACTGGGAATAAGGAATACTGACATTTTGCTTTCCCGGGCCGACGCCTAGCTTGATATTAGTACTCGTTGATTTATGCGGAACCAATGCGTAGTGTGTCCGCATTAATGAGGTACTCATTTGTCCACTTACTGAGTAAACAATGTCGCTAGACAATGCTCATTCATGTATACCGAGGGAGGAAAGAAAATAAACAGTTTGTTGTTTTGTGTAATTGTAAATTGAATGAACTGATATTAAATTTGATAATGTCTAGTCAACCATCAAAATTCCTGCAGCAGATGGTATAATATAATCTGAAACTGGGTAATTTTGTGAATAAATATGTTGGTTCAATGAAGACTGCAAGGTATGAAATGAATTTGCAACCACATGACCCTAACCATGTTTGTAACGATGCACATTTATTAATTTTCAAAGATAACATGTCTAAGATATAACCATCAGCAGTTCTGTAATTTGCGAATTTCAATTCAATTATATATATGTTTTATTTCAATTTATATTTTCAGAATATAACTAAACATAGATTATACTTTGAGTACTGTCTCAACACTAATGCAGTTGTGTTTCTCTATGATATAGCTTAGGGACCGTTCATAATTTATGGCTGTGTGTGTGTGTTTTGTTGCTGTTGTTGATGATGATGATGATGAAGATGATGTGTGTGTGTGAAGATGATTTTAAGGGGGTCACACATTTTGTTCTGGAGAGGGGTCAGCAATTTTGGACATAAAGATATGAAAAGATATGCTTAAAAACTATGGGAAGTGTGTGGGGGTGGGGGGCGGGGGTCATTGATTTTTGTGCATGGCATACATGGGGTCACTTACTTCGTACATGCATTTTAAAGGGGACATTCACATTGTGCCTGCTTCGACATAACACAGAGATGTAGTTTCTTTTGATCCCAAGTTTACAATGTGCTGTTGTCGGCGTCATAATCTTTATATATCATTGTGCGTATGTATTCGTGCGCCCTCCCTACAACCCCCACCCCCCCCCACAGATGGTTTGACATATAGGTGACGTGGATACTAGGATGTTGAGCCTGGTGACGGTGCAAGCCGAGTGTGTGCACAAACTGTACCTGTGTTAGCTCAGCACACTCAAAATGGTCTGACACTTTGCGATGTTGCGTACGTCACTTGAAGATAATGAGCAACGTACACACAAACACCCCGGGCGGTGAAGAGAATGGAAACAAAGGGCAGCTAGAAGTAGTAAACGTATTTGTACAGTGTCGTGTCGTGTCGTTTTGAATCTGACACAGTACCACAGTTTGAAACGAGATAGTCTTGTGCGCGTGAATAACATGTTGCCCATGTAAGCTAATAGGCGCCCTCTCAGCAGTCGGCTGTGGCGAAACGCCATGCTGTTGGGCAGTGGAAATGTGTAATGACAAATGTCCTCTAATGGATAAATCAGAATTAAGATTATCAACTTCCGTCCATTGTACGTAACTTTTTTGTATGTATCATCGTTTGTATTGCAAACATACGACCAACTTGTTTAACTGTTCATATCGTAAAATATAGATTTATCATATGTTTGTTTTTACAATATAGATGTACTCGTTGCCTGTATTGTAAACATAGAACTATTGGTATTTTTGTAAATAGAAACAGACCGACAAGCAGTTTGTATTTACATATAGACCTTTTAACTGTGTATTGTGTTAAACGTGGATATATATTATCATATATTATCTAAACATATCAATTGTCTGTTTATATTGTAAAACATAGATCCTTTACTGTTTTACAAAAATGAGTATATTAAGATTAGACTAAATACACGGAACATTCATTCACCCGTAACAATTGCCCTCCGACTGAACTCATGTTTTTCTCACCAGCTGTATAATAGTGAGATACAGCTGAAAAGCTCCACTCATTACACTTTGCGGAAGAAGTGAATGTATGCCTGTTGTTGTAACGCAATATACACGTTCAATAAGTGTCGTCTGCTCCCAACACCACAGCTGCATTGGGTTCTGTGGGTATACTGTTAATAACAAAGCTTTAACATAGGTCATTTTCTAAAAGGTGAATTTTAAATAAATTAAACAAATTCTTACCAGAGTTTACACTATCAACAGTAAAATGTTGCACGATCGGTACAGCGTAACCTGTTCAGAGCCTCACAAGCAAGTATTGATTTTTAAAAGTAGGTAACTCGCTCCTACTGAAGTTTCTCACCTGACTCCCTCGCCCGACCTTTCCACTTTCTCCAGTTCCCTTATCTATATATCTACTGAAAGGGTTGTTGTTTATCTTCTAAATGGAGCTAGTAAATCGTATCAGGGGCATCTTGATATGTGAAGATATACTCGCAGTCTACAGTCCGGAGTGTCGCTGGACAATGCCACTCAATCGTACCGTCAAATTGCTGAGGGCGGCGTTGAACAACAAATAAAACCTCTAGCGTACTGTTGTCGAGCTAGTCCATAAAGATCAGACCCTCATTGCTTGTCACATTTATTTTTATTTTTCTATCAATTGTAAACAAGACGAAAACACTCTTAATAGACAATGCAATATACTTGTCTGTCCACGCAAGGGACACATGCTAATATTACTGATCTCAACCACCAGATACAATCACTACCTATATTTGATTGTATATCTAATCACTGTTTGACTTTTCTAGGCTTGTTCTCTATAATCTATAATACTGACACAACGCTGGGTATTCCAAACAGCAATATGTCCGCATTCCATCATGTCCACAAACAACATACTCATCACAGGCTGTGAAACTCAATCTCCTTAAATTACCTCATGTAATAAGAGTGTACACCCCAGGCATAAACAAATTGCTGCTATATATCTTCAACTAATGCATAGTTCCCTTTCGTACCGAGGTGGTTGTCCGCTCCTTTGTGTAAAATCAACCATCTAAAAAGATCGTGTTGATCTGACTGATTAGCGCCAGAGTGGGGAATGAAAGACCTATGTTGGCATTACGTGCCTGAGGCCATTCGAACCCTAAATGTCAGGAGGTAAAACTTTCTCAAACATTTTGTTTCCGCTCTCTTTCACTGTGTGTCGTTGTATTGACGGCCATGGAAAACCCGTGTACTTGCTTGTCGGGACGGATGTCTTTTCTTCAGTGTTTAACTTAACTTTGAACACTGGGGTTAGAAAGCGATCACGAACATTACTAGGAAAAGGTAAGCAGCAAAAATACATTAAACGTCTTAATTTAAGACACAGTAACATGTGTTCTCAGTATATCTCAGTATACCTCAGTTCTCAGTATATCAAACTTGACAATTATTCATGAGAGAGCCGCTTTTCAGTATGACCTGAAAGATTGTGACGTAATTGTGAAAGTATCATAGATACCAGAGTGCCGTCGTTCCGTGTGCAATATTACGTGAACACTAGTCATGTGATAGCGGCAATATGGAATTCTATAAACAGTGTTTAACGACATTTGTGACACTACTCGAGGTTTACAGTCAGTCCACAGTGGCAGTCACCCCTAGCAGCTCATTTTAGCAGTGTCCTTAACGTTCCAGAGTGCTTGCGTTCGTCATGACATGACCACGCTTGTCTGAATTTGTAATGTTACAAAACAAGCGACAGGAATGTGGGGGAAAATGTTGTGAGATATCATGGACAGATAACAGTGACCGGGAATGACCAAACTGTAATCTATTGTATGTGATTGGTTAAAGGGGATATGTACATTGGAGACGAACAGTCAGAGGCGTGCCACAGGCTGACAACGAGCACATCGTACAGACATCAATCAAAGTGACTAAAATCATCGTTGCCTAGTAGCATGGAGTGTTTTATCAGGAGCATTGATATTTGTATCATAGAGTACATTTTACATGTCTACATGTGCAATGGGTTGAAAGGTCATCGGTGAGTGTCCACATGAAGGTGAACAATTAGGGATTACATAACACAGAACACCGGGACTAAGTGATTAAGATGAAGCTTGACTGATGTAGCTCATTGACAACCGTGTGCCACCAAACAATCAACACCCTATGTGACGGCGAACAAGTGAATACAATGTATATATATATATCCAGCTCCAACACATGACTTCAGACACACCATATGAACTGCATTAGATGAGATACAAAGTCACTGTTTGTGGTCTGCGTTATCTATAAGATACACAATGTAACTTGTCAGCATTACCTTCGATACAAAAAGAACCTTGACAGTATCACCTTCAATACACAATGAAACTGGACAGTATCACATTCAATACAAAATGAACCTTGACAGTATCAAATTGAATGCACAATGAAACTGGACAGTATCAACTTAAATGCACAATGAAAGAAAGACAGTATCAACTTGAATGCAACATGAAACTGTTGGACAGTTTTAACGTGAATGCAAAATTAAACTAGACAGTATCAACTTGAATGCACAATTAAACTGTTGGGCAGTTGTAGGGTGAATGCACAATGAAACTGGACAGTATCAATTTGAATGCACAAGGAAACTAGACAGTATCAACTTGAATGCACAATGAAACTAAACAGTATCAACTTGAATGCACAATGAAACTGGTGGACAGTTCTAACGTGAATGCATAATTAGACAGTATCAACTTGAATGCACAATTAAACTGTTGGGCAGTTGTAGGGTGAATGCACAATGAAACTGGACAGTATCAATTTGAATGCACAATGAAACTAGTCAGTATCAACTTGAATGCACAATGAAACTAGACAGTATCAACTTGAATGCACAATTAAACTGGTGGACAGTTCTAACGTGAATGCACAATGGAACTGGACAGTATCAGTTTGAATGCACAATTAAACTGGACAGTATCAACTTGAATGCAACATGAAACTGTTGGACAGTTTTAACGTGAATGCACAATTAAACTAGACAGTATCAACTTGAATGCACAATTAAACTGTTGGGTAGTTCTAACGTGAATGCACAATAAAACTGGACAGTATCAATTTGAATGCACAATGAAACTAGACAGTATCAACTTGAATGCACAAAATGCACAATGGAACTGGTGGGCAGTTCTAACCTGAATGCACAATTAAACTAGACAGTATCAACTTGAATGCACAATTAAACTGTTGGACAGTTCTAACGTGAATGCACAATGGAACTGGACAGTATCAGTTTGAGTGCACAATGAAACTAGACAGTATCAACTTGAATGCACAATTAAACCCGTGGACAGTTCTAACGTGAATGCACAATGAAACTAGACAGTATAAAGTTGTTAGTATTAACTTTACTAAACAATGAAGCTGGACAATATCAATTTGAATGCACAATGAAGCTGGACAGTTATCGAGTTTACTAAACAATGAAACTGGACAGTATCGACTGGATACCTGGATACAATGGAACTCAATAGTATTAACTTGAATACACAATGGAACTGGGCAGTATTAAACTGAATACACATCGAGACTTGTCCGTATTAACTTGAATAGACAATCGGTATGGACAGTACTATCCAAGACACACATTGCTAATTTCTACCATTCATCGGTACCTCGAACTCAGTTCTCAGAGTGAAGGTCAGTGAAATGCTGTTTCGAAACGTTGCTTGAATTGTGTACCAACAGTTTTTCTATGCAGCTAATCACCCATACGGATGCATGCATGATGATGATATATACTGCTGTACTAGCTGTCGCTGAGTCCACGAATGACGCTGCGTGGATATATCTACACCTGCGATCCAGGTCGTCTACGAATGACGCTGCATGGATATATCTACACCTGGGATCCAGGTCGTCTACGAATAACACTGCATGATATATCTACACCTGTGGTCCAGGTCGTCTACGAATGACGCTGCATGATATATCTACACCTGTGGTCCAGGTCGTCTACGAATAACACTGCATGATATATCTACACCTGTGGTCCAGGTCGTCCACGAATAAACACTGCATGATATATCTACACCTGGGATCCAGGTCGTCTACGAATAACACTGCATGATATATCTACACCTGTGGTCCAGGTCGTCTACGAATGTCGCTGCATGGATATACCAACACCTGTGGTCCAGGTCGTCTACGAATGTCGCTGCATGGATATATCTACACCTGGGATCCAGGTCGTCCACGAATGACGCTCCATGGGTTTATGAACACCTGCGATCCAGGTCGTCCACGAATGACACTGCATGGATATATCTACACCTGGGATCCAGGTCGTCCACGAATGGCACTGCATGGGTATATCTACACCTGGGATCCAGGTCGTCCACGAATGGCACTGCATGGGTTTATCTACACCTGTGATCCAGGGACCCGTTTCAAAAAGCAATCGTAGCTCTACGACTGTCGTAAGCCTATGTTAAAGTATGGGAGTTACGATCTCTTTAGCGCTACGATTGCTTTGTGATACGGGGCCCAGTTCGTCCGCGAATGACACTGCGTGGATATATCTACACCTGCTATCCAGGTCGTCTACGAATGACGCTCCATGGGTTTATCTACACCTGGGATCCGGGTCGTCCACGAATAACGCTGCGTGAGTTTATCTACACCTGCATGGGATCCAGATAAATGATCCCTTCATGAATACATCTGTACCTGGGGTCCAGCACGCCTCGCCTCACGTCAAATCATAGTGTTGGTTAAATTTCCCCAGGACCAAAAACCGAATGCTGCCAAGACTGATAAGAAATTCTCTGCACGTAAGTGACAAAGAGCGAAGACGGTTTACGACTGGACCGGTCTTCACTGGAGATCCACCAAGTGTAATGGACGCCGGGAAGGGTTTATTTCGAAGGGGAATTGATGACATTTGAACATCTACCCCATAAATCATTTGTCACGTCAAAGATGACACGCCAGGGCAATGATTTATTACTAATTGACTTTCTGAAAGGAATGTAATTGATGAAATATGTATGCAGCAGCATTTTCGTGATCAGTTGAATATTAATTACTTCTGTCAATAATAACATGTTTCGGAGACCACCGTTCGCTAATGATACGGGTGAATCACATGAGCTTTCTTAGTATTCATTATGCTGACGTAGGGTGAATTTCTGTCCGATAATGTTAAACGTAACTTGGCAACCAGATTTCATTTGGAATTAAAACAATTGTTTCTGACGGAGCAACACTGAAGGACACGCAGAGTTCCCGAATTTGTGACATTGCGTATGCTTCATGAATTGCATGAAGTATGATACAATCCACCTCTAGAACACGTGGTAACTATCATAAAGATGTGAAGGCAGAGCATTGCAGCAACACGAAAATAAACTGATCCCACAGATGAACCGATGTATGTGCCTGTTTCATTTCTTTGATATACGTATGAGACTAAAGATTAATATACACAATAATAACGGCATAATCATCCACATAATTTAAACAGATAAACTACAAAGTTCGTACATCACAAACACATCTCCTAAATCATTGTGTATTGTTTTATGTTTTATGTCCGGTTGTCTATTTATACTGAAAGGAACCATATTCTGTGTCTCACTGGAAGTCTACACATTCATACCGCTCAGGTAGTGTATTCATGCTGCTCAGGTCCACATTTTAGGCTGGAATGGCAGTCTACTCATGCTGCTCACGTCCACATTCCAGATGTCAATGGCAGTCTATTCATGCTGCTCAGGTCCACATTTTAGGCTGGAATGGCAGCCTATTCATGCTGCTCAAGTCCACATTCCAGATGTGAATGGCAGTCCATTCATGCTGCTCAAGTCCACATTCCAGATGTGAATGGCAGTCTATTCATGCTGCTCAAGTCCACATTCCAGATGTGAATGGCAGTCTACTCATGCTGCTCACGTCCACATTTTAGGCTGGAATGGCAGCCTATTCATGCTGCTCAGGTCCACATTTTAGACTGGAATGGCAGCCTATTCATGCTGCTCAGGTCCACATTCCAGATGTGCTTGGCAGCCTATTCATGCTGCTCAAGTCCACATTCCAGATGTGAATGGTAGTCTATTCATGCTGCTCAAGTCCACATTCCAGATGTCAATGGCAGTCTATTCATGCTGCTCAGGTCCACATTTTAGGCTGGAATGGCAGTCTATTCATGCTGCTCAAGTCCACATTCCAGATGTGAATGGCAGTCTATTCATGCTGCCCAGGTCCACATTCCAGATGTGAATGGCAGTCTATTCATGCTGCTCAAGTCCACATTCCAGATGTGAATGGCAGTCTACTCATGCTGCTCAGGTCCACATTCCAGATGTGAATGGCAGTCTACTCATGCTGCTCAAGTACATTCATGCTGAATGACAGTCTATTCATGCTGCTCACGTCCACATTCCAGATGTGAATGACAGTCTATTCATGTTGCTCAGGTCCACATTCCAGATGTGAATGTCAGTCTACTCATGCTGCTCAGGTCCACATTCCAGATGTGAATGGCAGTTTACTCATGCTGATCAAGTCCACATTCCAGATGTGAATGGCAGTCTATTCATGCTGCTCAAGTCCACATTCCAGATGTGAATGGCAGTCTATTCATGCTGCTCAGGTCCACATTCCAGATGTGAATGGTAGTCTATTCATGCTGCTCAAGTCCACATTCCAGATGTGAATGGCAGTCTATTCATACTACACAAGTCCACATTCCAGATGTGAATTGCAGTCTATTCATGCTACACAAGTCCACATTCCAGATGTGAATTGCAGTCTATTCATGCTGCTCAGGTCCACATTTTAGGCTGGAATGGCAGCATATTCATACTGCTCAGGTCTACATTCTTGGTATGAATGATAGTGTGCATGTATATGTAACTGGTAGTGTATTCAGCAAGCATTGGTGTATGGTATACTGTACATGTTGGTTGGTCCCTGTCTACACTCTGTGTATGTCTGGTATACTGTACATGTTGGTTGGTCCCTGTCTACACTGTGTGTATGTCTGGGATTCTGTCCGTGTTGGTTGGTCCCTGTCTACACTCTGTGTATGTCTGGTATACTGTACATGTTGGTACGTCCCTGTCTACACTCTGTGTATGTCTGGGATTCTGTCCGTGTTGGTTGGTCCCTGTCTACTCTCTGTGTATGTCTGGGATTCTGTCCGTGTTGGTTGGTCCCTGTCTACACTGTGTGTATGTCTGGGATTCTGTCCGTGTTGGTTGGTCCCTGTCTACACTCTGTGTATGGCTGGGATTCTGTCCGTGTTGGTTGGTCCCTGTCTACACTCTGTGTATGTCAGGGATTCTGTCCGTGTTGGTTGGTCCCTGTCTACACTCTGTGTATGTCAGGGATTCTGTCCGTGTTGGTTGGTCCCTGTCTACACTGTGTGTATGTCTGGGATTCTGTCCGTGTTGGTTGGTCCCTGTCTACACTCTGTGTATGTCTGGGATTCTGTCCGTGTTGGTTGGTCCCTGTCTACACTCTGTGTATGTCTGGGATTCTGTACATGTTGGTTGGTCCCTGTCTACACTGTGTGTATGTCTGGGATTCTGTCCGTGTTGGTTGGTCCCTGTCTACACTCTGTGTATGTCTGGTATACTGTACATGTTGGTACGTCCCTGTCTACACTCTGTGTATGTCTGGGATTCTGTCCGTGTTGGTTGGTCCCTGTCTACTCTCTGTGTATGTCTGGGATTCTGTCCGTGTTGGTTGGTCCCTGTCTACACTCTGTGTATGTCTGGTATACTGTACATGTTGGTACGTCCCTGTCTACACTCTGTGTATGTCTGGGATTCTGTCCGTGTTGGTTGGTCCCTGTCTACTCTCTGTGTATGTCTGGGATTCTGTCCGTGTTGGTTGGTCCCTGTCTACACTCTGTGTATGTCTGGGATTCTGTCCGTGTTGGTTGGTCCCTGTCTACACTCTGTGTATGTCTGGGATTCTGTCCGTGTTGGTTGGTCCCTGTCTACACTCTGTGTATGTCTGGGATTCTGTCCGTGTTGGTTGGCCCCTGTCTACACTCTGTGTATGTCTGGGATTCTGTCCGTGTTGGTTGGTCCCTGTCTACACTGTGTGTATGTCTGGGATTCTGTCCGTGTTGGTTGGTCCCTGTCTACTCTCTGTGTATGTCTGGGATTCTGTCCGTGTTGGTTGGTCCCTGTCTACACTGTGTGTATGTCTGGGATTCTGTCCGTGTTGGTTGGTCCCTGTCTACACTCTGTGTATGTCTGGGATTCTGTCCGTGTTGGTTGGTCCCTGTCTACACTCTGTGTATGTCTGGGATTCTGTCCGTGTTGGTTGGTCCCTGTCTACACTCTGTGTATGTCAGGGATTCTGTCCGTGTTGGTTGGTCCCTGTCAGTTTGTTAGTCTACTCGTGCAGCGTGTTGTGTTTTATGACGTGTTCTCGAAATCAAGATCCTTCTTGAAGCAACCTGCCGTACCGATCGATTGGACGCACCAAACGTGGCCTGAAAAGAAGCTGTAGCTAGGATGGTGTGGGGCATCTGCGGATCAAGCAGGATAGGTTCACGCCAAACCTCGCGCCGAATAATTGAATTCGTGATGCAAATGGGATTTGTAGGTCTTGAAGATCGCAGAAGCGTCACGCAGCCTCAACGGATGCGCTGGCAACTGTATCGCAAACCATGATGCCGGGCTGGGAAAAATGACGGGAAACGGCTCCATTGTCGTCTGCAAGCATATAGCGCTTTTGGCACTTGAGCACGAGCTACAGTGGGATTACATTGATTCAGAGGCAGAATGTTATCATTCTTATCGATCGATGAGTGTGGAAATACCAGGGTAATTGAAACCGAATAGCTGCAAGGCAGAGTGCACACCTGCATTAAAAGGTGTATGTGTGTGAGGGAGTGTGTGTTTGTGAGGTTGTGTGTGAGTGTGAGTGTGTGTCTGGGTTAATAGCTGAAGGAGATAGGTAGGTAGGTGTGTGTTAGTGTGTTAGTGTGTTAGTCAGTCAGTTTGTTAGTTAGTTAGTTAGTTAGTTAGTTAGTTAGTTAGTTAGTGTGTATGTGAGATATGGCATGCAGGGAGAGGGTTGGTGGAAGATAGGGTCGTGTGGTGAGGGAGATATATGCAGTCAGCTTAATACTCCAACATGGCCTCTCAATCTTGCGGCCACAGAAACCTGCAGATACGGTCAGCTTATTCTCAGCGACTGGTGTTTCGTACGTTCCCCGCGCCTCTCCGCCATTAATGAATTGCGAGTGACGGTATTAGGGTAAAGTACGACCGATGCGGCAATGTTTAAAGCCAGCCGAGAATTGTCAGTAAAAGTCGATGCAAATTGAATTGAGATTATCAGATCGGGGACGTTTTATTTAGTCTAATCATATGATGTTAGCAAGCAGATTGGTACACTGCTTTAGCCTCGCTGCTCCCAGCCACAGACACACGAAACTTTACCAAGAACATTTCATCCTCATTTACTTTCGATTAATTTCATCAAATGTCGTTCATCAAAACTACTGAACTACTATGACAAAGGGTAATTACTGATACGGGGTGCTGTTGGTAAGGACGACGGGTATCACTGATATCTGGTGCTATTGTTAAGGACGAGGGGATATCACTGATATCTGGTGCTGTTGTTAAGGACGAGAGGGTTTCATTGATACTCGGTGCTGTTGTTAAGGACTAAGGGGTATCACTGATACCTAGTGCTGTTAAGGGCGATGGGGTATGATTTATTGGGTATAGGCTAATCTTCATGTTGGCTAATTTGCACCTTTGTAAAGTGCACAGAAACAACCATAGGTCGAAGTACATGCCCGTATTGACAAAACGCTGAAACTACGTCTCATCGGCGTATCAGTGGATAAAATTCTTCACTGCGAGTGAGTGAGTTTAGTTTTACGCCGCACTCAGCAATATTCCAGCTAAATGGCGGCGGTCTGTAAATAACATGAGCATCGGTCTGCGCATTTGGGAACCGATGACATGTGTCAACCAAGTCAGCGAGCCTGACAACCCGACCCCGTTAGTCGCCTCTTACGACAAGCATGGGTTACTGAAAGTTCATTCTAACCCGGACCTTCACGGGTTCTTCACTGAGACAGACAGACTGACATATGGGTAGATGGTAGGTGGGTAGGTGAATAGGTGGGTAGTTGGGTAGTGGGGTAGGTGGGTAGATAGGTAGGTGTGTAGGTGGATAGATAGATAGGTGTGTAGGTGTGTGGGTGTGTAGGTGGGTAGGTGATTAGGTAGGTTGTATGCTACTTAAAACGATAACACCAACAGACACTTCCAGAAGTGTGAGGCTGGTATATACAGAACAGTGTCCCAACAGTACCACTGTTGCCATGCCTCCGTTCGAAACAACCCCCTTACGTGCGACTCAACTGGTCATAAATAATTCATTTTTTAATTTCCAAGATTGAATGAAGTTGTAATTCTAGCGCAAAGGTTCGGTCGTGCACCGTAGTTATAAATTATGACTCAGGATTACGATATCTACCACTGTGTGGGAAACTTACATAACTTAGGTTCTACCTGACCCCAGGTCAAGGTGTATCACGTGATATATGAACGCGAATCAACCGAGACAGTAATTTAATTACCTCTACCTTGAGCCATTGACAACAAAATCTAGCGCCGGCCAGAAATTGTAATGGCTTTGTGACAGCAAATTGAAGGTGCGGACCTTGGCGGACCTTGGTGATGCAACAGTTGCAATTAAACCTCCATAGATTCATGTCTTTATCAACGCCAACCTTTGACATTTATTTATAAAGAGAGAACATTTCATAGAATGATATATCATATCACTACCAATCGATGGAAATTGCATTTTCCCAAGCAGCAATGCTTTCCCCCAACTTATACTAACGGGATGCTAAGGAATTAGATGTTCACTCAGATAGTGATTACATTATATCATTATTAGACCGCAATGGCACACCTTTAAGTATCCGATGTGGTTAGAAAAAGGTTTAAAGCAGTCACACCCAAAGGGAAATTTGTGTCAGAAATATATGTCTCAAATGACCAAGACCAACACGAGTCCTGTACAACTATTTCTGTGCTAGGTGTATATACACCATGGATCGTGTGTGGTAACCCATGACGTAACCGCCGTAGATGCAGCAGTGAGACCAGGTTGTACTGATGATGCCGCAAACCACATACATGCTTCTTTCAGCCAGGGCTGCACAAACGTGAATGACGTACACAGCTGCCGAAGCATCGGTGGGGTTTCTTTATTGTGAAAACTAAGGCGTTCTCAGAGCCTATCCCCAGGCATTGAGGAGAAATACACCTATCTTTCGCTTCCCTTTAATTCATTCAACTGATAGGGTTGGCCAGTGTCGACGTCATGTAACCAGGGAAACAGTTGCCAGTTTCCTCAGACTGACTGAATGCATATCTTAATTCAGAATATGAACATTCACAGCAGGTGAAAGTCACTACATATTTCAAATATAGAAATATGAAAGCTTAACGCCATTCACAACTGAACATGCAGCTTAGCTCTCGTGTATGTTGGGCTGTTGCATAATCACTTTAAGTTTCGCAAACACTATAAATACACGACCTAATTAGTGGAATTTCTTGGTCCAATATTCAGAAAAATATACGTTCACATTTATTACAATTACACCCGTGAAGGTCCGGGTTAGAATGAACCTTCAGTAACCCATGCTTGTCGAAAGAGGCGACTAACGGGATCAGGTGGTCAGGCTCGCTGACTTGGTTGACACATGCCATCGGTTCCCAATTGCGCAGATCGATGCTTATGCTGTTGATCACTGGATTGTCTGGTCCAGACTCGATTATTTACAGACCGCCGCCGTATAGCTGGAATATTGCTGGGTGCGGCGTAAAACTAAACTCACTCACTCACTATTACAAGGTTAGAAAGAGACTTTTACCAGTTTCTAAAGGTTTTCTCCTGTTCCAAGGTAGCACTTTGAATCGTTACATTTAGGTTACAAACCTCAACCTACTTTTAGCCAAAAGTGTTGCAGTAGAAATAATATTTTTATCACAGACTGGGGTAAACATGCGACCGAGGCAGTTCCGTGTGTGAGATATTTGCCTCTGGAAGATATTTGTGATCATTGAAAGTCTCTGCGAACATTCTGTCAGCTTTTCTCTATGTTCAGCATGATATAAATGAGTGGCACTTATCGCACATGGGTTCAACGAGATAATGACTCTCTAGATGTTCCGAGTGTGTAGCGACTTAGCGAGTGATGACATGTGTTGGGAACTGTTTGTCTACCGCATGCGGAGACCAGCGCCATCTAATACATGTACAACAACGATTACTGTCATTTTAGCATCCAATGTTTAGCATTACAATTTTCAATGCAAGAAAATGTACAGAACCTTAAAATTAGGTTGTTATTACCCCACTATCAGCTTTTCAGTAAAATTGAACAAATTAAAGTATGGTTGCCACTCACGCGAAACATTTCACAAGGACAAGGAATGGATACATAATGGACTATATTGCATAAAATTCATGAAAAGGGTACATATGATGATGCGAAATCATGTGCTATATATAACATGGAACCAGTCCAACGGCCTGACGTTACAACATGTACTACATGTGATACAAGAAGCTATAGATACTGTGACGCTACATATTATATTTTGTACCTCATACCGTATGGCAAAATAGCAGATCATAACGTTACACAAGCAACATGTGACGATGAATAATGAGCCTGCACCATGTAGGACATATAATGTTTGTTATGAGACCCATATGCAGGAGAGACTTATAATCTGTAGAATATATAGACTGTTGGTTGAGACAACCCGGATATATGGTGACATTACGACAAGTAGGATATATAGTGTTTGTCACGAGAGCCTAAATACATAATGGCATTACGACAAGTATGATATATAGTGTTTGTCACGAGGACCTGAATACATAATGGCATTACGACAAGTAGATATATAGTGTTTGTCACGAGGACCTGGATGTATAATGACATTACGACAAGTAGGATAAATAGTGTTTGTCACGAAAGCCTGAATACATAATGGCATTACGACAAGTAGGATATATAGTGTTTGTCACGAGGACCTGGATGTATAATGGCATTACGACAAGTAGGATATATAGTGTTTGTCACGAGGACCTGGATGTATAATGACATTACAACAAGTAGGATATATAGTGTTTGTCACGAGGACCTGGATGTATAATGGAATTACGACAAGTAGGATATATAGTGTTTGTCACGAGGACCTGGATGTATAATGACATTACGACAAGTAGGATATATAGTGTTTGTCACGGGGACCTGGATGTATAATGACATTATATCGTATATGATACAACAGCCAGGACGTATAAAGACTTTAACGCTTGAAAGATATGTAATCTTAAAAGGAGAAACGCATAGGCTTTGAAAGATCTTACACTGTTCAATGTGTGCATATTTCGTTCAATCTGTTTTACAAGAAAGAACTACTGGTGATAGTCACATCTTCTGTAGATGGCTGAATGTCCTGTCACAAGAAACCTTGAGTTGGGTGGGATGGTGTGGGGTGGGGTCTAGTCTGTCTGACAGTCTCCCTGAACCACATTATTTTCCCTACCGCCAATCCCTATCTGCAGTGCCAAAGCCTTAATAAAGCAATTTTAGATTCCCTCAGGTTCAGGTTCTGAATCTCTGGTCTCCCTGGGCCTCTTTTTCAATTTAAATGGGCTTATTTGTTACTATCAAAATTATATATATTCAGAGACTAAGCCTTAGTCTAGGTGGGGTGGGGTACTCTCCAATCAGTAATTGGTGTGACAAGCAACGCGTTGGCCAGTTGTGCAAGTGTTTGGTGCATGTTGAGTTTTGGTTTCGAGTTCATCCCAGATATCCTCTGTCGGGTTCAGATCCGGCTATCTGCAAGGATCCGGCAAGGAGTTGACGTTTGACATGTTTGAAATATCTCAAGCTGCAAGGCGTCCTCTTGGGATGTCATATTCAATATTCAAATATTTCGACAAACGTGTCACAAAATGATGACTGCCGTTTTGGCCTTTTAGAGTAATTGTCATTGTACATGATTGCCACAACTCGCACGTATATTCTTCTTTATGTTTCCTTTTACATTTTCGTGCATTCCTATAAACACTGCTGAACAAAACTAAAAGGGTTTCAGACGGTTGTTTTTGTGTACAACGCCAGTAAAAGAACACAATTGCATTTCTATGGAATGTTCCTCGAATAAACAAAATTCATACACACATTATCACTTGTTACTTTTCTTGACGAGTATTCATATTATATGTCTGTGACGTGCAAACGGGATATATCATACATACACATGCAACATATATGCCGCATAAAAAATCACATATCATACCATTAAACATAAAACCCGTCAGACGATTGGTCATTACATTACATCTTAGATACCGCATTACACTAAAGCCATGCACTGGCACCAAATCTTGTACCTATAATACTGCGTGGAAACCGGAACATATCGAGGCACTACATCGTGTACCTATAATACTGCACGGCAACCAAAACATATCGTTGTACAACACCGTGTACCTATAATACTGCACGGCAACTAGAACATATCGTTGTACAACACCGTGTACCTATAATACTGCACGGCAACCAAAACATATCGTTGTACAACACCGTGTACCTATAATACTGCACGGCAACCAAAACATATCGTTGTACAACACCGTGTACCTATAATACTGCACGGCAACCAAAACATATCGTTGTACAACACCGTGTACCTATAATACTGCACGGCAACCAAAACATATCGTTGTACAACATCGTGTACCTATAATACTGCACGGCAACCGGAACATATCGTTGTACAACACCGTGTACCTATAATACTGTATGGCAAGCAGAACATATCGTTGTACAACACCGTGTACCTATAATACTGTATGGCAACCAGAACATATCGTTGTACAACCTCGTGTACCTATAATACTGCACGGCAACTAGAACATATCGTTGTACAACACCGTGTACCTATAATACTGCACGGCAACCAAAACATATCGTTGTACAACACCATGTACCTATAATACTGCACGGCAGCCAAAACATATCGTTGTACAACATCGTGTACCTATAATACTGCACGGCAACCGGAACATATCGTTGTACAACACCGTGTACCTATAATACTGCACGGCAACCAAAACATATCGTTGTACAACACCGTGTACCTATAATACTGCACGGCAACCAGAACACCATGTACCTATAACACTGCATCGCAACCAGTACATATCGAGGCACAACACGATGTACCTTTAATACTGTATGGCAAGCAGAACATATCGAGGCACAACACGATGTACCTTTAATACTGTATGGCAAGCAGAACATATCGAGGCACAACACCATGTACCTTTTATATCGTATGGCAACCAGGAAATATCGTGGTATTACTTCATGTACACATTATAATGCATGGCATTACGGAAAATAGTCAATGAAATATATGCTGAGCAATAAGTTCTTTGAACTACATTTACGCTTTGGGCTGACTAATGACCGAATCTGAATGATGTAGTTAAAACCAACCAGAGAGATCTATGGCTGAGACCGGCATATAAAACCAGATTAGGAAATAGCGCCTGTTTATAGGCCAACATCGGGATGACACAGTAAGAAGGTATAGTAGGTACAATGGCCTCAAACTCTTCTGGAAATGGACAAAAATAGAATGTATAGCCATTTTCAGGGGACGCGAAGGTGTATTGTTAGAAGAATCTTTAAAACTCATTCAATAGTAGCGTGCACGATAATCTGACGTCATATTTCCTTTGATCGGGAATACATCGACATTTAGACAGCCTGTCTATTATAACACAATTATCATAAAAGCTCACGGAGTGCTCGACGCCACTAAACCTTCAAGAAGCCAGGTAAAGCGTGGTATATGTCGTCAGCTTGTAGAGAAAGTAACTGTCATCACCCTTTGGTCTTCCTTTTCATCAGTGGTCCCAGGACTAACAAATAGTAAGTTAAGAAGTGTTCCTTGTATGTCACGGCGCATCACGAGACGTGGGAGCTACGCCTGAAGTGATGCAGATCTTAGACGTTTACGACTCTCTGAAACAGGGTAATGTGCCTTCCAACCTAGAAATATAACCAGAGCGAATCGGGTTTGAAACCCCAATAATATCTGATGTTGATAAATCTGTGATGCTGGCGATGGTGTGTGGTTGTCTATTGTGTCTGGCTATGGTGTGGACATAAAGGTTGGTGTCGTGTTTGGATGCTGTCTCACCAGTCCGGGTTTATAGGAAACATTCATTACGCAGGTGGTTTGAGAGATAACGGTATTGTTTGCAGTTGTCAAGGTTTCGCTACTAAACCTAAGGCGGAATGTTTACGACAGCGGGGACAAGATAGCTGGCAAACAGCCGCACGTCTTTGGTAAAAATAGCACAATGTCCTTTGATGCTAGGTGAACACGTATTTTCTGTTATTGAACCTCTGTTGTTTTCAATTTCTTGACGTATCAATCTTCGTTAAAGACGGATCTTGGAAACTTTGTCTTTTATTGTGTTGTAAGAGCAAACAGTGAACACCAAGCACTCTTTGGTTGGCCGTTGCCTACATGTATTTTAAAACGATACTGCCTCACTATCATAATGGATGCTGCAGATATAATCGTATTTAGGCGGTGTATCCGAACAGTCATCTATGTAGGAGTAGCACGACGCACTTATAATTAGGTAGGTATATTTTAAGGTATGTCGTGATGAGTTAGCATACCTGCATGTACATAGAACAACGCTGAGTAGAGTATTCACGCGTATGACGTCACACTTGCTTGAATAAACTACCCCAGAAACGTAACGTGTGGACGAGTTCAAAGGGACGGGGTTTGTTGTTACGTCATGAAGCTCTCCGTGACATGACGCACCCAAGTAACAGGACCAAGGTGACGTGTCGGATGCCCACATAATACCCGATCCCTTCGCCAGGCAAGGAATACGCCTTATTGTAATCGGCGGGTTTTAATCTAAATACTTTCAAACTTCTCTTTAATCTCCCCGGAGAGTAGTTTTTACTCAACCCATTTTCAGGCCGTGGAAAATTGGACTGGAATCTGTATTGATTTTTCCAAGTTGCTGGCAGAGCGTGGATGATGCGACAGCAATGGTTTATGGATTATAGCAAAACGTATGTTTGAACAGCGAGGAAATCCCGTGCTAATATACCATTAAAATGTTTGCTTACAAGAAATGTTAATTGATTCATTTAGGTCAGAGGGGCACACTTGAATCCCCAACAAGTTGGAAAACAACAATCGGATGTATGTAGGTGATCTGTGGTTGGACGTGATTGTCACAGTGTACAAGACGCTGGACGTGTTTCGCTTCGTCTCCCCGTCCACACGCACAGCTATAACGCTCGCAGTTGCCACCACAGATAACCGAATGGTTTAATGAAGATATTTCATTCACGCTTGCACTGGGAGTGAAACGAAGCGTACATCTCATTCTGCTCATCGACAGAGCCGAATAACATAGTCACAATCAGCGACAAATTGCAACGATTTTTTGTTCGCTGGCTACAGTTTTGGAAGCTAATCCAGAGAAGGGCTGCACTTTAGGTTGTGCTAACACTCAACGGCAACACGTGTTAAGGGCCGCTTGTGTCACTGGTCCCTGCGCCTCGCCATCTAACAGTCATCATGGGCCGAAGTGGTTAGCTACCTAACATCTGCCAGCTATTGTGTTCGTGTGTTTTACCGGATTTAGCATGCTGGAATCCTTGGTTCACAACATCACTCACACCTTCGACCGACTTCACATCGCATTTCAACAGGTAAGGTATATATTTATCACTTGATGTGCAGGGTTGTTCAGTGCAGTTACAAGTACATTAGTATTGCTCGTGTATCGATACAATGCCACAGTAATGGAGGATTTCTGTCAGGCATATCGCAGATGTCGCCTATGGTGAGTACGGTTATCTGTCCTGGTATCTGGAACGCCTCGTAGTAATGTTGCAGGTGGGTTGTGTTTTGTTGTACACTAATGGTTGTACTGGAAGGTTAGGCTGCAAGATGCCACACACAATATAAGGTTCAATAGTATACAACTAGCCATTCAGCATATAAATATACATACACATGCACAAATGTGAATATGATGGCAAGAGGGTTCATATTTACGCCATCATTATTGATCGGAAGAAGATATTTGAATGTTTGAGTAAACTACAAGGCTCGTAGTAATGATTTCCCAGGCTGTGTAGTAGCATCTGACGTCTCGGTCATTCCGGTTAGGCACCATCTAGGCAGTCCCATACATCCTAACATTGACATTTATCCGTAGGTAAATTGATTCCAGTTCAGTACGCCCACATGTGGAAACGGCAAGGTATAACAGTTATTTCTCTTTGTCATATTTGTTGCATTGTGATAAATATATATTTCAAGCAGTATATTCAGGTATCGAACTAGGACTGCACATGTTTATACAACCCTATTTGCTGTTATATAATGCATGTGTGACCTCAATCATAATGTGTCTCATGTATAGCGTTAAGAACTGAATGAACACAACTCGCCCAGTTTCCACACAGAGCATAATGCAAAATTGATACAATGCTACAGCAGTAGGTGCTTACATTATTCAGTGAGGTTCTCGTGTCGCCTTCGTGGTAGCATCGATTGCTGTGATGATTGCTTAGTCGATATGACCTGCACGAATAAGGAGAACAATACACTACAATTCGGCTCCAACACAGCAGTTCAAACACATTAAAATAACACCGAGACAATGCCAGGACAAAACCACGCAATGAAGGGCCAATTCGCAGTTAAGGTGATGGGCGTGCTGCGGGCTGTTGATGTAATGGATTCTCAACATCTACACAGATGTCACCATATTTGCGTCGTGCAAAAGTATTGACAATAAAAGTTCTATTGTTAGCGGACAAGCCACATCAGGATATTGATCGCACAGTGTCATGTGTTCACGTGAATCATTGCTCTCATTCCGGAAAATGTTCAGTTGCTGGGAAGCGCGTCATATCGCGTCTGATGTACATTGTATAGAACAGCGTCGGTTTACACCAAAGGCTACATGACACGTACACTGACCCTTCGCATACAACAAGTACATGCTATTTGCCAAATAAACATGACTGCACAGCATTTGGTTAATGGTGACACGCCATGTCATCAAACACACGGCGCTGGGGGATGACGCAAAACATTGTCGAGAGATATGAAACATTAAAGAATATCCCCAAGAAATCTGACTACATTTATATCTAGATGTGATCCCGAGTCACCTGCTCATGTATACCACTGTGAGTTTCCCATAGATCAGGTTTTGATGATATAAAAATATCACCCAACAAATAAATGTTGAATTATCTCTATATACAATACCTAGGTAAGTCGTGAGCACCTTAATGTCATGATGAACGGATAGATGCATGCAGTTATCAGTTACACGATGAGCACGGCCTACTTGGATGTGTCTGACAGAATCGCTGCACATGATTTAGGGTGCACAAGAACATTTGCTACTACAGGTTGTAGCAGCTGAATGCAGTGTCAAATGCGTTCAAAACTGAAGGATTAGGAAGACGCCAAGGTATTGAAACAATGGCAATACGTCACGGTGCAATCGTCTTTGACGTCAGCAAATGGGTGACCAGCAGGACATGCACTCGACATGCAGCTACATGCGATAGCCGACGGCAGTTCGCAATACAGCGGTTAGACAAGATATTTCCTGAATTCAGCAAGTCGGCATCGGTGCTTGCTATCACACTCAGAAATGACCTGCAGAAAGCACTGACCTCAACTTTTCTAATTAGATAATTCTACTTAATCTCCTTGAGACATGTCTCAGTTCACAGAGGGTATCACACAGACCCGACATCACAAGCAGGCACATTTGGCTTTGGCTGAAGATCACGGCAGTTGGACATACCAGGACTGGCCTCCAGTACATTTCAATGATGAGTCGCGTCAATGTCGAGACTTCACTGATCGCCTCAGTGTGGCTTAAACAAGATTCAGGATTCCAAATAGCCGAACATGACATGGAGTGGCCATTCCAGTAACAAGACGTCAACGAGCTGCAGACTTGCCCTCGCGGGATGCTCTTCCCTTTCTCCAACTCTACAGGAACTTGGAAATGCTCTTACTGAAGCGAGGAACAATCTTCCCTTGGCAACCGTCCAGACTCATATTGGGGACATGAAACAGCGGCGCCAGGCTGTTGGTACGCCGGGTGGATCACAAACGCGGGACTTTTTTTCAAAATAATATGTTTTCATGAGTTTCATGGCCCTCATTTTGGCTGTTGAACTGACTGATTGTTGGTCACAGGCTATTTTATTGGCGTTGTGGGACATATCACAACCTGTTAAAAAACTTGTTCATTAAGCATGTCTTCACGCAATATTGCCTTTCACTATTTCAACAGACGTACACAGTTTGACCTTTACCTTCCAAGGTGGTGATCCCCGGCAATGTTTTCAATAGTGTATTACAGGAATGTTAACAGAACGATGGGTGAAGTGACATGCGCACACTAATGGGGATTTTGTTATACAGTGAAATCTAAATATTTCACAAAGGTTTTATCTGTCTCCCTCTCTTTCTCTCTCTCTCCTCTCTCTCTCTCTCTCTCTCTCTCTCTCTCTCTCTCTCTCTCTCTCTCTCTCTCTCTCTCTCTCTCTCTTTTTCTATCTATCCAGCTATCTATCTCTCTGTTCAGTGTTAAGTTTGGATATTCTTGGTAGCGTGCACTCATATGCTAATAATTTGCAATGTACAGCATGGACGATTTCTTGTTAGCGGCTTTCAAACATGAGATACTCTATAATGACGAATATACTGTATATCAACAACACCCCAGGAAGCTCTCCATTGCTGGTCGAAAGCCTGCTTTCCTTGTCTGATCAAATCCTTTAGTATCAAACGTTGTTGACCAGTCTCCCTTACAGCACTTCCTATCATATTAGCCCCAAACAAGCGTTATAGATTGGCTCTGGATTGGATTGCTAATGAGGATATCCGTTCCAAACATGACTTTTAACTTTCGTCAGAGATGTTGACAAATATCGCCCCTCCTCCTTGCTCCTTTGACCCATGCTGCCTACAGTCTCCAGCCTCGTCTTCCCCGGAGTACAATGTTGACTACTTGATACGTTATCGATCGGCTGCCTCACACTGCTTCTATAATAACCACTACGCGCCTGGTCAAGGAGGATCCCTCGAAGCTCCCATAATATGTTGCCTCTACTCTCATACAAGCCGCTTATTTACGATCCTGACAGTGATTGGGGCTTGAATAATGCAAGACCCATCATTCCTAAGAATACGCAGACAGTATAATTTCAATACCAAAGCGAGATAACTCCATCTGTCGTGTGAGGACGACGATTGGCACGAATGTTGCTCGCACCCGAACACAGCACGCAACGTTGTCGGTCATTAATTCCAAGGGAGATAACTGTCATCCTCCACGGTGTCATTTTATGTCAGGTTCCGGTTTAGCTGGTACTGATTGTTTTGTAATCTAATTTAAAATCCCCCATAAGAGAAATTAGTCGCAAATACCATGAACGTTGTTGGATCTTCATTAAAACACGTATAGTTTCTGTCGCAGTCTCAGGCGTGCTCAGAGCATACCCAGAAGAAGGGAGAGTGTCTGCGGATGAGGTTAATATCCCTTATTATGTGATGTACGTTGAGGAGGCGATTTGTAACTGAGAAATTACTCGTAAATTGCTATAACCGTCTCCTCATGGTCAACAAATCTTTTCCTTGTGATTCCTTTATATTGCCCTGGATCCCACAGTTCCTACACACAAACAGGCTATCCGCGTGCAGTGTGCATTTCTACACAAAGATATGCTCTCCACGTGCAGTGTACATTTCTACACAAAGATAAGCTCTCCACAAGCAGTGTGTATTTCTACATGCAGATATGCTCTACACACGAAGTGTGTGTTTCTACACACAAATATGCTCTCCACATAGTGTGTGATTATACATACAGATATGCTCTCCACATGCAGTGTGTGTTTCTACACACACAAATATGCTCTCCACATGCAGCGTGTTTCTACACAAAGGTATGCTCTCCACGTGCAGTGTGTATTTCTGCATACAGATATGCTCTCCACATGCAGTGTGTATTTCTACATGCAGATATGCACTCCACATGCAGTGTGCATTTCTACATACAGGTATGCTCTCCACATGCAGTGTGTATTTCTACATACAGGTATGCCCTCCACATGCAGTGTGTATTTCTACATACAGATATGCTCTCCACATGCAATGTGTATTTCTGCATACAGATATGCACTCCACATGCAGTGTGCATTTCTACATGCAGATATGCTCTCCACATGCAGTGTGCATTTCTACATACAGGTATGCTCTCCACATGCAGTGTGTATTTCTACATACAGATATGCTCTCCACATGCAATGTGTATTTGTAAATGCAGATATTCTCTCTACATGCAGTGTGCATTTCTACATGCAGATATGCTCTCCACATGCAGTGTGCATTTCGACATACAGGTATGCTCTCCACATGCAGTGTGTATTTCTACATACAGATATGCTCTCCACATGCAATGTGTATTTGTAAATGCAGATATTCTCTCCACATGCAGTGTGTATTTCTACATGCAGATGTTCTCTCCACATGCAGTGTGTATTTCTACATACAACAATGCTCTCCACGTGCAGTTTGTATTTCTACACACACCAATGCTGTCCACGTGCAGTGTGTATTTCTATATACAAATATGCTCTGCACTTGCAGTGTGTATTTGTACATACACATATGTCTCCACGTGCAGTGTGTATTTCTGCATACAACAAAGCTCTCCACGTGCAGTGTGTATTTCTGCATACAACAAAGCTCTCCACGTGCAGCGTGTATTTCTGTATACAAATATGCTCTGCACGTGCAGGCTCTGCGTGTATTTATACACACGACAATGCTGTCCACGTGCAGTGTGTATTTCTATATACATATATGCTCTGCACTTGCAGTGTGTATTTGTACATACACATATGTCTCCACGTGCAGTGTGTATTTCTCCATACAACAACGCTCTCACCGTGCAGTGTGTATTCCTACATACATCAATGCTCCCAGTGTGCAGCGTGGATTTCTACATACAACAATTCTCTCACCGTGCAGTGTGTATTTCTACATACAACAATGCTCTCACCGTGCAGTGTGTATTTCTACATACAACAATGCTCTCACCGTGCAGTGTGGATTGCTACATACAACAACGCTCTCACCGTGCAGTGTAGATTTCTACATACAACAATTCTCTCACCGTGCAGTGTGTATTTCTACAAACAACAATGCTCTCACCGTGTAGTGTGTATTTCTACATACAACAATGCTCTCACCGTGCAGTGTAGATTTCTGCAAACAATAATGCTCTCACCCCGCAGTGTGGATTTCTATATACAACAATGCTCTCACCGTGCAGTGTGGATTTATATATACAACAATGCTCTCACCGTGCAGTGTGTATTTCTACATACAACAATGCTCTCACCGTGCAGTGTGTATTTCTACATACATCAATGCTCTCAGTGTGCAGCGTGGATTTCTACATACAACAATTCTCTCACCGTGCAGTGTGTATTTCTACATACAACAATGCTCTCACCGTGCAGTGTGTATTTCTACATACAACAATGCTCTCACCGTGCTGTGTGTATTTCTACAAACAACAATGCTCTCACCGTGCAGTGTGTATTTCTACATACAACAATGCTCTCACCGTGCAGTGTAGATTTCTGCAAACAATAATGCTCTCACCCCCAGTGTGGATTTCTATATACAACAATGCTCTCACCGTGCAGTGTGGATTTATATATACAACAATGCTCTCACCGTGAAGTGTGTATTTCTACATACAACAATACTCTCACCGTGCAGTGTGTATTTCTACATACGACAATGCTCTCAGAGTGCAGTGTGTATTTCTACATTCAACAATGCTTTCACCATGCAGTGTGTATTTCTACATACAACAATGCTCTCACCGTGCAGTGTGTATTTCTACATACGGCAATGCTCTCACCGTGCAGTGTGTATATCTACATACAGTTTCTACATACAACAATGCTCTCGCCGTGCAGTTTGTATTTCTACAAACAACAACGCTCTCACCGTGCAGCGTGGATTTCTACATACAACAATGCTCTCACCGTGTAGTGTGTATTTCTATATACAACAATACTCTCACCGTGCACTGTGTATTTCTACATACAACAACGCTCTCACCGTGCAGTGTGTATTTCTACATACAACAATGCTCTCACCGTGCAGTGTGTATTTCTACATACAACAATTCTCTCACCGTGCAGTGTGTATTTCTACATACAACAATGCTCTCACCGTGCAGTGTGGATTTCTGCAAACAATAATGCTCTCACCGTGCAGTGTGGATTGCTACATACAACAACGCTCTCACCGTGCAGTGTGTATTTCTACATACAACAATACTCTCACCGTGCAGTGTGTATTTCTACAAACAACAATGCTCTCACCGTGCAGTGTGTATTTCTACATACAACAATGCTCTCACCGTGCAGTGTAGATTTCTGCAAACAATAATGCTCTCACCCCGCAGTGTGGATTTCTATATACAACAATGCTCTCACCGTGCAGTGTGGATTTATATATACAACAATGCTCTCACCGTGCAGTGTGTATTTCTACATACAACAATACTCTCACCGTGCAGTGTGTATTTCTACATACAACAATGCTCTCACCGTGCAGTGTGTATTTCTACATTCAACAATGCTTTCACCATGCAGTGTGTATTTCTACATACAACAATGCTCTCACCGTGCAGTGTGTATTTCTACATACGGCAATGCTCTCACCGTGCAGTGTGTATATCTACATACAGTTTCTACATACAACAATGCTCTCGCCGTGCAGTTTGTATTTCTACAAACAACAACGCTCTCACCGTGCAGTGTGGATTTCTACATACAACAATGCTCTCACCGTGCAGTGTGTATTTCTATATACAACAATGCTCTCACCGTGCAGTGTGTATTTCTACATACAACAACGCTCTCACCGTGCAGTGTGTATTTCTACATACAACAATGCTCTCACCGTGCAGTGTGTATTTCTACATACAACAATGCTCTCACCGTGCAGTGTGTATTTCTACATACAACAATGCTCTCACCGTGCAGTGTGGATTTCTGCAAACAATAATGCTCTCACCGTGCAGTGTGGATTGCTACATACAACAACGCTCTCACCGTGCAGTGTGTATTTCTACATACAACAATTCTCTCACCGTGCAGTGTGTATTTCTACAAACAACAATGCTCTCACCGTGCAGTGTGTATTTCTACATACAACAATGCTCTCACCGTGCAGTGTAGATTTCTGCAAACAATAATGCTCTCACCCCGCAGTGTGGATTTCTATATACAACAATGCTCTCACCGTGCAGTGTGGATTTATATATACAACAATGCTCTCACCGTGCAGTGTGTATTTCTACATACAACAATGCTCTCACCGTGCAGTGTGTATTTCTACATACAACAATACTCTCACCGTGCAGTGTGTATTTCTACATACAACAATGCTCTCACCGTGCAGTGTATTTCTACATACAACAATGCTCACCGTGCAGTGTGTATTTCTACATACAACAATGCTCTCGCCGTATTTCACACAAACAACAATGCTCTCACCGTGCAGTGTGTATTTCTACATACAACAATGCTCTCACCGTGCAGTGTAGATTTCTGCAAACAATAATGCTCTCACCCCGCAGTGTGGATTTCTATATACAACAATGCTCTCACCGTGCAGTGTGGATTTATATATACAACAATGCTCTCACCGTGCAGTGTGTATTTCTACATACAACAATGCTCTCACCGTGCAGTGTGTATTTCTACATACAACAATACTCTCACCGTGCAGTGTGTATTTCTACATACGACAATGCTCTCACCGTGCAGTGTGTATTTCTACATTCAACAATGCTTTCACCATGCAGTGTGTATTTCTACATACGGCAATGCTCTCACCGTGCAGTGTGTATTTCTGCACACAGTTTCTATATACAACAATGCTCTCGCCGTGCAGTTTGTATTTCTACATTCAACAATGCTCTCACCGTGCAGTGTGTATATCTACATACGGCAATGCTCTCACCGTGCAGTGTGTATTTCTGCACACAGTTTCTACATACAACAATGCTCTCGCCGTGCAGTTTGTATTTCTACAAACAACAACGCTCTCACCGTGCAGCGTGGATTTCTACATACAAGAATTCTCTCACCATGCTGCGTCTATTTCACATACAATAATCTCTCACCGTGCTGCGTCTATTTCTACATACAATAATGCTCTCACCGTGCAGTGTGTATTTCTATATACAACAATGCTCTCACCGTGCAGTGTATATTTATACATACAACAACGCTCTCACCGTGCAGTGTGTATTTCTACATACAACAATGCTCTCACCGTGCAGTGTGTTTTTCTACATACAACAATGCTCTCAGTGTGCAGCGTTGATTTCTACATACAACAATGCTCTCACCGTGCAGTGTGTATTTCTACATACAACAATGCTCTCACCGTGCAGTGTGTATTTCTACATACAACAATGCTCTCGCCGTGCAGTGTGTATTTCTACATACAACACAATGCTCACCGCCACCTACATACAACAATGCTCTCACCGTGCAGCGTGGATTTCTACATACAACAACGCTCTCACCGTGCAGTGTGTATTTCTACATACAACAATGCTCTCACCGTGCAGTGTGGATTTCTATATACAACTACGCTCTCACCGTGCAGTGTGTATTTCTACATACAACAATGCTCTCCACGTGCAGTATGTATTCCTTCATACAGCAATGCCCTCCACATGCAGCGTGTATTTCTACATACAGATATGCCTCCACCTACAGCGTGTATTTCTACATACAGATATGCCTCCGCCTACAGCGTGTATTTCTACAAGTCTTACAGATGTCCTCTCTACGTAAGGTGTGTATTTCTACAAACGGATCTGCGGTACACATGCAGTGTGTATTTCTATATACACATATATTCAACGCATGCGGCATGTATTTCCTACGATCTGTCCTTTACCTTCAGTGGGTAATCTTACGTACAGCATAAAGTGAGATATACAGATATCTCTCATACATACAGTATGTATTCTGATTCCCAGATATGCACGATGTAGTACAGTAACTGCTTTTAATAATGGATGCATTGGTATCATAAACATATCTTCATTCTTTTGATAAATTGGTAACATAAACAGTAGCATAAGAAAATCCTGAGAGCAATTCCAGTGCACAATTTTCTCTTTAGCTAGGCGTTGGCCGTCCATCTATATATGTCAAACGCACACAGCCATCCAAGCTAATGTATGTGCGAATGCAACAAAGAAACATGTAATTATATGAGAGAATGTAACAACGATCAGACGCGAGGTGAAGCTATCATTTGGTATACCGAGGCTAGTACTGTCCACTATGCGAAATAGTTTCCAAAGATTGTTTGCCGCAAAATAATTCACTAGCCTGAAATTTGAATGTAGTAAAAGATTACAAAAATAGATGAAAATAAGATATTGTCGGCATGACATTAGCTGCTCATATGATGAATATATTCATGAATTATAATTGTATTATAGCGTAATAGGTCGGAGAGAGTGATATAATTACGAAATGACGCCATGAAAATTCACAAGCCAGTCGGACTAGTGACTGTAGATTTACTGCCCCGACTGGATTTTTACTAGCCAGTAAAACAGTAATGCATAAATCTCTATGTAGCAGCCAATGTTGTGCGATGAATCTGCTGGCCATATACCTGAACAAGGAGGGTTAAACATCGTATATGCAGGTTTTTGTATGACACGTGCCCGTACCATGCTGGAACAGTTGAGGTAAACCTATGTGTAACTGCAGCTCTAACCTCATATAATACGTGAGAACAGTAGAGGTAATAAAAGAACGGGTCTCCAATCTGAAGACGGCTTTTCGTGCTGTGAGTGTATTCGTCTATGCTTCAGATGCTCCGATTTCGATCAAAAGAAATTGGAACGGCGTGGCTCTCATAATTCAGCTTCGTTTGATCTTCCTAAGGCATCCTTTTCATTTCAGCAAAACCAACTTGTGTTGGGAAACGTTGGTTACCAGGCGACGCGCTGAGGGCCTTTAATCTCTGGCAATATTAATTTTATCCTTCGTAAATCTGGAATGAGCGCAGCAAAGAAATGTTCTTTTCCTATTTCTGACTGAGCACATTTTGAGATGGCAATATAACGTCTGACGATTCCCTGTATTTCTATTGATTTGTGTTACTTTTATTGATCTGTATCGCAGGAATGCATCAATATTGGTTCAATTTGGTTTGAAATCGTATCATACCTTGAAATGATATCTTGATATTCCAAGATATTTTCGTGATTGAATAGAATCATTGTGACGTTTGCGACTTCTCCTACAGTTTTGTGAACACGACAGTGTCGATTCCCATTCAGACGGTGTAATGTTCCTGACCATGCCGCCGCTCAGTCAGGAATACGTATTGATGTATTTCTACGTGTTCGTGTACATATATTGAGTTCGGTTGTTGTCGTCTATCTGAACGTATCACGACCACAAACACAAAATGAAGGCACACACTGTTTTATCGCTTTTCAATATCAAATGCCAGTGCATGATATCGATCTACGTACAACCAACTATGGAACAATAGGTCGCGCAGAGTGACAGATTCTGAATACAAACGTTCTTGAATAGCTGGTGAATTTCCTTGTGCTGCCTCCATTTATGGTATTTATCACTGTAAATTTCTTCAGATATCACTTCATTGCAATAGGGTGTATGGGGTATGTATATTGAGGGTTGTGCATGAAACGTGGTATGGTGAACAGTGTGCAGCTGTAACTGGCGACAACTTCTCTGACGATGATCTGTCTGTGGTGAATACATCAGGCGTTGTGGGAAACAAGCCGAGGGACAACATGGATTGCATCGACCCTGTGTCATACACGCTGTCTACCTGCGTTGCTCCTGTCAGCTGGCTTCCCTTTCCACCAAGTAGATAATCTCCATACGTCACATATGCTGTAATGTAGGCCGTGTCTGTCTTGTACATGTGCATGTTGTCTTAGTGATGTACTCATCCTGATAAACTGCTGTCGAGTAATCAAACTCAAGGCTGATAAATACGTATGTGCTGGCGTCTGACGCCGGGGTGAGGCATGTGCCTCAAGTTCTTAGACTGGGAACAAGTACGTCAGAATATCTCGAAATACAAACGAATGTCCCAAGGTATCAAAAACCTCACGTTCGGAGCAACATATCTTTTTTCAGCCTCTTGATATGGAAGTTAAGGGACAGGATCAACAAGAGAAAAGTATTGCCAGTACTGTGGAGATTTTACACACCGTATTTTATGAGTATTTGGAATGGGGGATATACAAGGAACAGTCAACACATACATGATCATTTTGTTAACAAGTAGTTTTGCGTTAAGAGAATTGTTAAATATTTTTATCTCAAGATGCCTTTTAGTATCCAACTAAAACGAGCATCACGGTACGAAAACATATATGATCAATACCAAAGCAAATACCAGTTGAGTCTGGGGAAGTGGTTGAACTGTACACAGGGCATTTTAACCAATCACTTAAATAATGTAATTAATAATTACCAGTCAGTGCAGTTTTGGAATCCTAAATTAGTTTGGTACATGGGCGTTTAATCGTATTGACTGGGATGACCAATTGCTTTTAAAGTATTTTGACGTAATGTTGATATGTAGTTTTAAATCATATTCCTAGATATTTGTGTAGTGACATATTCGCTATGAAGATAAAAACGTGAAACATACAACTTTATGGATGGCAACTTCTTGTTTATTGCATAGAGCGAAGTTTCCATGTAGATTCTTACACGGCTATTTTTAGCTTGATAACGGTGTAAGAATCCACATCGAAACGTCGCTTTATGCAATAAACACGAAGTTTGTCATCAATTAAGTTGTATGTTTCAATTTTGACTTGCCAACTTCTAGAATGCCTGTCAAAAGATTAGATAAAAACATGTTATGATATTTATGAGGTTTATGTTGGTGTCACGCATTTCCCAGCATAAAACTGACTAGATGTTTCTGACGGCTATGTGTAACAGGACATCCTGGCCAGAGCCCACCAGTAGGTGTCATTCTACATCATGTGATCAACCAATAACCAAGTGCATGTCGCTGTATATCTCCACCCGCCTGTACGAGGTTACTAAAGTAAAACATGGTTACAGGATATTTCTGGGACAGGACTGTTTGCCTTGGCAGGTGTTTCTACACTGGCCAGTCATCGGGATAACTGAAATACATTTAAATATTGATTTGTAAAACAAGCCGAAATTGATCATAGTCGTATCCATTTGCAGCTCTCTGAATAATAAATACATACATACAATAATACAACATGGAGAACACGTCTGATAAAATGATGATCAAATAAACATCCCCAACGCTTTAAACATATCTCCCTTCTGTTAGTACATAGAGGTATATTCGACTGGTTAGTCAGATAGTTGTGAGCGGTGTAATTGTGACTCCGGTCTATCGCCCCATGCGTGGAGCGCCTCCGCCATGTGCACAGGCTGTCTATTGACTCCTTCTACATGGAAACCGGAAGCTGGTGTATGCTTGAAGCATTGCCTCGTATTGAAAACACGGAGTGGGGATTACTAAAGATGCCTGGATAGAGGGAAATGCTCATATGCAAACTTAGTACTTTTCTACTTGTGAAAGGTAAGGTACTACTGAATCATCTTGCTAGTTTGCTTTAATATTCCTTTCGTCAAAATGACCATCAACTATCGTCTTGGATATCGATCGGGGCAGCACTTAAAAGCGAGATACAACCGTTAGCTCCCTCCAACCGCTCGGCAAGATGGCTGGTCTATACAAAGACAACATGTACAATGAAGGTATTGTGGTAGCAAGGGCTAGTAAGGCGGTGATATTCCGGCTGTGTCGACCTACAGGACGTTCATTGTTTGAAGTACTTCAGTGAATCGCAAGAAGAAACAAAAGGACGATCATATGCTTATATCGACTTCTTACCGTTTTTGCACGCTCGTCGATTCCAAAAATATTTTCAAGCAAAACAACATAAATTCCATTGCTAGGATTCTGGAGCTGTTTACATGTTGTTTAATCACAGTTAGTCCCCTCCTCTCTAATTTGTCAACAGTTATCCCTCAGAAAATCAATATGTGTGGGACGAAAAGAAACACATTCAGCAGAGACACAACATTTCCTAAAATATGAATATCGGTCGTATCTGAAATGTTGCCATAGTAACCAGGAAGACATATTTCTCCTCGGCGCATCTGCGTGTGTATGTGCGTCATATTTCACAAGATGGTGCACCAATTCTGAACACAGCAACACGTTCTGTCAGTGCTGGAAATTTTAATCTGTAATAAACAGTGCGCTGTTCGTGGTACCATTCCCAGTCATCATCTTGTCCAGTGAAGTTCATGTCTTTACCAAACAGATGTATTAATAATTAATAGCTGTGAAATTTACCCTGTTCCTCAGCGATTGTAGTTCTAATACACACATGCTGAGGAGTGTGAAAATGTGATACCTGTTTATACATGGTATATGCATATTAAATTCCCATTTTGGTCAGCGTAAATATTAGGAGAAACTATCGGGTGTATATGAAACTTGCAGCATTCATTCGGGATACCAAAGCCAAATTGTATAACGTGAATATTATGATTTTAAGACATTGGTAAAACACACAGCATGGATAGATAAGTACTAGGATGCTGAGCGTACCCGCAAATGACAACAACACAGTATTGCAAAACAACTGGACGTATTACGAGATTAAAGACAGCCAAGGGGTAAGCTATGTACGCAAACATTCAGACGTGATACCCACCGGGTTTCTCCAAAGGTGTTATTCACACCTGGTAACTGTTATCAAGACAACAAGGCGTGTCCCCCTCTCCTTTGTATAATGAATACGATGTCTTCATTGAAATTCACTGTAGCATGAAGCTTACGGAGAGAATGGGGAGCAGTGTTAACGCGCCGAGGATGGAGGGAGGGGTCGGGTGGGTGGGGGTGATGCTGGTGGCAAGGTCTTGCTCAGCAGGCATAGGGGATTTGTGTCAAGCTCAATAGGGGTAGGCCTGGCTCTGTTCTCATTTGATGGACACATATGACCGGCTTAGGCGGTGACATTCGTCTCCGGTAATGGACCATGGATGGCCCATGGTAGACCGCTGCTGATAGTACACGTACTTCTCATACTTCATCCCCCCACCGTGACACAACTTTAATTAATGTTACTTCACCCCCGATAATTCTTCCCATGGCCTGTTGACATGAGGAGCATATCGACGTCCTTCCCTGCTGTACAGCTGATACCTGCGATGTGAGTACTAACAAGCCTTGTGTTATGAGGATCGTATTACATGCGAATATGTCTTGATGATGTCGACATCGGTGTTCACACCTTACAATCAATACATAGTACATTCAGATATGCAGCTGTGTTTCCCAGGAATGATCGTGCAGCACATTGACGTATAATAGCGAGTAGGTACGTAGTAACCACACCATGCATTTTGACTGTATTGTACCTCTATTACGTATGATTTAGTTTGAAGTACATTTTTAAATATATAACTATATGTTGAACTATTTAAGAAACCAGATATATTTTACACCAGTTATTTAGAGGCGGTAGTTTATGTTGTTTTTTGGAGAAGGTTTTTGGTATTATATTTCAGCATGCTGAGATTTAAAACATGATTTATTGTAGCTGTCATAGTTTGATACCGAGTGACTATAACGCTGATGCCCTACGTTATTGATACTGGTGTGCTAAGTTACTCTCGACAAGTGAAGCTGATAACGCGGTTGTGATATATAGACATTACAAAGACGGCTTCATGTTGAAAGAAACCTTAGTTCGTATTGCATGATTTTACCCCGTGTTGTTGAGACATAATGTTTGACAGGTGTCACACAATGGGGAGGATACAGGTTCAAAACAGTGCTTTCTCACTGTGAGGTGTTGTATCTGGAGGTGGTCACGTGTAACCTGTGACGCTCTCGCATGTCAGGCACAGCGGTATTACTCACCTCAGCAGTAAAACTCAATGTGTCAAAGATATTTGAGTATACGTCACCACGGCCGGTGTAAAGTCTCTCGCCTACATTATGACACAATACAACATCCACCGCGCTACGCTCAAGCTGATGCACTTAGATTTTGTTGTGCGTACGTGCCTCGCCGCCATCGCCCCGTGCAGCGCTTGTATCCAGGTTTCCGTTGAAGTATTTGTCCACCTGTCACTGTGCGCAATGCAGCCAAAGGGAATAGTTTCAGTGTAGCACGATCACGTGATGTACTTAATGTACTGTAAACTATTTGAAGCGGATATTACTTAACATATTTAGCAGATCGATATCAGTTAAACAGTTCACCTTCTTCCTGGTCAGCCCTATATTAAGGATCAATAGCATCAGGGAGAATAGAAGACGCTGTAAGATTATCCCTGATAGAATAACGTTTGAGACGAAACCTAAGAAAGTCACGGATAAGGCTGAAAACATAACTTACTACGACCCTGGCTGGCGGTACCGGTAGTTCCATCTCTGATTTACGTAGTCTGTAAGGCAGGACTAGAACATTCTGTCAATTGCTACTATCAATAAGAGACACAGAAGAAAAGGCAATGCCGCAGTATGCCGATGATTAGAAGACTAGATGGTCAACGCCAGTGAGAGCTAGGCCAGTTGATATAAACACCCGCTTGCTCAGTGGGACAATCCGGTCCACTCATATACTGAGATAATCTCTGCAAGGTGATATGAAAGGTAGGGTGATGATATATGAAGTATGGGGTAAGACGCGGAGGTTGCACTCACACATATCTAATGTTAATTTTGAGGTGTGTGACTAAAGGTTTGGCGTCTGTAAAGGTCAACTTACACTCACATTGCTCAGTATGTAACTGTCCGATGGGGTACAGGACAATTTGACTTATAAGTTAGATCACAAGTTAGTTAAAGTTCGGTGGTCCAACAATGAATTGTATAGATATTTCAAACATGACAAATATTGAATTACGATTAATTTCTGAAACATCACGTGGACCTTTATAATTCAGACTGTATTTACTGCAAGTTACTACACACTCAAGTGAATTTGATGCAGACTCGCTTAGACCTGTTTACAAGACTGTATCGACTTGGAACATGCCCTGTCAGGTTGGAACATTCATAACACGTCGCAATGTCAGCCCTTTCGTGTAGAAAACACGCAGTAATGGCGGTGAAGGAATAGTAGTGAGCATTGTTACGTTGTTGCAGTCACCTTTTCAGTTAACCCGAGACATGTTTCACAGTCGACATAGTGCTGGCCTTTACCTCACCTTATGCTCGCTGTTGGCATGCCCTGCCGTGTGAGTGATGTGTTAGTGTGGCGTTATACCAACAGGTGCTAACCCCTCTCTTCCAATAGCCACTCTCTATTGTACGTCTAAAACAGGAAACGGGGGATGTTCGGCGTACTGATGTTTTACTAGTCTAAATTAATCTGTATACAACAATCACTTTCTGTCGTCATGTAAAACTGGTGAACTGTCACATCCTAGTGGTGGATATTCTCACATGCTCCAGTGGTACACACCCTGTTGCCATGTTCCTGTGGTACACACCCTGTCGCCATGTTCCTGTGGTACACATTCTGTTGACATGTCCCTGTGGTACACCCCCTGTTGATATGTCCCTGTGGTACACACCCTGTTGACATGTCCCTGTGGTACACACCCTGTTGACATGTTCCTGTGGTACACACCCTGCTGACATGTCCCTGTGGTACACACACTGTTGACATGTCCCTGTGGTACACACACTGTTGACATGTCCCTGTGGTACACACCCTGTTGACATGTTCCTGTGGTAAACATCCTGTTGCCATGTCCCTGTGGTACACACCCTGTTGACATGTAACACTGGTGGACTGTCATATCGTAGTGGTGGATATTCCCACAACATGTCCCTGTGGTACACATCCTGTTGACATGTCCCTGTGGTACACACCCTGTTTATATGTCCCTGTGGTACACACCCTGTTGACATGTAACACTGGTGGACTGTCATATCGTAGTGGTGGATATTCCCACAACATGTCCCTGTGGTACACATCCTCCATGTCCCTGTGCCCTGTTGCCATGTCCCTGTGGTACACACCCTGTTGCTATGACATGTAACACTGGTGGACATGTCCCTACACACCCTGTTGATATTCCCACAACATGTCCCTGTGGTACACATCCTGTTGACATGTACACACTGGTGGACTGTCATATCGTAGTGGTGGATATTCCCACAACATGTCCCTGTGGTACACATCCTGTTGACATGTAACAGGGGTACACACCCTGTTGACATGTAACAGGGGTACACACCTTGTTGCCATGTCCCTGTGGTACACACCCTGTTGACATGTCCCTGTGGCACACATCCTGTTGCCATGTCCCTGTGGTACACACCCTGTTGTGGTACACATTCTGTTGCCATGTCCCTGTGGGTTGACATACATGTAACATACACCTGTTGCCATGTCCCTGTGGTACACATGCCATGTCCCTGTGGTACACATCCTGTTGCCATGACTGTGGTACACACACCCTGTTGCTATGTCCCTGTGGCACACATTCTGTTGCCATGTCCCTGTGGCTGTTGCCATGTCCCACACCCTGTTGACATGTACACATTCTGTTGACATGTAACAGGGGTACACACTCTGTTGCTATGTCCCTGTGGTACACATTATGTTGCCATGTCCCTATGGTACACATCCTGTTGCCATGTCCCTGTGGTACACACACTGTTGACAAGTTCCTGTGGTACACATTCTGTTGCCATGTCCCTGTGGCACACATCCTGTTGACATGTCCCTGTGGTAACACCCTGTTGCCATGTCCCTGTGGTACACATCCTGTTGACATGTCCCTGTGGTAACACCCTGTTGCCATGTCCCTGTGGTACACATCCTGTTGCCATGTCCCTGTGGTACACATCCTGTTGCCATGTCCCTGTGGTACACATCCTGTTGCCATGTTCCTGTGGTACACATTCAGGCATTCTTTTGTCACGTAATGGTGGTGGATATTCTTTTGTCACGTAATGGTGGTGGATATTCTGCTGTCACGTAATGGTGGTGGACATTCTTTTGTCACGTAATGGTGGTGGACATTCCTTTGTCACGTAATGGTGGTGGATATTCTTTTGTCACGTAATGGTGGTGGACATTCTTTTGTCACGTAATGGTGGTGGACATTCTTTTGTCACGTAATGGTGGTGGACATTCTTTTGTCACGTAATGGTGGTGGACATTCTTTTGTCACGTAATGGTGGTAGATATTCTGCTGTCACGTAATGGTGGTGGACATTCTACTGTCACGTCAGCGTTGTATGCAATCCGCAGCTACAGCACGAGCGAAGTGACATCATGGTTAATATATAGAAATATTGACAATCTGGCGGACACCGTGGGTAAGACCATTGTGACACCATTGGAACGGATACCGTGGGTAGACAGTGTATTGTTACGTTATAGTCTGTCGTCATGAAGCAGTCACGTCAAGGTGGTAGAATGGCGGCCACGTATGAGTTCGGATAGTGACATGCACATGTGACATGCACATAATACTGATCACTTGTTTATCTGGATTATGTTGTTGACTTCTTGGTGAAATGACGTTCAGCTTACTGCTTTACAAGAAATATACAGTATACAAGGTGTTGTGTGAAAAGCAACGGTCACAGCATTATGGTAGCCGTACGTGTCAACTTGTGAACTGTGGAATATGCCAGCTGTGGCTCCCTTTGAGACACAAATTACATGTAAGAATTACGTGATCCTGGAGTGCCAGGTCAGGTTATGGATAATAAGGTGCTAAATATCAAAAATGTGATTATACCATTTCTTTGTTTTCTAAATACCACGGATGATGTATGAATAACCAACTCCCCGCTCCGAAATGTCACAAGCTCTTGGCGTCGTCTCTCATTGAAAACATCATGGTTTATAAGTGATACATCGATTGCATGGCCCTTTACCCGTTTTCTATAGGCATTTGTGTGAAATGGGTCAATTACCGTTAGACAGCTAATTTGGGAAATAAGTTTTATTTACTTCAAATGGATTGTTGCGACTGAGGAGATATCTGTAAAGTTGATTATGTAAGGTTGTACTGGCGCATTTCGTGGCATGAATATATGCTTGCTTGTAGCCAGGGATCATTGCGCTCTGAGGACCTTAACTCCCGTAGTTTACCATACAGCTTCAGGTATTGTTACGGGAAGGTGAAGCTCAGTACACCAAGATGGCGGGATTACTTGAGTTTTAGCTCACATAATCGGTCATTGTTGATGACAATGCTAAATACTTATACCCCCGTAAACCGTTAACTGCTGAAGCAACTACCAACAACAGGACTTTCAAAGGTACCAGTGCGTTACAAAGATGAAGCTGGGTTTACGTTTTCTTTGCTTGTGTATATGTTTTCCCATTACCGCTGTCTAACTTGTATTTTACAGATGATGTCTCATTATCACAAACGACGTTATTTTCTGGCTGTTGACGAACTTTAATTTATTCCAGCAACATTAACTAATTAAGGTGAAAGGCCAGATTTTATTATTTTGAAAATATATTAAGCAAGTTTGACAGGTTGACAGTTTAACACAAGCATATGTTGGGATTTGAAAAGGTGACACATTCTGTGAGCAGGGTGAATAGCCCTTCATCCCGGGAAATACAGTTAGTATACATGTGTTCAAGTCCTCTTACAATGTAGATGTTATAACGAAGTTTGTCCTGGTTTAAGTGATACAGCGATGCTAATCTGACATCCTGCTTTGTGATAAACATTAGCTTGACAATGTCGGAACTCGAGTTTGAACCAGCTGTATAAACAAAACGAAGTCACTGGCATATAACAATTACAGCAAATGAGGCAAAACATCTTTTGATTATTTCTGATTTGTACAGAATATGAAATGTAAACTTTTGTGCATGTTGCATCAATTGTGAATGAGTGACTTAAAATGTAGTCACCTCTTCAGAATTTCAGCCATGGAAGCTATATACTCATAAAAAATAAACTTAGCTTCTTTGAGTGGCATTTTAGAAGTTGGAGAGTCAGATAAGGACAAACTTTATGGGTGAACAACGCTTGACATAGATACAAGGATCTGTATCGAAACGTCGCACCACCTGAATAAAGAAGTCGTTCACATCCATTAAGTTTGTCCTTATCAAAAATAAACCTATCGATATAAATACAAAGAACAGTGAAACAACTGCATTACCACAGACATAGATTAAAAACTAGCATGTAGCTTTAAGATGATATCGATTTTGATGCTAGCAATTTTGTCAAATTTAGTCATGAATTAAAATGACACATTATCAATTGTACATTCCAACGTAATAATATGAATTGTTTGCATATATGACAACGCTATTTAATATTTCTTTATTGATTGTTGAACGACCTCCATGGGGACAAATAGAAATATAGCCAGACAGTCCTCCCTTCGTTGTACGCGTAGTAGCACTCTCTGAGTATATGGAGAGTCCCCATAGGAATGTACATGTGGATAGGACGATCTCAGGAGAACATGGTGATGAATGTCAGATGTTCAGTAAAACACTGTTTGTTGCCAACAGCATTGAAATACTACCGACCACATGAGGTCCCCTGACACAGTCAAGAAATACTAAATGATTCTGGCACAAAAATGGAACAAAATTCATAATTCATCTTAAAAGTAATTGTTACTGACAGTGAGTGAACTACCAACGGTGAAGAAGGGCCGTCATATTTGCATCATAAACAGGGACTATTCCTGTACGTTGTCCGTGTTGAAGTTAGTAGACTGGTTGATACATTATACAGCCATATATTAATACGATATACAACCTCGTGTTCACATCCTTCTACGGTACTGTCGACAGGACAAATTTCGGGTGATGCATCAATGATTTGTTAATTAATTGTTCACGTACAGAACATTAAGAATTAATGTAAACATGTGAGAATGTGCATATACACATCAGCAGAATCAGGTTCACCGCAGATAGCGAGTGAAGGCAAGAACACAGCTCCGCCACAGCCATATCGCATCTTGAGACCACCGACAAAAATAATTTTGTTGAATCTGAGATCGATTTGACAACATGCGAAGTGTTAAGACTGCGGGAATAGAACAGGTCGAGCAGGAAGGGTTGGCCCTCTGAGGCGTCCCTATTTAAAACCAATTTTCGTTTTCCATTACATTTTTGCCTGACTGTTCACTGTGTGAAGTTTTTTGTGTGCCAGTAATGCAATTACAGAGGTTCTCTACGTTTCTCGAATCTTTTGACGATCGATCTCTTGTACATGTGTGTGTATTCCTTGAGGAATAAGGATGATATATTTGGCCATGCGCCCTCCGCGTATTTGTTTTTTGGTGCTCTCTCGCTGGCAGTTTAAATGGACCTCTAATACACTATTTTCGTTATGTTTTAAATGTAATTCAGCATAATGTTTATTGATTTTCCTATAAGCTAGGGTATTCAAAATGTATATTGTTCTGTCTAACCTCACACTTCTGGCACCCTTATTCGTTTAGTAGTATAACCGTCTGCGATTCAAAACACATTCAACTGAAATGTTATTAATTCATATTTCATGACAAAGCAAATAAATATTTTAATAATGACAGATGTGAATGTTTTATCGATCTACTCAAAACGGCTTGATTAAAATATTTGTTTAACAATTAGAACTATCCAACTGAAGTAGGTTTGCTTCAGAAACATAGTTAAACTTCACTATCAAGGTATACAGTTTGCTTCAGAAACACAGTTAACCTTCACTATCAAGCTATACAGTTCACTTCAGAAACATAGTTAACCTTTTCTACCAAGCTATACAGTTTGCCTCAGGAACATATTAACCTTCACTATCAAGCTATACAGCGTGCTTCAGGAACATAGTTAACCTTCACTATCAAGCTATACAGTGTGCTACAGAAACATAGTTTACCTTCACTACCAAGCTATACAGTGTGCTACAGAAACATAGTTAACCTTCACTATCAAGCTATACAGTGTGCTACAGAAACATAGTTAACCTTCACTATCAAGCTATACAGTGTGCTTCACAAACATAGTTAACCTTCACTATCAAGCTATACAGTGTGCTTCACAAACACAGTTAACCTTCACTATCAAGCTATACAGTTCACTTCAGAAACATAGTTAACCTTTTCTACCAAGCTATACAGTTTGCCTCAGGAACATATTAACCTTCACTATCAAGCTATACAGCGTGCTTCAGGAACATAGTTAACCTTCACTATCAAGCTATACAGTGTGCTACAGAAACATAGTTTACCTTCACTACCAAGCTATACAGTGTGCTACAGAAACATAGTTAACCTTCACTATCAAGCTATACAGTGTGCTACAGAAACATAGTTAACCTTCACTATCAAGCTATACAGTTTGCTTCACAAAAACATAGTTAACCTTCACTATCAAGCCATACAGTGTGCTACAGAAACATAGTTAACCTTCACTATCAAGCTATACAGTGTGCTACAGAAACATAGTTAACCTTCACTATCAAGCTATACAGTGTGCTTCACAAACATAGTTAACCTTCACTATCAAGCTATACAGTGTGCTACAGAAACATAGTTAACCTTCACTATCAAGCTATACAGTGTGCTACAGAAACATAGTTAACCTTCACTATCAAGCTATACAGTGTGCTACAGAAACATAGTTAACCTTCACTATCAAGCTATACAGTGTGCTTCACAAACATAGTTAACCTTCACTATCAAGCTATACAGTGTGCTACAGAAACATAGTTAACCTTCACTATCAAGCTTTACAGTGTGCTACAGAAACATAGTTAACCTTCACTACCAATTATACAGTGTGCTTCACAAACATAGTTTACTTTCACTATCAAGCTATACAGCGTGCTTCAGGAACATAGTTAACCTTCACTATCAAGCTATACAGTTTGCTTCAGGAACATAGTTAACCTTCACTATCAAGCTATACAGTTTGCTTCAGAAACATAGTTAACCTTCACTATCAAGCTATACAGCGTGCTTCAGGAACATAGTTAACCTTCACTATCAAGCTATTCTGTGTGCTTCAGGAACATAGTTTACCTTCACTATCAAGCTATACAGTTTGCTTCAGGAACATAGTTTACCTTCACTATCAAGCTATACAGCGTGCTTCAGGAACATAGTTAACCTTCACTATCAAGCTATTCTGTGTGCTTCAGAAACATAGTTAACCTTCACTATCAAGCTATACAGTTTGCTTCAGGAACATAGTTAACCTTCACTATCAAGCTATACAGTGTGCTTCAGAAACATAGTTAACCTTCACTACCAATTATACAGTTTACTTCAGAAACATAGTTAACCTTCACTATCAAGCTATACAGTTTGCTTCAGGAACATAGTTAACCTTCACTATCAAGCTATACAGTGTGCTTCAGAAACATAGTTAACCTTCACTAGTGTGCTTCACAAACAAGTTTACCTTATACAGGTATACAGTTTGCTTCAGGAACATAGTTAACCTTCACTACCAAGCTATACACATAGTTAACCTTCACTCACTATCAAGCTATACTGTGTGCTTCAGGAACATAGTTAACCTTCACTATCAAGCTATACAGTTTGCTTCAGAAACATAGTTAACCTTCACTACCAATTATACAGTTTACTTCAGAAACATAGTTAACCTTCACTATCAAGCTATACAGTTTGCTTCAGGAACATAGTTAACCTTCACTATCAAGCTATACAGTGTGCTTCAGAAACATAGTTAACCTTCACTACCAATTATACAGTGTGCTTCACAAACATAGTTTACCTTCACTATCAAGGTATACAGTGTGCTACAGAAACATAGTTAACCTTCACTATCAAGCTATTCTGTGTGCTTCAGAAACATAGTTAACCTTCACTATCAAGCTATACAGTTTGCTTCAGAAACATAGTTAACCTTCACTACCAAGCTATACAGCGTGCTTCAGAAACATAGTTCCTTCACTACCAAGCTATACAGTTTGCTTCAGAAACATAGGTAACCTTCACTATCAAGCTACACAGTTTGCTTCAGGAACATAGTTAACCTTCACTACCAATTATACAGTTTGCTTCAGGAACATAGTTAACCTTCACTACCAAGCTATACAGTTTGCTTCAGGAACATAGTTAACCTTCACTACCAAACTATATAGTGTGCTTCACAAACATAGTTTACCTTCACTATCAAGGTATACAGCTTGCTTCAGAAACATAGTTAACTTTCACTACCAAGCTATACAGCGTGCTTCAGGAACATAGTTAACCTTCACTATCAAGCTATTCTGTGTGCTTCAGAAACATAGTTAACCTTCACTATCAAGCTATACAGTTTGCTTCAGGAACATAGTTAACCTTCACTATCAAGCTATACAGTGTGCTTCAGAAACATAGTTAACCTTCACTACCAATTATACAGTGTGCTTCACAAACATAGTTTACCTTCACTATCAAGGTATACAGTGTGCTACAGAAACATAGTTAACCTTCACTATCAAGCTATTCTGTGTGTTTCAGAAACATAGTTAACCTTCACTATCAAGCTATACAGTTTGCTTCAGAAACATAGTTAACCTTCACTACCAAGCTATACAGCGTGCTTCAGAAACATAGTTCCTTCACTACCAAGCTATACAGTTTGCTTCAGAAACATAGGTAACCTTCACTATCAAGCTATACAGTTTGCTTCAGAAACATAGTTAACCTTCACTACCAATTATACAGTTTGCTTCAGGAACATAGTTAACCTTCACTACCAAGCTATACAGTTTGCTTCAGGAACATAGTTAACCTTCACTACCAAACTATATAGTGTGCTTCACAAACATAGTTTACCTTCACTATCAAGGTATACAGTTTGCTTCAGAAACATAGTTAACTTTCACTACCAAGCTATACAGCGTGCTTCAGGAACATAGTTAACCTTCACTATCAAGCTATTCTGTGTGCTTCAGAAACATAGTTAACCTTCACTATCAAGCTATACAGTTTGCTTCAGAAACATAGTTAACCTTCACTATCAAGCTATACAGTTTCCTTCAGAAACATAGTTAACCTTCACTACCAATTATACAGTTTGCTTCAGGAACATAGTTAACCTTCACTACCAAGCTATACAGTGTGCTTCAGGAACATAGTTAACCTTCATTACCAAGGTATACAGTGTGCTTCATGAACATAGTCAACCTTCACTATCAAGGTATACAGTTTGCTTCAGGAACATAGTTAACCTTCACTACCAAGCTATACAGTTTGCTTCAGAAACAAAGTTAACCTTCACTATCAAGCTATACAGCGTGCTTCAGAAACATAGTTAACCTTCACTACGAAGATATACAGTTTGCCCGAGAAATATAGTTCCTTCTCTACCGAGCTATACAGTTTGCTTCAGAAACATAGTTAACCTTCTCTACCAAGCTATACAGTTTGCTTCAGAAACATAGTTAACCTTCACTATCAAGCCATATAGTTTGCCTGAGAATCATAATTCCTTCACCATCAAGTTATACAGTTTGCTTGATATTTACACTGTAGTGAAGGAATTCAACATCTTGTGGGCAAGTAAAACCATGTATATACGCTATCAGCCTGTGTGACCAACTGAATCTTCTGTACGACAAGCTGATGAGAGCCGATAAACAACTAACCTGGTTCCCTCGGAATAAATCTATGTTACGTAAAGTGTAACCATATCTGTTGCTTCATGTTTCTTATCTCTCTCACTACAACTTATGCAAAATGAAAATTTATGATAATGCAGGCAGCGTTTTATTTCTCATAGTGCAGTTTCACGAAATGCATATACGAACGACAGCACACTATGCCCCATGTGTCAATATTGCTGTCTGCTATAGCACACTATGCCTCATGTGTCAATATTGCTGTCTGCTATAGGGCACTATGCCTCATGTGGCTATATTGCTGTCTGCTATAGCACACTATGCCCCATGTGTCAATATTGCTGTCTGCTATAGCACACTATGCCTCATGTGTCAAATTGCTGTCTGCTATAGCACGCTATGCCTCATGTGTCAATATTGCTGTCTGCTATAGGACACTATGCCCCATGTGTCAATATTGCTGTCTGCTATAGGACACTATGCCCCATGTGTCAATATTGCTGTCTGCTATAGCACACTATGCCTCATGTGTCAATTGCTGTCTGCTATAGCACACTATGCCTCATGTGTCAATATTGCTGTCTGCTATAGCACACTATGCCTCATGTGTCAATATTGCTGTCTGCTATAGGACACTATGCCTCATGTGTCAATAATGCTGTCTGCTATAGCACACTATGCCTCATGTGTCAATATTGCTGTGTGCTATAGCAAACTATGCCTCATGTGTCAATATTGCTGTCTGCTATAGCACACTATGCCTCATGTCTGTCGGTTATAGCACACTATGCCTCATATTCCTGTCTGCTATTGCACATTGTGCCTCGCAATTCAATACTAATGTCGCCTATATCACACTATGCCCCATCCAACATTTTACAGTACACCTTACTGGTGGTGGCTGTGTCATACTTCATCTCATACATCAATTTACAGTACACCTTACTGGTGGTGGCTGTGTCATACTTCATCTCATACATCAATTTACAGTACACCTTACTGGTGGTGGCTGTGTCATACTTCATCTCATACATCAATTTACAGTACACCTTACTGGTGGTCGCTGTGTCGTACTTTATCTCATACATCAATTTACAGCACACCTTACTGGTGGTGGCTGTGTCATACTTTATCTCATACATCAGTTTACAGTACACCTTACTGGTGGTGGCTGTGTCGTACTTTATCTCATACATCAATTTACAGTACACCTTACTGGTGGTGGCTGTGTCATACTTCATCTCATACATCAATTTACAGTATACCCTACTCACATCGGTTATATCAAACTATACATCATACATCAATTTACAGTACACCTTACTGGTGGTGGCTGTGTCGTACTTTATCTCATACATCAATTTACAGTATACCCTACTCACATCGGTTATATCAAACTATACATCATACATCAATTTACAGTACACCTTACTGGTGGTGGCTGTGTCGTACTTTATCTCATACATCAATTTACAGTACACCTTACGCACATCGGTTGTATCACACTATACATCATACATCAATTTACAGTACACCTTACTGGTGGTGGCTGTGTCGTACTTTATCTCATACATCAATTTACAGTACACCTTACGCACATCGGTTGTATCACACTATACATCATACATCAATTTACAGTACACCTTACTCATATCGGCTATATCACACTATACATCATACACTATGGTGGCTGAGTTTATGTGCTGGCGATTAGGTGCCTGACTCTGAGGGCATGGGTCCGAATCCCGGATGGGACTCAACCCAACAAAAGTACAAAAATCCGTACGTTACTAAGAAAGTGTAATCCCAAATCTAGCATATTTTATATACATCATACACCTGTGTACAGTACATCTTACTGGTGTCAGCTATATCGCACGTTGCTATAGGCTATACATCAATATCACCACTTCCTGGTATCTGATATAATACCCAGTGTCTCAATGTACAATACGCAATACTAATGCATGCCATACCACTTCATTCAGGAGACGATATGGCATTCTGATTTCAACATTCAACATGTATGGCATCCAGTATCCAACATACCACACCCATGCCGGGTCATACCCAGGATTCAGTGTACATGCTAGCCATCCCCATCTCCGCTCCACATAATAATGCCTTCCTTTCAAATTATTGTTTGCAACCATCTATAGCGCCTTGTTATGCTTCCACTCTCAAATGCAAGAAACTCCCCGCCTGGCCCTATGTTCGTGGTGACGCCTGCATGTGTTAGCCACAAGCTTGGCCTTCTCCACACCTGCAGCTGGCTGCTGGGCACAAACACAAGTTTAATGTAGAGGCTAGCCCGTCCTACCTGGCTGAATTATATAAGGCGTAAAAATAGTCGTCGCTTAGAGTGAAGTTTCAAGATATGGCCTTTCTAACGTTATGTCTCTTTGTCATCCAGTCTTACACCGATCAGTTAACCTTCGTCTTGGGTTTATTTTATGAATGAGAAATTTATGGAATTTAAAAACAACGGCATACTGTTAGGAACCAAAATGAGTTAGAAACAATGACACAACATGTAGAAACAAGTTGGGATGTAGAACTGTTCATGTCCGTAAACACGTTTTGGTACAAAAGGCAAACTTTATGAATCTTCTCGGGAACCACATGATCCAAACATATAAATGTGATATATTTTAGTTGAAAAGTACTATAATTAAAAGTATTCAATCATATCATGTACATTTATATAAACGTCCGACAACGCAACCAAATCAAAACCACACCTACAATTTGTCCCGTCTACTGTCCATGTAGTGTTGAATAGCATATGAGTCAAATGGCTAACGCCCACTAAACCGAACAAAAAGGTTCACTTGACCATAACACTAATGCTGGCCTAAGTACTTCTACCTGACTGAAGGTCAGCTGAGCTGTTAGAGCGGCTTACGTGTGCCCGCCAGTTTGTCATTATGTCAGCCGTTGACGTTTTCATTTCCGTCTCCTCTAACACCACAAAGCCCTTGAAACGTTTCTTCTTTTATATAGTATGACCAGAAATTATTGAGAATTTTAGGAATATGTCTAATTGGATTTCTAGTATAAACAACCTTGACCAGCTATCAAGTGCTTGGTTCATTCAAGAGAGACAACTTCGTTAATTCTTTTTCATTAGTTTGTGAAGAGTTATCCCCCTTTGTTTACTTGCTAGCAGACGACATTTTCAGTGATCCTCAGTATGGATGATTTAGAGAAGAGGAAGTTGATTTTAGAGTATTATAACAACTAAAGTGATTTGAAGTAGAACAGGCATCCTTTTGTCCACTGTTTATCGTGTTTTGAAAAATATTGCAAATGGATTTGGCATTGAGCACCAGGGAGGCGCAGGTAGGCCCAGAAAATTGACTGTCGGTGACAGGAGGCGGCTTGGTATTCTTGTTTCTAAAAACAAACGAAGGAGTTTAGAAAACTTAAGGCTGGGTATGATTGATAGAGGAACTGTGGCTGTCTGTAAGGAAACAATTAGAACTGAGCTGCATGTAATGGGTTGGCAGAAAATTCGAGGAATTCCATCACCGATCATGAAACCTGAACAAAAGGAGCGAAGGTTGAACTGGTGCTAACAGCATAGAAATTTGAACTGGGACAATGTGATTTTCTCAGATGAAAGTTCTGTGTGGCTGTTTCCTAATACACTGAAATTCTGGACCAAACAAACTTGAAAACCTGTGTATCAGCGCCCAAAGTAGAGTCCGAAATTTAACGTGTGGGGTGGCATATCTGTGTTAGGGGCAACGACCCCTCTGTGTATTTGAAGGGAATATGAACAGTGAGCGGTACACATATTTTCTCGAGGGACATTTACTTCCATCTGCTCACGTGTTCTATGGAAATGTTTGGATTTTCCAGCAGGACAACGACCCAAATCATCGTTCAAAGCATTCACAGGCCTGGTTTCGGACACAAAATATGACATTATTAGATTGGCCAAGCTATAGCCCTGACCTAAATCCAATAGAAAATGTTTGGGGACTTATGAAGGAAAGTGTCAAGAAGAAAAATCTGACAAATATTGCTGAAATGAAAGAAGAGGTGGTCCGATATTGAGACAGCATGGACCACGACTTTCTAACTTCTTTGATCAGTAGTATGCCCCGCCGCATTTAAGCCTGCATTGCTGCCCATGGTGACTTGACAAAATACTGTTCACCTGTCTTTGAATCTGGAGGAATGTTCTGCTAATATTCACATTTAATACGTGAGTAATGAGTAGAAAACAATTAAACAAATTACAATCTTTAAATTCTCAATTATTTCTGGTTGTACTGTATATGTAACCGTCTACATGCCCAGTTCTACATGTATAATTGTGTAATTCGGTGATGCCATCTGTTGTGTAGAAGTTTCGGTTACTTATCATGGTTATTCATATTTAATCTCCAATGACATTTATGAACTAATATGATACTCCCGAAAATAGATCAGGTGGTGAGGTGGCTCTATCTTCATATTTACACGTTTGCAAAGTTGAACGCCTCTGAATATATTACTAATGTTTCAGAATGTTTTGAATTTCATACAAAACATTATAATTATTATAACGCATTTCTAGAATGTGTGTCTCAGAACGCACTACATCACAGACAAATATTACCCATTTGTGCGCTTGTTTCGTATGATTTATATCCGGTAAGATCAAGTGCCATCCTAACCCAGTCAACAAAAGCGAGTGAGCGGCCTTGGTTTAATGCCGCTGTGAATGGTATTTACAGTTGCTTCATGTCGCGACAACTAGATTGGGGAGGAGATGCGGCACTAAGAAAGCTTCATGTAAAACCCACGAGCACAGGTAACATAATCAGGGCGAGCCAAGAATTGTGTCGCCTCGGCCGACTGGGTCGCCCCTCCGTTCTCTCCCCCTCCCCTCCCGAACAGGTTGAATTTACATCAGTCTTTCCGGCCTTGTTCAACATTGCCATTCACACTCAAATTGCAAACCAAAAGTACTAATCCCGATTCCTTACCTAGCGTTCATGGTATCAGCTCCTACCAACTCTGATAAGGGTGTATGTCTGTGATACACGGGAGGATTCCCTGTCCTTCCCTTCACTTTAAATTACTGTGAAATTAGGTAAGGTGTGTTACTCTAGCCCCACTAAGGCCATTGTTAGACTCTTTGTGTACAGTTCAACCGCCAAGAAGAAAATGAAGAATGTGCGTGTGGCTGGTGGGAGATTAGAGACATTGCGTTACGGCTGAACATTACTTGAATAAAATTTGAGATGAGTGAGTCCCTGTTGCGCTGACCGGGAAGGTGGTGGAAACAAAGGTAGCGGTGATCGTGGACAATTGAGAAATACCTGAACGGAGCGGAAGACATTGAGGAACAGCATATCGAGGCGGCTACATCGGTGGTATGTGTTGAATGGTCAGCAGAACTAACATGTGATTCAGGTGGTCTATCATCTCTCTCTGGTTAACCGTAACCAGCACGGGTGTAACAGTAAGACTGAACGTTTTCCCTCGTGGGCTCGCTTGTTATGGCCGCCGTATGAATGTTTACGAAATTGGATGAAAGGCCTGACTGTTCTTGGTACAGAGATGATGGTCTCCCTGTTGTGTACACACTGTTGAGACACTGTTGACACATCAGTCAGCCAACATGTGATTTTGACTCGTATCACTTCCTTATTCAGTATCTTTGTGCTACGATATTTCATTGGAACCATGTTAACTGGCTTTTCTGTAATATGCTAGCCTATATATTGGTCATATGGATAACAATTATCAGTGACAATGACGCGGGATTTATTCAACTCCACCTGTTATGTTTATTGTGCCAATGTAAGCAGACCAGACTAATTATTAGGCTTGGACTATTATGTTATAGCTGATTGAGGGTATACTGCGTGGGTAACTGCCTGATCCCAGGCCTCGGACTGTTGTGTTATGTTGTGTTGTATCATGCTGTTTTATAACGTATTACTGGTAGAATGCGGGCTTCCACACTGTGAGATTGAGAGTTCTATGTCACAACCATCACTGGCGCAGTGATACATGGATGATGTGTGGTTGTAACTGATTCTTAATAGAATGGGGATTATCAGACTGGTTGTTGGGTCATATGTTCTAAAGAATAAGTATTATTATAATTACTATTATTTAGAACATCTTATCACAAACTACCCGCTGAGACTGGCCACAAGACAGGAATTGCCAGAGGAAAGGGAAAGTATACAACAAGCAACTCCTCAGCAGTTGATAAAGTCGGAAATGAAATACTTTGATATTGATTTGATATTGAAATGTACACGCCCCAAAATAGTTAAATGTTTGTAAATTTAAAAGGCGACTGAAACTATCTGAGTTCACTTTGTCATCCATGCTTAATCCTTTGATTATATGTACTCTCTGCTGTGTTGATATATGGTGTGCACGGTAGTAATATTCTCATCATGATGATAACCCCTCCCCATCACCGTATGGTGGTTTTGGTTTTTCATTTCAACTGAAAGTGAAAGCTTATTTCGTGTCCTCGGAAGCATGGCTTAATGTCACCATAATACGGCTGACGTGATGTCAAATCATCAAAATCCTTTGCGTGTAAGCTTTTGATGATAAATAATTCATAGATATCAAAGCGACTTATTTCCGATGCGTCATTCATTGCAAATATCCTCTCATCGGAAACGGTCGGACCAGTGAAACTGAAGCTTCACGTGGTTGTTACTTTTAATGGTGACACATCAACTTCGGTTCCGACTTTCACTACTGCCCCCCAGACCAGCCATTCTAAAACCCTGATGTGATGAAATATTTTCTGCGTTTTTAAAGTGTATGCCTCAATACATATGTATTTTGCTTTCCCCTATTTTGTGATATGGAACATTTTGACCTTCCTTCAATCTCTGTGCCTATGCGCTACGCAGACTTACCCTGGACACTCAGGCATCTTCATTTATGACTACACGTGTGCATACAATTGTTAAAGTTAATCTTCAATTAATGTATGGTTATTTTGTTTGTTATGTCTCGAAACGTTGTTTGAAATTTCGTCAGCTATGAATCTTGCATGTCACTGAGGCTGTGCTGACAACAGCACGCTGTCGTGTTTCAAGCTGAAATAAAGGTGCATAGTTGTGACCAAAGGTGCATAGTTGACTCTTCACGCATGTATTTTGTGTTTAGTCACGATTTTCACAGTCCCAATTTTGACAGTGAAATTTCACACTTCCGTAATTGATCTAGCCAGTTGTCCTAATGTTGACAGTGAGCGTACCGGCCGTCCCAATTTTGAAAGTCCCCTCCTACCATCTAAAATTGTACCTTTCTCAGCCATGACGAAATACGATATGAAAATGTGATGCATATGTGAGTATACATACTTTGCAAGTAATTGGTAAAGCTACTTCTCTCATCCTGCTCATGGCGTAACCTTTTTTTATCCCCCGCAACGCTTTTTGCGGGGGGTATTAAAATGGACTCCGTCCGTGCGTGCGTGCGTGCGTCCGTCCATCCGTGCACATTTGTCTTTTCCGGAGCAGAACTCTAAAACCGTTCACTATTTCTTCACCAAACTTGCCACATAGATAGATCTGGTGGTGTACTGGTGCCTTTTTGGTAGTTTTGGAAATCCGAATAAAATATTTTTGGCGTTTCCATGGCAACAAGTTTGACTAAAACAGAAATTAGTATGTAGTGCACTTTTCCGGAGCAGAACTCTTAAACCGTTCCCTATTTCTTCACCAAACTTGGCAACAAGTTTGACTAAAACAGAAATTAGTGGTAGTGCTCTTTTCCGGAGCAGAACTCTAAAACCGTTCACTATTTCTTCACCAAACTTGGCACATACATAGATCTGGTGGGTTGTACTGGTAGTTTTGGATTTCTGAATAATGTAGTTTTGGATTTCTGAATAAAATATTTTTGGCATTTCCATGGCAACAAGTTTGACATAGACTGAAATTGGTGATAGTGCTCCTTTGTGGAGCAGAACTTTAAAAACCTTTCATTACTCTCCTTCCATTTTTCTATATACACACCTAAATATTTGACATAATCATAACTCGTAGACATAATCATGAAGAGTATTTTGCCATTGCGGGGGATATTGATGACTTTGTCTTCTTGTTAGATATTGCATTCACACATCTCAACCGGTAATGCTACTTCTTGCATATATATCATGCGCCAGGCAATGCTCAACAACCACCTGTTTGTTTCAGATGACACCTTCAAGACATTCACTTTCCAAATGCCAGAAGAATCTGAAGTCTTGTCCGCAAGGTAAGAAGTTTCACTCTCCTCTCGTTAAGTAAGACCTGGTCACGTCACAACAAATTATTCTACAACTTCCCTTCACACTTGCAATGTGCCAATATTGGAACATAGTTGAATAGCTTTAGAGGAGAATTTATAAATGTACACACGATGGACAAATGAGTATGATGGTTGAAGAGAGCCAAACAGAGAAGCAGTACTTCAAGGGAAGATTAGCCTGTATTATGTTTCTTTTCGATAATTTCCTATTAATCATGTGGTTTCATCGTGTTATATCGTTTATTAACAGAAATTAAGTGAGTTTATGTCTTTGCAAAACATTTTACTCCACTAAAACGAACATTGCAACTGTTGAAAGTTGCCGAGCCGTTGACAGCTACAGGTAGTTAAGTTAAACTATGTTTTAAAATGGAAAAGTATAGACATGTGTATTGAGGGGAATATCGATAAGGAGATACTTTGAACGTTAATGTCCCTTTCGAGATGTAGTTCGATCTGTACTTGGTTCAACCCTGAGGAGACCAATAAAGGCATTGAATGGTTTGTTTACAGTAAGCAGATGTGAGGTACACCATGTTTTCATTGTTCGTAAAAAGTCAAGTTTGGCTTTCATATCAAATCTTATGTCAAGAATAAATCCGTGTTTATTTTACACACTAATATAGAATTCCGAATGCAGCGATCGAGCAGGTACTGAAACTTACATAGGTGGTGGGGTTAGGTTGACTTTTACTACAGGCTAGTCACATGAAATGTCTTCTATAAACATTAGGAAATATTCAAGTGATCATTTGTCACGTCTTGATATATGCACAGGTTTGCCCTTGATTCACACTATCTAGACAGGGAGTTAAAGGAACAAAAGGTGGAAGCTTCCTGTTTCATTCACTCTGCAGCTGCGCCGGTAGCTCACAGTCCAATAAATCATTCATCGTTTCCGTAATGAACTGACGTATCTTAGTCAATGTCAGACAGTTCAATAACTGCTGTTGATACTTGACCTCTTGTGAAGCTCTGCACCTTTCTTGGATGTAAGTAATTATTTCTGTAGTGTAAGCATCCATATGAATACCAAAGATGATGTATTCACATTCAGTAAGAAAAACCGCAACGTCTTTCCGTGGCTCAGCTGTGGTTTGATTGGTTCCCACAGTACGTTTTACCAACAGTTTTAACTTGTATCTTTATGTATCATTACCCGTTAGACGAATTCGACAGTGGAAGTGTTGAAACTAACGTGAACGTTTGAAGTGATGACTCAACACCCTTACTTAATTATGTATATTTAAACTTGTTTACGAACAATGCGTTATCAAGGCTGGGAAAGAAAGGAATCCCTTGCGGGCACCTACAAGGAATATTATCCGTTAGTTCCCAACGCATTTATGGCTCAAGTGTTTGGTTAATTCACCACAAGTTATATGATTCCATCATTGGTGCATTTGGCATTCACATCCGTTTTAAAGACGGTTGGCATGGCAACCATATTATAAATACTACTTTCTATGTCAGTCATAAATGTAAATAAGCACGGGATACTCTGTCACGAGCCTTTTCTTTCACATACTCCTGTTTTGCGCCCGCATTGGGATTAGAACACTGTCCTAAAATAGCAATAGTCGACAATCCAGTGATTGGAATGAGATACGATGACAGAGCATATGTTTATGAATCCTTATCAAAAAGTGCTGATATCAGGTGTTATCATTTTCGTTTAGGAATCATAGTACTTAATATGTCGAAGGTCCTAGGGTTTGCCACGTGGTCGCCGTATGAGCTCATGTATGAATGCTCATGATATGATAACCAGGGACAGGGATGTTTATGTCACATGGGTTTGTTGTGAATCCATTACTGTTTTCATTCATGTGATGCATTGTTGACTGCCCAACACACACGCTACTACAAAGTACATTTGCCATATTCCTGCCGAGTGAGATTGCAACGTTTTGGCTCAAATTGACTGCATACAGATTCAGTCATAGATCGTGCTTCAATATGTGTCAATTAGATCAATCGTTTACAGAAATATATATCAAATGTATATAACATCAGATATATAAGTCATATGTCTCTTTTTACATTCTGGGTTGGCCACCATTATCTGAATAGCAGAGAAATGGATGAGCAAGATAAAGGTTATACAGTTTGTGTTGAGCATGAGCTAGTCTGTAACTCGTCTAGTGCTGCATGAAGAGTGGGACGAAGCACCATCTGTATACATTAATCATTATCATCAGATATTCTTCATACGAACGGCAATTTGAATACGAGTGTTTTGACACATATTTGTAATCACATGTTACGGATGATACTTTATGATTTGCACTCACTCGGTATACGGATGATACTTTATGCTGTGAGCTACATGGCCGCCATTGATCGCAGTAATGACGCCACACACATCAGTGCCACACCTGGCGCCAGTCCATGCACCCTGTGAGAGCACCGACACGATAACACGAAGAAAGAATTGTCCTTCTTATCAAGTCGTCTTACTACTAATTAATTACTTCGTGTACCGGGGCAGTTTGACTGAAGCAATGTCTTTGAACGTTGATTTGTTTCTTCAAGAGTCGAAGTAGTCCACAGTACTTACTGAGGTATCATGCTGTATGTACATAATATTTTATGGGTTTTTCTTTGCCCTTTGTGGGATAGAGAATGGATGGTAATTAGGGTGTGGTCTCCGTGCGAAAATACTTGAAAAATGACAGAAATGTGTGCTTTTTGTTAATGTCATAAGATACAGTACTCAGTGAAATCTGAGGAGGACTCAGTTTGGATATCAGCATTTGGAGTCTGAAGTCTTTAGCGGTATTGCCATTGTTATTGCCAGGGATGATACAGTCACGAACTAATGTAATTTGATTTTTGTTCAAAGAATTCCGCTAAGGCCTAGTCATTAGTATGAATGTACTACATCTCAAAGTTTGACGAAAAGGCTGACTCTTCACATTCTTGTTCCTCCAAATGATGACACCTGAATTGCAAATGGTTTGTATCTAGGTTTGATATGACCATCATGGTATCCGAGTTGAGAAGGAAAGATGTGGCCATTAGTTAGCCAACTGCATCTCACTGGAGGTGATCAAAACATCCCAATTCCATTTAATGGAGATAATTATGACCTTTATTGAACCAATACACCTCGACCATGCCCCTACAATCTTTCAGAAGACATTAATAATTTTGGTGACATTGTAAGCTAACCATGGTCTCGTCTTAAACCATTCAGTCAGCTTTGTTGAAAATGTAATGAATTTTGATATATGTGCATTAGCAATGGTACCCAACATAGATTGTGTTTTTCACGACATTATAAATTTGGTTCTTGTTTGACCTTTACACTTTGACCTTTAATTCTTTAAGGATGCGTTTCGTCACACCGTAACCTTCATACAGCTGAGTCAGCATAGAATTTGATATGATGTAATATTATCAGTTTTGACCATGCTCTAGAATTATCACTCAAAGCATATTTAGTATGTGTATTTCTCTTTATGATGACATACTGTTTTGTTCAAATCATTGGAGTGTAGTGGTATTTTTGGTCATTTAAATTTATGCAGTAGGCATTAGCATTCTTGCTCGAAACATTGTATATATGGACAAGGGGTTTAAGTGACTGTCTTCGTTTACATTCTGTTTATATTGAAAACAAGTGCTAAAGTCAATATTTTTACAATGATTAGAGAAACCCCAGAAACTAAACCTTCTGCATGCCATGGTCATTTACACATCACTGTACATGGAATTCACTCCACACTGAACTGCTATAAACACGTGTATCGTATGTACCTTATATTTTGAAGTTTGATAATGGTAATGATAATCGTATTGGACTTGCTAGAGACATCAGCAATATTTGTTGCTGGTGGGATTCAAGTCGTGAAGTAGCATGCAGCATGGCTGAAGTACATATCTAATGCATAACGAGAAGTGGGAAAACATATAAATGTAGAAACTGACAGATATTCTTGGGGTCATTTGCCATGTCATGCTGTTTCCTTTGTTGTTCACAGCAAGTTTGTATGTTTCAGGATGCGCCGTGTGCGACACCTTTGTTGTTCACAGCAAGTTTGTATGTTTCAGGATACGCCGTGTGCGACACCTTTGTTGTTCACAGCAAGTTTGTATGTTTCAGGATACGCCGTGTGCGACACCTTTGTTGTTCACAGCAAGTTTGTATGTTTCAGGATACGCTGTGTGCGACACCTTTGTTGTTCACAGCAAGTTTGTATGTTTCAGGATACGCTGTGTGCGACACCTTTGTTGTTCACAGCAAGTTTGTATGTTTCAGGATACGCTGTGTGCGACACCTTTGTTGTTCACAGCAAGTTTGTATGTTTCAGGATACGCCGTGTGCGACACCTTTGTTGTTCACAGCAAGTTTGTATGTTTCAGGATACGCTGTGTGCGACACCTTTGTTGTTCACAGCAAGTTTGTATGTTTCAGGATACGCTGTGTGCGACACCTTTGTTGTTCACAGCAAGTTTGTATGTTTCAGGATACGCTGTGTGCGACACCTTTGTTGTTCACAGCAAGTTTGTATGTTTCAGGATACGCCGTGTGTGCGACACCTTTGTTGTTCACAGCAAGTTTGTATGTTTCAGGATACGCTGTGTGCGACACCTTTGTTGTTCACAGCAAGTTTGTATGTTTCAGGATACGCTGTGTGCGACACCTTTGTTGTTCACAGCAAGTTTGTATGTTTCAGGATACGCTGTGTGCGACACCTTTGTTGTTCACAGCAAGTTTGTATGTTTCAGGATACGCTGTGTGCGACACCTTTGTTGTTCACAGCAAGTTTGTATGTTTCAGGATACGCTGTGTGCAACACCTTTGTCGTTCACAGCAAGTTTGTATGTTTCAGGATACGCCGTGTGCGACACCTTTGTTGTTCACAGCAAGTTTGTATGTTTCAGGATACGCCGCTTGCAACACCTTTGTCGTTCACATGTGTTTGTATGTTTCAGGACACGCACTCTCCAGCTGCCCGAATGAAGGAGAGTACTCATGCAAACAATGCGGACCTCGGTTCTTCCAACCTAATGAAAACCGATTAGGCGATAAGTGTCGATGGAGGTATGTTTCATCTACTTGCTTTTCTTCCTTTTAAAAACAATACTAGATACTTTCCAATCGCCTTGGGGTTTCCTCGTATTCAGCCCTCGGCTTCAGGTACTGCATATTCACTTGCATGATCCCAACAGCAACCGTGTCACAACATATTATTTCTCTCAAACCAGTTAACCCACAGTCAGTATTCAGCAGTTAGAGGAAGCAACTTTGCCAGACGTCGCCTTCCCAAACGGGATTACCCGTTCGTAAGTGTGTGAATGAGTTGGATTTTAACTTCCAGATATGATAGAGCGTGTCAGCATAAGGCTGGAGAAAAGGCTGAACAAATACGCATCACGATGTATATTCAAATTGTATTCCAGGTGTGACCTTAAGGAACTGTTTATGTCACTTACAATTCAACATTATTTCGAACATCGGGGCTTCCTCCCACCCAAGGCCTACCCCCGGAACACACTATACTTCATCCGTTGTCTTATGTCATCTACTCAACTCAAGTCTGCCTGAAGCTGTGAAACGTCGGTTTATATAAGTTTCATTACTGGTACTCGAAGTAAGAAGAGAGGGATTTAATCGCAACATGTAGCCAATCCCTTCTAAACAGTTATAAATCGGTCTCTCGATGAAGCTCAGGCATCGAGCAGGACAACAAACTTAACATTGGTATGCCCAACCACGCTGTAGTACTTCTCTAGGCAAATCTCGTTACAAACACCTAGGCTTCGTCTCTCCTGCACTACGGCCGGATATTCTATTGATCACGGAGCATGAAATCATCCGTCGTTTCTCTATAATTTCCTTCCACTTGGAATTAAGCACATCCTGTCGCAAATACGCGCCGGTTCCCTCGGGGAAAGTATGCACAAGAATAGGACGATACATGCTATCCAAGTTCAGAAGGCCCTTCACAGAATTGATTTCATTACTTTAAGCTTGTCCGTACCATTTTAGTTTCTTTGAAAGCTACCGGCGACCACCGACTCCATGTGGTCAATACTCCAGCTGTGATGCCTTTCTGTCGGTTTTGCATACATGGTTCTGCAGTAACGATCGCCGTGAACATTGACTGTTATCAACATATAAGATGTGGATATTTCGACTGATGTGGCTCTTCTCCAGAAGTGAATTGAATTAGTGACGTTTAATTACCATCAACATTAACGGTTATCCTCTTTGGTAGAAGTACACCCACAAAGTAGGAAGGAGCTAGACACATAAAGTAACGCCTAGGTTTGTGGTGCACCTCCAGGAATATAAATACATGATGTATTGGATGGGGGCTCCTGGACATTTACGTGACGTGTTATATTGCGCATTTACTGTAACGGCACATTGACATAGTTAATATATACTCATATACTCATGCCAATAATGGTTGTCACCCCACTCCCCACCCCAACCCGCCACACATCTCACCCCACACCCCCTCTCCAATTAAAAAAATTGAAGGGGGTTACAACCATTTTTGGCATGAGTATATATGGGTGACTACGTGACTGTAACTATTCTGACAGGGTCTTTTCTGTAACCGAATATATACTGAGAGTAACAAATAAAGGATCACAGGTTAAAATCAAGCGTTCCTTTATTACTTTCCAGTTTTCATCACCACAACGCTATTCAAAGCTGGTGATGAAAACGGGAAAATATTAAAGCAACGCTTGACTTTTTCTGTGATCCTTTATTTGTTTCTCTCAGTATATATGTTGTATTTAAAGCACGAACTGAAATCGCAGTTTAAAGCAGACAGAATAGTGGTATTCGACCAATGATGACACTTGAATTCGTTGAAAGGTTCCGAACGTCTCATTTGAACATTGAGAAGGACATTTCAAGTAATTAATCGGTCATCATCTTGACAACTGCTGTTAAATGTGGCACATTTGGTAGTCAGCAGACTTTGGGGTCAACAATCCATAGTTTGACTTCTGTACAAAGATTTAACTGAAAGCTGAAACACTTCATCGCCAATATCCAGCCAAGCTGTAATGTAATGCTGTTTAGTAAATATGTCTAGTTGAACGTGTGACCCCATTCATGGTCAATTATTGCGATATTTTAAATTGTGACACTTGCGTGACCTTTGGTAGTTTTGTACAAGCTGCGTGATCTGAGATCTTACACATGTTGTGTTGGAAAAGCTGTTTATGGCTGTTTTCATCTCAAGGTGAAAATACACTTCTATTTAATCTAAATGCAGTTTTGACTGTAAACATGTTGAGAAGACCGTGAATCTAAACTCAATAGGTACATAAATCTGTAGGTTGAATGTTTGCTGTGTGTAAATCTACCTGTTGTACACAGCGACGCTATCATTCACGTTTCAATTCATTCTTACAGATTCAGATAGAGTTGTGGAAATTGAGGTATTGCTTCACATTTGTTGGTACTTTTTATATTGCAAAGCTTAGAGAAACGAAGTTAACATTTTAAAGGTCAGCAGCAGAACCGAGATGTCTGCCCGTGTTACAGCTCGTTTGAAAGCGCATGAGCTATGTCGTCGACACTTCCTTAGGTTGTCCTCTTCAACCATGTCAGCTAAACAATTGTTTTCGCTTTTAAGTAGGGTTCTGAAAATGTGAATTTTGCCGAAACTTTTGATTTCAAGATACCTTATATATTATCCCGAAATTATGTTATGAAATTGTTGTTTTGGGGTATTTAATGTGTTTAACAGATTTCACAGTTTTGTTAGCATTTTCTATATATTTTCTATATATAAAACAATACTAATTTACATGAATATTCGATTGGGATATGGAAGTTTTTAGATCCCAGGAAGCAAGATAAATGGACGTCAACAAACCACAATTCTTCCCCTGCAACCAGTGATTGATACAAATCTTGTAATGTTTCCTTATGTCAAATATCAGAGATCGCAGCTGGCCAATGATAAAACCATGTTGTTATACCAATTACTTGTTCCACACAAAATGTCATAAGAATTTATGCAAAACCTGGATGACATTCATCTTATTGCTGGTTTACGATCGAATTCTGTAAGCAGCTGGTCCAAGGGGAGATGGAACGAAAAGTGAAAAACGGATAACTCGGTCTGAGTGAGTTGGATTATACGCCGCACTAAGCAGTATGGCTCGTCAGCTGAAGGAAAGCCCGGAGTAAAGCAGGCCTTAGACATTACCACCTTGGTGAAACCTACGGACATATGGCATGACATAACCTGTCTGCATATAGGGCATAAACATTTCAGTGTGATCGATAAGTGAATTACACCCTCACATACAGTTTGCCTACCTTCGGAATCAAACTGAAACTAGCTTTGAATGAGACGATGTGCTGAGTTTCAGATAGTTCTACTTAAATAAATTATAATTAATTAACTGGGGGGCATTTTTACGTTTCTATATGTCTCATCTATGAAATGAATGTTTCCTTAAGTGGTTGGTAGCTTGTAGAAACCAAACAGATTTCTCATTCTACATATTGAATAATCTGAATGTAACCGTACAATGGTACGTTGTGATCCCACACTTGGGATTGGACACTTTTAAGAGTAGCTCAGCGAGTGTGGTGCTATTTTCCTCCTTGTGTGTCCTCGGTGCCATTGTGTAATACTGATGTATATCAGCTACGCCTTGAATCTGCAAAATGTGTCAAGCGTTCTTACCAGACATAATCCATACTTTGTTATAAAGTTATAGCATGGGCCTGGCCTAACTCATATACATATTATATCTTCATTATTCTTTCGCGATGCAGTGTACAAAATATAATTTAAAGTAATCACTAATAATCTATCTCAGAAGGAATGTCAGTGAACATCGATATTCACCCCTCCCCCTCCTCGACAGCCCCGTTCTGAAATGATGTATGTTTTTCAGTATTGATTTCCCCTACCGGTAGCCTAAGACAAGAAGGCTTGCTCTATCATTGATTTCCCGTTCAGATAGAAACCATGCATTCCTTGGCGCGGATCTGTGTCAACATTCCTTTCAAGCGTCAACATTTTCCAAATCACAGGAGTTCATTATAGGGTGACCGTTCACAATACATTCTCTAAGGCTTACGCCTGGTCTGTCTAAGGGGCGATATTCGATAGTCCCATGGTGTGTACGAAGTCGCAAGAAGATGTGGTGCTGTCATTACTGAGACTCACTAATAGTGAGCCACCCTGGAGCCTGGTGCACAAGGGGAGACACATAGTATTTTTATCACTCTTATCACAACAACATGACTCAGACAAAAGAATAGGCCGCACATAAATCTGTTAAAACACAGAGGGATTAATATCCGCCACGGTTCTCGACAATATTAGGCGTGATTGGGGTCAAGTCAGGGATGAACGTATATGTTTTAGTTTGAATGACAATGAATATTTGATAAATAGGAATTCAACGCCGCTGTAGTGTTTCAATCATACCATGATGTATCTATACGAGAAAGGTTCATACTATGAGTGAGGCAAGTCTCATATTAACCACTTTTATGAGACACGCAAAACAGGCATGGTGCTAGGAAACTAAACATCTTGTTCCAGACACATGATCCACTCGATTAAACTTTATCTGTTCCTAAAACTTCGAACGGAACCGAGAGAACAGGTCCTCATTGGATAATTAATGACTTGTGTGTGAATGTTTATCCGTTTTGAGAAAACATATTTTCATTTCTCTCAATTGTTTCAGGAAACGGTGTGATAAGCCTTTCATGAAGTACAAAGACTTTGGCAGCACAATCAAAGATGCCATATGTGAGTGTAACCCCGGCTACCATTTTGAGAACGAGGACCAGAGAGCCTGCGTCCCAAACCGAGACTGCGACAAGGGTTTTGGTCAAGGTGAATATGGTGAGTAAGTAGGACTTATGGTCTGAGATGATATGATATATGACATGACCTTTTCCAGTAGAGGGGAAGTCAACAACCCACCACGGCTTAGGCTGGAAAAATACATTCCTATGAATAAGATAAACAATATGTAAGACCAGGAGCTGGAATTTTGAGATTATCCCTTGTCAAACGTCTCTCATAGAGGTATGAGATTTAAGAGCTGGTTAAGAGCAAATCTGTAAATTGTAAGTCTGTTAAACTAATAAAAGTCATTGATTGGATTATATACAACATGTTGCAAGGAGAAATGATGGGTAATCCATATTTACAAAATTGAAACATGATGACTTGCCTTCGCTAACACCAGAGGTGTCTGGTTTATTTGGTTACGTAGAATGTAGAATTGTAGTTTAAAGTTCTCGGAAATATGTTTGTCTGGGAGAACGTTTTCCAATGGGCGTGATTCTCTATCGATGTGCAAATGCGGAGAGAGCTTGTTATTTTGTTCCAAGCTGTATCTCCAGGTTGGATTGCTAATTGAGATATCGAATTATTTCATGTAATCTCATTACAAGTTTCAATTAATAGGTACCGTTATTTTCATGTAATAGGAACCGTCATTTTCTTGTAATAGGTACCGTTATCTTCATGTCATAGGTACCAATATTTTCACGCAATAGGTACCGTTATGTCTTGTCTTTGTGTTGCAGGTGTATGTGAAAACTGTATTGAGAAGATGATGTATTCTGATGTAAAAGATCGGAGACAAAAGTGTAAACCTCTTCGAAAGTGAGTATTTTTTTCGATAATTAATTCAAACCTGCTCTATTTCTATCTGATAAAGGCAGTTGTTCTAGTTAAAATGTCACCTAACAGCAACGGCCAGCTTATTCATCCCTGTCCCTAAACATTGTATCTTCAGACCCCTCTGAACTAAAGAAGCTGATGCATCAATTTTGTCAAGAAGGTTGAATCCGATTTCCAATATAGAAATTATGTAGCCCGCTGTGTTAAAAACCGGAAGGCAAAGAGATGACGGATCCATTTATGTATCATTTTGAGTGTTGTTTTGAATCAGTTTCAAAATATGCTTTTGGTCATTAATGTGAGATTTTCTTGGAAATTCATTGGTGACCATATTCATTTGACTAATGCTGCAGATGCTAACTGTAACTCCAGCTTGTTATATGTTTACACATGTATACATAATAGTGGATATATGTATCACGATGCATTTGTATGCTATGGCGGGATTCATTTATCTGTAAGGTTAGTGTTCAGCATTGCCAATGTTGTAACTATCTGAACATATTTAGCTTAGATATTTTTGTCGAAAGTAAGCACACATGGCATTATTCCCATATAATATTGTTTCTTTGTTTACATTATTCCTACTAATTATTTATGACATATCTCGCATACAAGATTTACAACAAAGGGTAAAAAGTCCTTACTTTGCAATAATGAATAAGGGAAATATAGGGAAATATCCTAATAACACCGAACGGGGATCTTCCACTAATTTACAACCCACTTTTAAATGGCATTAAGTTACGAAACATTATAAATCTTTCGGTTGTAACTCAGATAGATTTGCATCATCAACAACAATATGCATTGAACACCTCTCGATTAATAACAAAGTCGTCTATATGCTGTATGTGTGGGGTATCATTACATGTTGCAATGGCGTATGCTAGGCCTGACTTAGACATACTTACAGGAAATGTATGTCACTTTAAAACTTTCTGTTTGGATTTGGATCATGGGAGCATTTCTTGAGCAAGGTAAATTCCACTGCATTGGTGAATGGATTGGCTGTTACCTTTTCAACCATTAGTAAGTTACTGAAAGAAGCAATATCGGCATATATCTGTATTATATTTCCTTCATATTCATATTTATGCAACACCATTAGGCTAGCGGGTTGATACTACTGATAGGAGTGAGTAATTCGGCTGTTTGATGTGCACATGTTTCTTAAAATCTAATATTGTACTAAACAATGGGTTCCCAAATACTTTTGACTTTTCAACTTTAATGCTTTAATGTGGGCTTGTGATGTTGTATGTCAATCTGTAGACACAATTACATCATGTTCAATTTATTAGATGAGAGGAAAATTTATTACATTGGTTGTTTATTAATCATATGAAATAGGCGATGATCAATAGCAGACGCAGTGTAGGCGAAGAGTACCTTGGGCACACGAGGGAGAAGAGTATACCTATGAATCCTGAGTTAGCGGCTTTTTGATAGTTGTCTTTTGTATTTACCTCTGCTGTATTATTTGAACTCTGTAATCATTACGTGTTTATTTAAGATCTTATAATTGGATTGTAGGGAGGGAGAAATGGGATATTGATTGGTTCTGGTGTAATGCGATTGGAAGGATAGGGTGCTAATGGTCTGAGGACGCGTTTTCCAATTTCTTTTTTTCCTCATATTTCAGCTGCGAGAAGGAAAGTCGATGCACGAAAAAGAAAAGCAATGGCACCTTTGACAATGAATGTGGACCTGTAGTTAGAGGTAAGGTATCGGGTCCACGGACTATCAGGGGTAGTAGAGGTCCAGGCTTTGTGTAGCTTGGGCAATGGATATACGTTAATGTGCACCTTGTGCAACTCAAAAGATTTAAGGACATACGGTAGCCCTCGAATGTGAGGCATCATTATTTATACTTACCTTTCAGCTGTATCTGTTCGTTCATAATGTTTATTTAGTAGAGCGTTCACAACCATCTTTTGAGATCATGATTTACAAGTAGAATTTATATTGTACCACTGACAAATCTAGACGCTACTGACGGTATGAAATGACGGTTTTGTTACATAATGCTCCAGATCCTAACGGTATCTGGATCCGGTGCTTCTGAGATTTGATCGTTAATCCAAATATTGGTTCATCACCAAATATCCCTACAACAACGATATATATTGAAAATATCCTTGTTCAACAACTAATCGCTGCAGTCATAAATGTTCCTTGATTGCCTATCTGAGTGCCTCGTTCAAAATCGTCTGTCAAATCAATCGACCTCTGTCTGAATGTCGACCCGAGGGGCAGGCATATCCCTGTTCTTCCCGTTGTCTATGATTGTGTTGGAACGGTAGATGCTAAGATCTCCCTTCTGACTGATCGCTCTTCACTAATTGTTTGAGGCGTTTTGTACTTCTTAGAAGGTGTGGAACGGACGGGAGGAGGTCTGTATGTGTGACTGAACAATGCTTCCCTTCTGTCAGCATATTTGTACTTCCTTGCCATCTCTTCTCCAAGATCGAGAAGGTGTTCGTGATAGCCCCGTCCGGGAACATCAGGGAACATACTTACTTCAAGCCCCAGTGAACAATGTAGATCTGCTGTGCACTTATATATTTGATACATGTGAAGGACTGGGACCAGAAACCTCAGAATTTGAACGACTACTTTACCATTTGGCTTTCGCGGTTAAAGTGCAACCTCATTCGGAAATGTCAACTGGTAAACTGTATGTGTTGAATAAAGAGATGATGTTGGCAACATAGAATGCGATTTGTTTAGCGAGTCCCGGTTTTGTGTGATGCCCAAGGAGGATACACTTTGGGTAGATCACAGAAAATAGTCAATAAACCTTGCATTAATCAACAAAGGTACGAATTAAAGAATTTGTACGAGAGATATGATTATTTCCGAATTTTAGGGTGTGATGTAAAATGTCTAAGTCTTACGTGCCATAAAGAAAATGTTTGAACCCACAAGGATTAAAACATGTTTATACATCTACACGTATCTGTCAATGCTGAAAAGAAGAATAGACTTGCCATGATTTCTACGTAGCACAGGAATAGTGAATCGTCTTTCATCTGACTATTTACAATAGATCAACTTTATTTAACTTTATTATCTAACATTATTTCCACGACAAACTGCATATTGACCAATGGTTCACGAACACGATGTAAAGAAGTATAGAGAGTTTACTGTCAGTGACAGGAATTTTTTTTTTTTCAAACTGTTAATTATTAGACAACATGAATATGAATCAATACCTGCTCTTCAATGTGTTCTCACGTATCAGTTGAGGCCGCATGATCTGAAAGGCACCTACAGCTGCTGGCCTTAAATGTCCACTTGTAAATGAAGTTGTCCAGTTGTAACTTTGAAATTAGAACCATTTGTAAAGTTAACTATAATTCGTCTGTTACTCCTTCAGATCTGTCACCTTGACAAGTAAAGAATATTTTGTACACTTGTTGTAGGCTACTTTCATATAAAATTTACGAGTGGTTTCAAAAAAGTAATAGATCACTTAGAGTTGGCAGTTAAATTATTAACAAAGTCCAGACACGACACCTCACAATTCAAAATCTACTTTCTTGGGCGGATGTCCCCAGCCGGGTGCGTAATCCACCAGTCACGTGACAAGAAATCGTCGTGTATGTAAGTTGCAACTTCTGGAGCCATCAGTGGAAGGTGATTGTTATTATATTGTCTCAGTTGTTGTGTTATTATATTGTCTCTGTCGTTTTGTTATTATATTGTCTCTGTTGTTGTGTTATTATATTGTCTCTGTTGCAGACATCAACGACTGCAGCAGTATTGTATCTCAAATTGACGGCCCAGACACAAAACTGAAAACAGCAGTCATTATAGGTGGTGTGGCTGGGGCTTTAGTTCTTCTTATCCTCCTAGTACTGCTGCTACTCTGCAAAAAGACGACACCAGAAGAGGACGCAAAGGGTAGCTTCTCTCTCTCACTCTCTCTCTCTCTCATGTCTTCATATCAATAAGTAAATACAGGTATAACTAAATATAAACTCTCCCCTCTCTCTGTGTTTGTGTGGATATGTGTAAACTATTCTCTATGTTACACTATATTTGTTTCCAGGATGTCAATTTAACAGAGGATCAACTCGAAGAACTCAAGAATTTGATCATTCAAAAGTGTGAAAAAGATGATGATCTAAGCAAAAAAGGTATAGTGCTTATAGCCCACTGTATTTAGGATAATTATGACGATAGTGGTGACATCATGATGTGTAGGATTTAGTGGACTCAACATATATGACACCTGATATCTAAAATGTTTACCTATTAATAATGTTCATTGATATTGTAAGCTTGAACTTCGTATTACATCGCTTTACAATTTATCAGACAACATACAACATACATACATGACATAAGAAGTGATTATACATCACTCCCTAAGGTAGATACAGGGATTTATATCTGGTGAGATTGTTTGCGCACACAGGAGTTATTGGTTAGACATGTACTAGGTGTGTCATGCCTTCTGTCGCCGCTGAAGGCTCTGCTCTTCATGATGTTTTCATGTAATTGTAAACATCTGATTATGATATTTTAATTATTGAACAAGACACGTAAGGAAATACAAATTCATTAATATTAGAATTGTTTTTGAAGGTTGTTGTTAACGTGTCTGTTTGCTAACGCCCGGCACGCACATGTTCCCTCCATGATCAGTAACGTGTGATGTACTCTCTTACTTCAGTGTTGGATGAATCATTCAGCCAGATAGAGTCGAGGATTGAACGACAGGCATGGGGCCTGGCACAGGACTTGTTCAGATCACATCACATGCCAGGCAAATACGAATTAGTTGTGGAAACGTATAAAGGTACATTTCATTTACAGGCTATCAAACTGCATATCATTGACTGATAACTACAGATTTGTCCCATCACAATAATTATTAAACATATTACAACAACTTTAATTTACAAGTTTAGATTGGGTGAATCAGACATGGTATAAAGGCTACACCGTAGGCTGAGAAAATCCACAGCCACAGAGGTATAAAGGCTACACCGTAGGCTGGGAACATCCACAGCCACAGACATTGTTGGGAGCAGTAAGTGACATTCTAACTGTTTCTGTTAACAGACAAGACGCCACGAGAGACAATAAAGGGCTATTTGAGCGAATGGAAGTCTTGGAAAGGAGAGAACCATACTGCAGTGACAGAGCTGTTTCAGTGTCTCCGTAACTGTAAACGAGATGACATTGTCTATGAAATATGCAACAGTCTTAGAAACGATGTTGGTGAGTATTATCATGCACGGATATCATGTCGTTGTAGCATGTATCACGCGACGTGGAACATATTTTAATGCAGGGAAGTAACAGAAAAAAAAAACATATTTAAGATATTCCAATCAATCATACTGAAGTCAGTATGTGAGGAACAGAAAGCGCACATATTCATTTTAATTGAAATACCTACCTTGCAACGTGGCTGAAATGTAAAAGTATAAAATACTTACGTGTATGATTGATGTTAAACATGTGGGTATGACGTTATTGTTGTCGTACTCCCTGATGTTAAAAGTTGATGTGATATCAGTGTCATACATTCGCACGTGACTAGTCTTTGTTAGTTTCATGTCTACGTGTACCTTGGGGAAATGTATCAACACAAGTGTTACCCAAATTTCTGTTTCATGTATTTTTTAGCAATCAATGTAACAAGAAACTTTATTTTGCAGGTGACTTGTGTTTTGACGCTGATGGTAATGTGATTGAAAGTCTCACCTATAACAGAGCTCAGAACAACTTCTGCCATGGCATAACTGACGTGTTTCCATGTATTAAAAAGACAGAAAAAACAGATATTGAAAAAGGGGAGAATCTTGAAACAACAAATAAACTGTTAGAAGCCCAGTCCAACATGGACCCTCATACTACTGGCGCCGTGTTTCGGGAGAGAACCTACCCTACTGCTCCTGTGCCCGATGAGACCAATGGTCTCCTCACAGAACCTGAAGTGCATTTCCATCGCCAGTATTCCCAACCTGTGCAGGCTACAACATGATATGCCCAAGAAGTACATCATCTGTCTACAAGCTGTCACTGCATTTCCTTCCGTTCGTTAACATGGATGTGGAAGTTTATTGCAGTCTGGAACCTGTCTGCAATAGTGATTACCATTTGTGTTATTTGCTCACTGGGGAAACGCCCCATGAATTGTTTTATACAGTGTGAATGGTCATTTAATGTGAACAAATCGCATCAGGTGTCTACTTAATACCCACAGACTTCCAACATAGCAGTGTGACGAGATGTAGATTCTATTACAGAGGAATACTTTTAACAGTGCAATAGTTTCACTCTTGATCTAGCTAGTTATGGTGAATGTAAGGCACGGTCATGAACCGATGTACAGACAAGTGTGTTAAACCATGAACAGAACAGTGTTCAAGCGTTCAGTGGTGAAAGAAGTGCCCATCTTCTTATAAGATATCTTTGCGTGCTATACAGCAGAAGACCTCCCCTTCCATCAAGACAGAAAACCAGTCCGGTTGTGATGAATGCTTATTAACAATAGCACTGTGTTCACTGCACCGAGAGGTAGCAGCGGGTCGTCATGGAATACTTGGAAACGTACTAGACGGGATGGTTTGGAAGAAGGAAGAGGCACTAAACTGAAAAAGAAACCTTTAAGATATAATTGCATGTTTTCTTTTATTGCTGGATATACATATTGATATTGGTGTTAATCTTGGTGTTACAAACACAGACTACATACTATTATCGTCAACAATGCACATCCTAGGTTCTGTTTGCTGTTTGGTACTATGGTGACACAATTCCTCTTACAGTAACCGTTCCTCTTCGACACAACAGTCACTGTCAAGATGTCCATTACAATGCATGATGGTCTCACCAGTCAGTAGGACTTCCTTGGGGTCTTGGTAATGTAAGATACCAAAGGAAATCCGATAAGACTTGGGCTCCGGTAGGGCAGACATCGCCCCAAAACAAAGGACAAAGCGCGTACACAACACACAGGCGCTCATAGAATGTATCAATATTGTATATATCTACACGCGCACCTGTACATGTGCTGCTCTGGTAATAATGGTAATGATGGTAATAATGGTAATGATCTGGAGTGGAGATGCATGCACAGGAAGCAGTGATACACATACTCGCTATCTCATCTGAAGACCATCGTGTAATTGAGGAAGTTCATGGAGATGTTGACACTTATGAATAACTGTCAATCTCAACTGCTCGTGTTTTGTGTTCAAACTTCCGACTTTCATTCTGTATTCCATGGTATATGTGTCTATAAAGATTTACATGATACATCTTTTGTCATAACTAACTAAACACAATATTTACTGAATCCCATACAAGAAACATGATTAATATTTTGCTTCGATTGCTAATGTATTCCACAGTGGAACGAACAGTCTTGGACTTATTTCAGTAGGTCTCACTGAGAAATATGTCTGGTTAACGCCGATAAGTATATTCACACAATTCTTATTCTTCAAATATTTCGTTTACTTGTGAAAGGCATCGGGTGACTTTCCTCACTACATGTTGTCGCATGTAGATGAAGATGTCGTTTGCATCACAAATGGTTTAATGTAACACCGTTGAAACACTCAACTATCTGAGTAAATATCATTTAATCAGCCAGGCAACATATATTTCTTCATTCCCTTACAAGGAAAATATCATGTTAATGTATGGAAACATCTACCAACAACACGGTCTTAGGATTATCTGGGCTGCGTGCATTAACGTTGAATGTCCCTTCCGGATAAATCATTTTGGTGCTTTCAACACAAGTTAATGAATCAAAGGAATTCAGATAAAACGTGATTTCTAGTACCTCCCTACTTCTCTGAGAGTATAGACCGATAATCGATCTTCCGTTTGTAATTTGCTCATACCACCTGTTGTATCACATGTTCATGATAATTAACAATGCATTTGAATATTATTGACCGATTTGTTCTTTGGAACTTCGCTATATATCATTTGAATTTTCTGATGCATTATATTAATGTTATTGTCATGTTACATTATTTCTTGCGGTCATAATAATGTTTGTATATGTATGCCAAAACGATGTTTGCCATATTGTTTGAAAAACGTTCGCGTGCCCACATGTTTATGAATTTAAGATTGATACAAGTCATGAAGCATTCATGACCCACCTACATGGTAGATGAAGCCAGTAGTTGATGCATACAATCAGACCGTCTGTGACGTAGCTACATTAAGTTACATGTATTTCATAAATGTTTGGGCATTGAGAATGGGAAGTTTGGTCTCACAGTCGACACATTCCGTAGATTAACAAGACAGTTTTTTACTTCTTCTTTCTGTCAGTAAAGTCCTTTTTATGAAGGACCAAATTCTGTTTGTGAGTTTCTAGATTTTGTCGGGATCTCTGGCGTTTGAACCCGGTTTGTGTAACATTCTCGCATAACTCGACATTTTGTATCCTTACGTAAAGGCGAAATTGAAGTTGATGAATGAATATGTGGCAAATGTTTGTAGTTAAACATGTAAAACTGATGGTCCCTAAATGTTTACATCTGTTCACTGATTCAGCTGTTAGAAAATACGATCTTACAATCAATGGCAGTAAGGAAAAGTAATCAGTTGATTAATAAAAACGCCTTGGTCTGGCAAAGCTAACTGTCGTCATATACTGCAAGTGTTTGCTTAACTATTCAACTTCTTTCTACATAACAGTTTACTTCATTTGTCATATTGGTATGTACATGCCTCACTACCCGCGTTGTTTATTGTGATACCGTAGTTATTACGTCATGTATAGACCAAATACTAGAGGTTCATATCGTGTACCTTCATATACCCTTGTCGGTTTTGTATCATGCCAACAAGCGAATGCCTGTGTTTATGCAGTACGCATTTTACATGCATATTGCAATTTATGCGTATGGAAATAAAGAACTATTTTTCAAAGATATGTGTTGTAGCACAGAACGAGTATCTTCACTGAAATGTCACATGACGAAACAATATGCTTCGACAAATATGTTTCATCTTGTTTCGCGAACAGTGTAGTAAGAAGGTGCAACATGTCGATCACTATCTCAGAAATACGGGACGCTTTGATTTAAATATAGCAAATAATTGTATTGAGCTTCAAGTGGGGAGAACACATACAAATAATCACCTTTACCGATACCTGGGGTTCAGATGACACTCAGATCTAGATCATACTGTTATGATTACAAATTATCATGATTATAGACGATTACACGCAGTGTTTAAATGAACACATAATTGATTATAACTCTCCAACGGTTGAATGAAAACCTTATTGATACATGCAGCAGTCGGGTCAGTACATCCAACGGTTGAATGAAAACCTTATTGATACATGCAGCAGTCGGGTCAGTACATCCAACGGTTGAATGAAAACCTTATTGATACATGCAGCAGTCGGGTCAGTACATCCAACGGTTGAATGAAAACCTTATTGATACATGCAGCAGTTGGGTCAGTACATCCAACGGTTGAATGAAAACCTTATTGATACATGCAGCAGTCGGGTCAGTACATCCAACGGTTGAATGAAAACCTTATTGATACATGCAGCAGTCGGGTCAGTACATCCAACGGTTGAATGAAAACCTTATTGATACATGCAGCAGTCGGGTCAGTACATCCAACGGTTGAATGAAAACCTTATTGATACATGCAGCAGTCGGGTCAGTACATCCAACGGTTGAATGAAAACCTTATTGATACATGCAGCAGTCGGGTCAGTACATCCAACGGTTGAATGAGTATATGTGGTGTTTGAATCAAAACCGTTTGAATTTCTAACATCAAAGCCACATGAACGTGTACGTGCATTGCCTCTGTATCAAGACATCCCGAACATCAAACGATTTCATCAAAATCTGTGCACATGGAACATTTGAATCAAAATCATGTGAAGGCGTATATACAGTGTGTGAATCAAAACCACAGGAATGCCCAAAGTATGACCCTGAACACTCTGAAGTAATTATTACATATCACATTTAAATGATACCCTTATGCATGATTACATGAAACATGTAAACGAGTAATGCAACGTTTGAATGAAAGCCTTTTAAATGTGCATATGCATCACCAGTATAACACAAATCTCATGAACAAGACTTCGGGTTCATGAAGGCGACACAACGTCACAAATGCAAGATACAAAACTGTTTGTTGAAAATGTTCACTACACGAACCGGTAGAAAACCAGACACCTCATAGTTTCAGAACAGCTGTTAACCACAGGCGATGATACCAAATAAATATGTCTCCTCAAAATCTGATTGTTTGCTACGTTCCGCTGCTCAAAAGACCTGACGATATCCCATCAGAGGTCACGTCAAAATGACCATACGCGAACTTTGACTGACCAGTGAAATGACAGGAAGTCAGTATGAGTTAATCATGGCGCAACTCTCTCGAACTATACGGCACTAGTTTCAAAGTGATAACTTCCATTCAATACTACATTTTGCAATATATTTATGGCGGCTTTTGAAGATTGGAATAAAAAAATGTGAAAACTAAACCAAAGGTATTTCTGAAATGTCAAACAGACGTTTGGCAGTAGTTATAACATGGGTTATTGATAGTCACATTTCGAAAGCGACACTCTTATTGGTTTGATGAAAGTCGTTCTGATGTGACCTGTTATGGGACAGCATCTGATCTTAATGTAGCAGAGATTAAAAAAATACAAGAAAAAACAGACTCATTTAAATCGAGAAAACTGTCCAGAATATCTCGCACTGTGACCGATAAGGGTCAAAGGTAAGTACAAACGCCAACAAATGGGAACAAAATATTTGAAAACACAGATTTTAAACCTCTTCGTCAGCATACACCTTTGCTAAAAGGTAATGGTTTAAGTTAAAATGAATATATGTGTATGCATCAAGATACTTAATCTTATTTTTAAAAACTCCTTCAATTTGTTTTCTTTTGTGAAAATCGTCAGTTTGTAAATATGAATAAAAGTGCCAGTCATCTTTATCTAAAACATTTACAAATTCTGTTTTCAAAAGGTTTACACAAATGAGCAATTTAGTACGTTCCTGTTACCTGTTGCCTATTTCTGTACATAAATCTTCTAATCACTTTGCAGTATCAAACATAACGAGAAAATCTTTCCATGATAATCGACATGAATACGTACAAACATAGCAGATATCAGTGAATTTCCGATTGAGGCAGATCACATGATCTGTTATGTAATAATATACAGTTTTGTAACATTTGCTTTTAAAAAAACATGAAGACCAACCAATAGCACCTATTGTAGCCAAATTTGGTATCTGGCTGCCACACCCTGAAACCCCAACACGGTCTGTTGTGCGCCGATTTGGGATATGCACAGGTATTCCCGTGTAACTGATGCAATATGAGGCAGAACTGATTGCTACGCAATACTAATTTACTGCTTTGAAACGCCACACGACAAACCGCCAATAACTCTAGATGTAACAAATATCACAGGTAAACCTCCATGCACATTTTCCAATTATCTCCGACTGTTGAACTGGTGGTGAGAGCCCCGTGGTGGAGAGGCCCGTTGTAGGATTTGTGTTAGGAGATCGAAGAGAGAGCAAATGTACAGTTTGTATCTGGATAAGTATTGATATAAATATTTTGCATACCTATATTCCAGCATATGGTGTGCATGATATACTCTGCAAAGAAAGAAACACAAAGGGGTTTTTGAGATGTATACTTTATGCATAATAATTGCATAAATAAATAACTGATCATAATAAATTGTTTCACATTTGGCAAACGTCACTGTCACTGACCGAGGTTCATCATGACACACATGAAACAACCGAATTTCAAGGTGATGTTCTCTATATCTCGTATGGCCCCATGAGAGTAATAAAATACCTGGCATCCCCGCCCCATCAAGATTACGAGTTGTGACCTGGGGAAAAGTTTGACCCGCTCTCCGTGCAGTACTTGTGCCAACTGGTGGATGTTCTGTGGCTGTTGCTGACGTACTCGGAGATGTTGATCAAGATCATTCAAGATCATTAATTGTTCGATGTGTAGATCTACAGACCTTGAGGGCCATGGCAGTAGTGGTATAGTGTGGTTCCTCAAAAAGGCTGTTGTCAGTTTAGCCAGTTTTGTGAGGCCGGTCGTTGTTAAAAAATAACGTGTGATTGTTGCAAAGGGAAGGACGTGTGGCAGAAGAACTTCAGCTGTGTAACATTGTGCCTTTAAATCGCCCAAGATGTGCACCAAGTTCTACCGGTATGGGAGAAGGCAGCCCAAATTATTACACTGTCGCCACTAAACTTGTCCGCTTCCTGTATGCAGGTTCGAGCATAACGTTCCCCACGACGGCTGTAAGCACGACGTCTTCCACTGTACGGAGAACCAAACAAGCGTGACTCGTCACGGGACTAAATACGCCTCCATTGTTGTTGTGACTATACTCCGTGTAACTTATGTCAATCGTGCCATGTTTCCGCTTTTCTCTTGCTGTACATTTGATGACACACGTTTTTCATAGTTCCTCAGTATGTGGTTGCTGTTTTACGTTTTCCCGACTCTTTCGGCATTGTTTTTCCATACTATATTCTGCCCCGCACAAATCACTCCCGATACAGGCAAGCATGATCAATTCATATTTAGTATCCATTCTATATGACTATAAGCAAATACTGTCAGGTATTTGCATGTTTTCTACATTTGCGTTTCTCTATATGCTGAGTACATATCAACGATTATAAATGATATTTTACACAGGCGGATCCAGAGGGGGTGGGGGGGGTGTTTGCAGGGTGTGCCCCCTTGTGCTGAAAGTTTGTTTTCTCAATAGTGTGCACCCACCCCACCCCACCCCTCTAAAAAGCTGTATCAGTAGATTGTTCATATTCATCATTTACCATCCCAACGATCACCCTTTAAGAATGTAGGCATCACAAGGCGAAAGTGAATTTTGAATTTTTGTATTTTGCTAACCAATCATCCCCACAATGGTAAATGATTTCGACGTCTCTGTGCCTGGCTGGCTTTGATTCGGTGAATGAGAGAGTTTATTGACAGTATGGGGGGCCACTGGCCCATTATACATACAGAAGATACAGTGTATTACACCACCAAGCGCCTGCGACATATACATATACACACATACACACACATACATATATGTATATACATACATATACATACATACATACACATATATATATATCATTCATGCAATGACAGGAAACGTGCTCGTAGTTTGAACGCTAAGAATACATACTTTGCAAGCAATGATAGCACATGGACATTTTTACTTGCTATCAACTGTTTAAATTTGTTTTCCGAAGGGAATGTATGATAATAGGCAGGAATAATAGCTCGTCTCAGTCCATCATAAAATGGGCATACTAAACAAAAGTGATATTCTGATTCAATATTTCTAACCACACACAAAGGACATAACCTTTCTTCCCTAGCTAAACCTAGTTTCCTACCTTGTTCAATTAATAATATATGACTGGAGCAGCGGAGTGATGACAGGGCAATACAGTAAACTTTCACTGGTAAACACGAGAGGTAAAGTTCAAAATTTGCGTCATGTTTTATAGAACGGTACAGAGTTAGTTTATTATACTTACGGAGGGCTTCGAACCAACGTTGTTTATCGATATCTATACATCTTTGTTTGAAACACGAAATAAAATGGTTTATAATGCCTACATCCTGATTTATCCACACTTCCCCGAATCCATAGTGAAACAATAATGATTTGACTTCTAATGCCCAACAACTCAAGCCCTTGTTTGCTAGAGACAACTGGTAAGAATATACTTTCTTTAGAATAACATTATCTTCTTGATACAACAGTCTTACCCAAAACTTTACAATCCTTATGTAACAATTGACTTTAATTCGGTGAATGCTCACACGACTATCTTCTTGTCACGGCAATTAAACTGCAATGCATTTGACCCCATGGATTTCCCCCACTTCACCACTCACTTCGAAGTCGAAAAAAATTAAAAATAAATACATTTCACAGCTTTCGATTTTTGTTTTGGAAAGTACCAATATATCCGTTGTCTTTTTAGGCAAAGCAACATCACTGAAAACATAACTAAATTACTATTTAAGGCTTACTTGGTGGCTATTTTGCTACCGAAATATCGGATATTTACTCGGCGAATCACATTTAAAAAATAGCATAGCATATTAGTGCAAACAAGTATCAGTTTTGTTTCATCACATACACTATGATTATTCCCAAATGCGGCCGATAACGCTAAAACTGTTTAGAATGGTTTGGAAACTAAGCTAAAGTCAACTTCCCTCAACAGTGGATCGCGTCTTTATAAATTCAATGTTGCAGGTATAACGGTTGTGTGGCGCTTCTTACGTCCCATATATTTTCAACTTCGCTGCCATATATACATCGCGAAATTCCTCATACATTTTCGAATCCCACGACAAACGGTCTCCAGTACGAGGAGTTTAGATGAAATCAAGCGAAATAGACAAATGCTCTGCTTTGAAAATTTTATCCAATTGTAAGAGATTGTTTCGTCTACCCGCAGGTCAAAGCTTATGCTGTTGATCACTGGGTTGTCTGGTCCAGACTCGATTATTTACAGACCGCCGCCATATAGCCGGATATTGCTGAGTGCGGCGAAAAACTAAACTCACTCACTCACTGTTTCGTCTATCTGCTACACTGGCTCAATATTTTAAGAATATGCACGGGAAGTGTATCGTAACAAAAACCAGATACATTAAGACAGATACAATACATCGATTCTGTCTTGCTTGATTCCACGACTGTTGCAAACTCACGCACAACGACGGACTGCATTCAAGACTATTTATCTTGTTTACAACGAAAAGTACAGGCTGCATGTTTTCTCAATGTTTCTTATTACCTGTATGAACCATCTGTATATATGGGAGTATTGAAAACCGCTTTGATCTTTTTTCATTTGCATATACACGATAGCAAGGCATTTATGCAAGGATGTAAATCTCATCCGTCGCCTGTGAAATAAACAAATGATCTGAAGAATGTAGTATGGGGGTATTGGACATCTCATGCATCGTGCCCAAATCTAATAATTACAATATTGAAGCATAATAACAGCAAATGCATCACGACCTGTGTCATATAGACAGGAGACAATAGACAGGTTTACGCAATACTGCTATGGTGTACTATCGGTGGTTGGACATGATGTACGCTTCTAAAAGCTACGCTGTTCAGACAGGACAGAGGGAAAAGTTCAGTATTTTACGTGCGGTTCAATTAATTATGCTGTCCGTTCTGTGAATACATAATCCCATTAGACAGTGGTCGAACGTAACAAGCGTTATATCTGGGATTAGCTCACAGTTAAATGCAGATTCTGGTTATTTTTGTTGGTTCTAACCAGCTCGGCTATTGTGGCTTCTACGAACATGGACGTCCGACACCGTGTTATCTACATCACGTATGTAGAACCCCTAAACCTCCAGTAGAACCCCTGAACCTCCAGTAGAACCCCTAAGCCTCCAGTAGAACCCCTAACCCCCCAGTAGAACCCCTAAATCTCCAGTAGAACCCCTAAACCTACAAAGTCAAGTTTAATTCGTAATTCAGGTTTCATGACCAGTAAGCTCAATTATATTTTGGACACATGTCCAGAGTATTTTATATAATTCGATTGTTGAAGAGAATATATATTCGGTTACGACACTAAAACGTAAACGACTCCAATGTTTGGAAACAAATATCTTTGATATAGAATATCTATAATACGTTGTCGTCCTTACATTACCCAGTGTCCATGACTTATATTGGGGTATATCCCTATATTTTCAAATACAGTAACAGTTCATTTATAAATATTTACACACGATCGCCATTACATGTAATCAAAAGATCTAGCTGTCCCTGTAAGCCCAGACAGTATCCGAAAGTATCTTCATCAAATAAGAGAAGCATCAGATCTTCACCACAAACACGCCATGACAGAGCAGCATATGAACGAATGAATGTAGACAGGACTGGGCTGAAACGCAACCTTGTCCTACCCAACTAGAGTTAGTGCTACCCCACTAGAGCTGTTAACATGGGAAGGTATAAAGCAGCCAACCTTTACCCCTACTTCTAGAGATGCAGGCATACTTTCTTACCAGAGTGTTCATTAAAAATGACATCCTTTTCGTAAGAGTAAATTCTGCATTTTTTCCTATCAACATAATCTACCGCCATGGTAGAATATAGGATAGGTGCTTGAGATTCTGATATGAGATCCTTTACCTCCATCCTGGTTATAAGGAGCGGTTCTAGAGTATACGTAAAACAGCGTTACTGAGCTGTTCAAATGACAAATGCCCCTGTTGTTGTTTGGATCCGTTTAACTCCCCTTTTGTATAATGGTAAGATCATCAATAGATCCATACCTTAACAAACACTCAGCTATCAATATCTTTGTGTAATAACAAATCTGGAAATGGTAATGATAATTATTAGATAGGTTTACGAATTCAGGCGGTAAACCGTCCTCACTTGATGCTTTTCCCAACTTTGATTCCGCAACAGTGTTCTGGTCCCAGGATCCTGAAAGTGACTTAAGATTTTTTCATGATCCCAGGGCATGGATTTCTTCCTCAGTAATGCGACAGGATAACACTTCGTCAGTAAACGGCTATTCGTTACGAGCATGACGTGAATGGTGTTCTGCTCGAGTTGGCAAAATCAAAACAAGGTAATTTGGCCAAGCAGTTTAACATAAGCTTCAGGTAATCATCAAATACTCAATCACCTTCCACTGATTTACCCACCTGAACGTGACATGAATGACAAATGAGACCGCCTCAAGTTTTTCCTATCAACCTCTATAAACATTCAGTCATGACGTTGTACAATCGTCTCTCCTTTTGGCAGACGTGTCTCATGCATGTGGAAATGGTCTTTGTCGTTTCTATTAAAATGATAACTTAAAGCGAATAATCAAACAACAATCATCTGCAGTTCGTTGGTCCGTGTTTAAAGCAGAATACGAGCGAAAACAAAACTTTTGATATGTTGTAAAGGATAATCTAAAAGTCACCTTCCGTGATTAAAATTGAGCAAAAAGTTTGTAAAATAGCAATAAAAACACAAAAAACGTACTCGTATTTCCGCCTATAACGGAAACACCCAACAGTTAATGAGCAGAGGGGGTATCACGTGACATGATGTCATATGTGCCTGTTGCTCATGGCTTTCTCTTTGATTTTACCTCACAACTTAACAGTGACCATGGATTCTGAAGCAGTAAAAGATGTTCCTGATGTCATTTCTGAAATGGATGTTAGACCGTATCAATACGATCCGATTTTACATCTTGCCAGACAATCTTCCAGTGAAAATGAAGAAGAAGAATGAAGCGAAACGGCGGCACCGCTTGCCTGAGGTCAAAATAAATTTAAAAATAGACCATATCGTTTAAGAAGAATACTATTTGTCAGAAAAATGTGATACAGTTCCAACCAGCAAAAACACACACACACACACACACACACACACACACACACACACACACACACACACACACACACACACACACACACACACACACACACACACACACACACACACACACACACACACACACACACACACACACACACACACCACCCCTATAAATATATGACCAGTCCCTAAGAATTATTTTTAAAAAAATGAGAGTCGAGGAAAAATAGAAATTATTTTTCCTACAAAAATTACACAGGAATTATTTTGTTGAAAAAAAATAGTAAACTCATAACTATGTATATACTTTTATATGAAGAACATAATAACAAAGTTGACAAAAGCTATGTATTCGACTGGCAATCGGACTTATGTTAAAAATACCACTGACAGTAAGTTGTAACAGTGAATGATAGAGTATTCATGAATCTCGTGGGTTTTTCTTCCTTTTTCAGCCTAGCTTTAGGATTTTCATAGCCCATGTGTGCCGAAATCTGTCTCTTTACTTGGAAAAGGGAAGAAATGGTGGCTCTTTCCATTGTTCGATGATTCCGTGCATCCCTGGCAACGGAATACACCATCGTACCATTTACAAAAACGACAGAAACAACACGATTTGTACTACTGTAGCGCTTGGTCCTTGGCAATATGGCGGACGCTTGTCACATATGACGTCATGAGCGGAAAGGTCACGTGAGTTCCAGCGGAATATGCATAATGGCCGAAGCTCAGATAACAGAAACTGTTTTCGCGATAAAAACATAATAAACCATATGATTGAAATAATGATTGGGGTACATGTTTCTGATGACTTTATCTTTCACCCAGCAAATTATTGCAATTGTCTAGTATTCTCCTTTAAGACATTTTAATATAGGAATACCACACTTCTTTGGTAATATATATAATTTGGCTTTATCACTATAGAGAAGGCGTTTTAATGATTTCCCAAAGTGTTAGCAGCTACATTAGAAGGCAACATATAGTTTATATCGACAGCTGTTTTACTGTCATAAAACAAAGGATGTTGAGCGGATTTGGCCGATATATAATCACTGATGTTCTTTTCGTCCGTACATTTCCTTCATAAAGACATTTATACTTTTCAGCCTTGCGATTAATACATTCTACACAGAAAAAAGTGGTTGATTATCTGTGCTCTGAGACAAATTGTAGCTGCCATATCCAAATTGTGAGCAACAAAATATATTAAAATAATTTTCAGTTAACTGAACTACAGCAGCATTTATCACCATCAGTTGATAGTGCCACACAGTCTTCCATCATCAAACTCAAAGAGGTACTGGAAATTATGATATCAAACTGCAAACGAGAATCATCAGTTTAAATCTTGGATTTTCTATTCAGGAATATTCACAAGGAATCAGACTCTTTTCATGGCAAAACAGTCATATCATGGAAATTAGTAAATAAGGCAGTGCTAATGATAAAATAGTCAACAACACTTGTAATCAACACTTGTTTCGATAGAGTTACTTGGAGTATCGCCGTTTCTATGATCATTCACAATAGGCATATTCATAGCATTGCACAAAGTTTTTCTTAAAAAATCAAGCATAATCATAAATCAGCTCAAACAAATTTCCCTTATGTCCCTGTCAGCGAGGCTGAATTTGTGTCTCAGGTGAAATTTCTCTCTACAACATACGCTTTAATTATTCAAAATGAACTTTCAGTCAATGATACTTAGTCACTTTGTATCTTGGCAATTCGAAATGGCCAATGAACATAGCAATGACAAGTCTTTATCGATGATCACTTCTTTATTGTGCAATCAGCAGAGGGCTTGCTTCGGCCACACACCCGTTTTGTGCCGACGTATCGTCATCCATTTGTGTCAAGATCGTTTAGTTGAGGGTCAAAATCGAGTTTCAATCGACTTGCATAAATAACAATACAGAATTGGTAGGTGTCATTAGTGGTAATCGATACTCCAATCATCCATGATTATGCTTGCATTAAGTTGTACTCGATTACATGCGATGATAGCGTAGCGATCGGCAAAGCAGGCGGGTGGGGTACAAGGAAGTGTCCGGCCTTGTCATAATGTATTGTACAAAACAATCTTTTTTTTAAAATCTTTAGTCTTCGCAAAGACACGAGGGCCTGTGAGAAGTGATAGATGTTGTGTTACAAATTTGTGGAAGACGTACGAAGTTTTCTGGGTGTCGACGGACTCGAACATGGTCATTTTCTATCTCCACAACTTGGAAGCTGTATATTAAAGAACCCTTAACCGATATAAGTCATTTATCAATCGGAATCAATCAATAAGGAGAACAAAGTATGAATTTAAACTTATGCAGATGGTGTGGTTCTTCTAGCGGATTCTGAGAATGACCCGGATCTTAATTTTACACATGGCACAAGATAATTCCATGACAACCTACAACGTCAAATCGAAGATTCGTCAACTCTAACAGATGCGACTGTGTAAAAGATACCTTGGAGCAAGTGTTGTCAGTTGCTATAGTTATCTAGAACAACAGAGCTATTCCATTGTGACCGTACTGCAAGAACATCGGTCGGCTCCGTTGGCGTAATGTTAGGACTTCTCATATACAGGTTACGGGGGGAAAGGGAGTTACATTTATGCCCTAAATAGTACAATATGTGGTGGTGTAGGGCAGTGTGACTCTATAGGCTCAGCTCACAGAATATATAGGAGTCAACTAATAAATGTACGTTCTTTTGTGATAATGGTGCATGTTCAATGGATTATTGTATTGCATCTTCTGAACTTTTTACTATAATAAGGGACTTTGAACTTGGAAACAGATATGAATCTAAACATCTACCACTGACCTTTTCAACAAGAACCCAAACTACTGTCAGTGAAAGCTGTACATGGAATGGTAATTTTGTTTGGGATGAGTCAAAGGTGGATGTATATGTGAACAATCATTCCTGTGAGGAAACTAAGTTAGCTATAAGCAATGCAACTGAGATGCTTCATGCTGATGGTGATGTTGATGTGTCTGTTTTGATAACAATAGTAACATCATATATGATGCATCTAAGTGTTTTGTAAAACCATCCTATTGTAAATCTCAACGTGTTAAAAATGTGTGGTATGATAAAGAATGTTATGATTTATAACTGGATATTAGAAGGATGCTTAGACGCCATACGTATATTCGGTATAAACAGGTTTTGTATAAGTATAAGTCAACAGTTAGAGGTAAAAAGCAGGCATTCAATAAGAAAGAGGTGGATAAGTTATGCTTTCTTGCTTCAAAGAATGCTCATCGTAAATTCTGGTCCTGTTTGAAGCGTATGCGAAGGAGAGTTGCTCCTGCACCGATTTCTCGTGCAGATTGGGTTATTCATTTCACTGGATTATATAACAGCGCTGGTAGTCAGTCAGCTGAAACTGACATCCTTGATGAGAATCGTGGGCATTGTTTGGATACAGATTCATTTGATAGTGATGACGAGTGTGAGCGGTTTGATTGCCCTATAGATAATTGAGTGAGGGAATATGGTTTTACGCCGCTTTTAGCAATATTCCAGCAATATCACGGCGGGGAACACCAGAAATGGGCTTCACACTTTGTACCCATGTGGGGAATCGAACCCGGGTCTTCGGCGTGACGAGCGAACGCATTAACCACTAGGCTACCCCAACGCCCCGCCCTGTAGATAAGGTTGATGTCATTTAGTCGTTGAGACGCTTGAATTTGGGTAAATCAGCAGATTTGATACACTTTGGGCAGAAAGCTTTTTATATGGCAATCAATTTCTCATTGATTATATTGTTTAGCTGTTCAACACTATTTATGATTCAGGCCCCCTATTCTCGAAACGTTCGTAGAGCTACTAATTCTTGACTGTTTACACAAAAAGAAAAGGATTCTAAAGAAAATGTTTACGACCTATTCTCGAAACGTTCATATCGAGTTCGTAACCTCAACACGACTAGTCAAGTTTTAGTAACTTTTCGTAAGTTACGAAAGAACTCTGTTGTCTCAAAGGGACATTTAGTAATGGGTTTCCCCGTGACGTCACAATCACGAGGGGATTCCCATGTTTACAAACAAGGCAGACGATAATGGGGTGAGGGAGTCTTGTATTCCCAGCACTCATTTTGTAGGAAGCAACGCACCTCAAACTGGTCCGCCACAGAAGTGGACATACTAATAAGAGAGGTGAAGGCAAATTACAATGTCCTCTTCGGACACCTTTCTCAGCCGGTGTCCTCAACGCAGAAGAAGGAATTAAGGTCGGAAATCGTCACCAAGTGAATGCCAATCAACCATTTGGATACATAACTTATTACAGAATATTTACAGAAAACCCCGGAACCACCAAAAAAACCCCACACCCCACACCCCCTCAATGCAGAACATTAACTTCAATGTGGTCTTTAGTCATTTTCAAAAGGGGGCTAGGGGGTGGTAGTGGGGGACCCCGCCCCCATCTTCCTGGACAATTTCCTAACTACTCGTGTCATTCCGGTTATCCGGATGGCGACTCGTACCCCTCTCCACTCTCCTACCCAGAGTTCCATGTGGCAAGCCAGCATAGTACCTCTGCCACAGGCCAGAAAGATCTTGCACCGTCCATTCAATATAATCTACATATTTCTTAATTTTTTTATTTTTGACGAGGCTACACATCTAATTAAACATCTTTGATAGAATGGTTTAGTTTCACTGAGAAAATATCCTAAAAAATGTAACACTATTTCGATTTGCGTAGCGATCCTTTGTTCACATAGGTTGTACGGCTCCACGTGCTGTCATCGAAGCCGACGGAGAGCAAACGATGCAACCAGTTTGATATCTAAATATGTACTGTCATAAATGTTACTGTTGCAGTTGTGGAAGAATATATATGGAACAATGTGAAACATTGTGAAGAGCGCCCAAAAGCTTGCGTACAAACAAGAGAAAAGTCCGATCACGTGATATGCAAATTAGCCTGTGGCAGTGATGTTATGCTAAGTCATCACTGTGCCGGAGTGTGACCCCTCTCGTGGCCATGTTCACGACTGGGCCTTGTCTAAGCGCAAACGGGCCCGGAGATGCAAATAGTCTTGGACTATTTCCAAGGAAAGATAACGTTGAATTTTAAACATGCTACACCCAGAAAACGTCATTTAAGTTACACAACAGCACGAAAGTCATTTTAGGTAAATTTCTTATGTCGTTAACAAATATCAGTACCAGGATAATTGTATAATCACGGAAATACTAATAAATATCGATAATCGCAAAGAAACTATTTCACATTTTACTACGCGCGATTTGATTGCTTTGCCACGATTCATGGCAATAATGGCGTCACGGAAAGAGCCGAGTAGTTAATGGACGCTTGTTATGTGCGAATATCCGACAAACCAATCAGAACGCGCTTAATGATTGTAATGCGTGGATAAAAATAATCGCGAATGCTTAAATCGTTTATTGTTTTATTTCATTGTTTAGAAACTCATGAAAAATATATATCGTCATATTGAAAGTACAAAGAACGTAGCTAACAGAATTGTGTCACCTCATATGATGTTTTAATAAGGATAACGCCTTCAAATACACGCACGTGCGTTTACATAACGGCTCTCCTATTTCCAACTGAGTGGTTTCTCAAGCGATTTGCGGGCATGTCTTGGAGATTCTACGTGCACTTCCGACATTTTTAGTTGATGTAATTAAAAATAGCCATGAGCTGCAAAACGATATATAACTATTCGACTTAAACTTATAGTTTGGCATGAAATGCATGTGGACCCGTTTTTTTGTAAATATCTCTTCATCCAATGACCCAATGGATCTCAAACTGTGCAAGTGGATGTTTTGTCAGACAACCTAATCACATTGTAAATCACCGATTTTATGCATTTGTATTAAAGAACCTGTCTATGTAACTGTCAACAAAATAAACAGCAGAACGCAGAATGCTTGCAGAGGGAGGGAGCCAATGACCTGTACCAGCGTCAGTGTTCGGTCATAAAGGTCAACGTTCGTCAATGTAGGTCAGCTATGCACGTGACAGGTATGAAGAGGTGTCACAGGTCGTGAATAGGGTAAGGTGGGTGCCAACTGTTAACCATCATACGGAGTTTGTTTCTCTGAGTTGTTTAACATTAACCTCAAAACCATTTAGTGAGAATTATTCTGTAGGTTAAAATCTTTAAATTTTGCAAATAGCCGGCGAATGACATCTCTGATGACCCTGATGTCAAAAGAATCTAACTTTGGATGCCTACCTTTTTGTACAAGGTTTTGTTTATTGGTTGTTGGTTTATTTTTCACAATTTTTAGCACGATGTTCTTTTCATGCCAAGAGCAAAAGTTGTAGTTTCATGTAATCCGACATCTTATAAATCGGTTTGCTACGTTTGCTCTCTTTTTAAAAAAAATTCAACACGTTTCTAATTAAACGTTTAGCATCATCTGAATAAGCTTTCATGATGACAGCTAGAAGTAGTCAATGTGAATGATCCAAACGGTCTATCACTGTGCAGTGCACAGGTAACTATCATGAACTGCACGTGCATTGACCTTTATGACCCAACACTACCGCTGTTACAGGTCATTGGCTCCCTCCCTCTGCAATCATTCTGCGTTCTGCAGTTACATAGACAGGTTCTTTAATACAAATGCATAAAATCGGTGATTCACAATGTTATTAGGTTGTCTGACAAAACATCCACTTGCACAGTTTAAGATCGATTGGGTCATTGGATGAAGAGATATTTACAAAAAACCGGGTCCACATGCATTTCATGCCAAACTTATAATCACTGTGATTACATTTCACTTCACTGGGCATATTTTATTATATTTTGTCAGCTTATTCATCATAAATTCTACCTGGGGTATGGCAACAAGGTTACATACAAGTTCAGACAACTGGTAGACACCGTGTATACTAATTCATGATAGAACTCAAATCATCATTATTATTATTATTCATTCACAGGTTAAAGTCTCTATATATTGTATAATGTATAAAATATATTGAAATGTCTATTACTGTTGGAATTGAGTAACGTTGTTCTTGTTTGAAGTACGTTCTGATGTTCCAATATGAAATCCTTCCAGAGGGGCACGAGTCGCTATTCAGCTTGTTCCGGAATAACACCCTGGTCACGAATGCTGGTTTCAATCACAAGTGCAATTGCGTTGTAGGGTATTCGTAAAGAGCGCTCCAAGGGACATAACTCTATTTGGTTCGCTTGAAATAATGTTCGGCGCGAGGGCGCGAGAGTCTATTTAATGCAACGTTGCATTAATTCATTCGAACTTTTTAATTTAATATTGCAATCTATATACGTACTTTTGGGGGGAATAAATTATATGGTAGCTTCCCTGGGGGCTAATAGTATTATAAGTGAAATTCATTATTTATTTTTAGAGAAGTGTGGTGTGAAATAATGCCCTTAAGGGTCTATATAAGGGCCGTAGAAACAACGGCAGTAACATTGATTACATGGTCTGTATCTATGTATGTTTGTAATATTTTTGTGTATCATGTAGCAAATAATTACGTATTTCTCTATCTGCAGATTATGAATTCTGAAGAGAATGGTTGTGAGATCTGGAAAGGTTTAGAGTGTTTGCACACTCTTTGCATTGAACAGTTTCATCCGTGCCGAGGGGGTTTTATTGTGTGTCCGAGCAGGATGACGAGTCGTCGTAATACACGAGAGAATTGTTATTCACGTGCAGACATCCAATTTTGGAAGCCAAGTTTATCACACGCCCATGTGAAAAATGTTATTAAACTACCAGACCAAAGACAATTGTTATCAACTTCACTTGACCAAAAAATAGAAATAAAGACGTGTGTGAGATTTATGATAATTATCTTACAAACAAATCATTTTCCAATAATTGACTGAAAATTCATTGTAATGCTGGTCATGCATTTGCCGGAATGCATTAAGAAAGAGTCAAGGGTTAAATTTTAAAAATGACACAAATCAGAGTTCATTCAAAAAGTGCATAGTCACATAATGAGACAGGAGTCAGGAGACACGTCATCAACAGCGAGTGTGACCACCCTGGGCATCCATGCACGCCAACACACGTCTTATCATTGACGTCGTCAGCAGGAATCCTGTTCCAAGAGTCTGTTCAGATTCCTGTCGGTTCCCAGGAGGTTGTACTTGGCGATCAAGATGATCCCAGAGATGTTCAATGGGGTTCATGTCTGGAGAAGGCGCATGCTAAGGCAATACGTTGACGTTAACGTTGTGCAGGTATTCTCGAACAATTCTGGCGGTGTGAAAATGACTCCTCTTGGCTGTTGTCGAATAACGGGCACAACAAAAGGTCTAAACACTTCATTCCTGTATTCATATTTCCTCGGATGCCAACCAGTCTCTTTGTTCTCTGGCCGAAAAAGGCCGCTCGATACCATGACGCCTTCTCCATTAAACGGATGAACGTATTGAAAGCAGTTTGGCGCCCGTCGCTCTCCTCTACGTCGAAAAACTCGAACTCTGCCATCGTTTCGGAACCAACCAAACCGACTTTCATATGTGAAGAGCACTCTCTCCCAGTCACGTCGCTGCCACCGCCGTACAGTTCTTGCCCACTGCAGTTTGCGTTGACGGTGTAGCCGGGTTAAGGCCATTCCACGGAAGGGGCGGTAGGCTCGTATACCAGCCATACCAAGTCGTCCTAGTGCTGTCGCGGTCACGAATCTGTCCCGGAAGTGGATCTGCCGGATGTTGAGGGCTTCGGTCGGTGTCGTGACTCTTGATCTTGATCCTGGGTGGTCTTGGGTCAGGCCATTTTGCTGGTGGTGGTTTATCAATTTGCTGATGGTGTTCTGGCTGCAGTTGAAGGTTCTTGCCAGCTGACGCTGTGAAACCCCATATTGGGCATACCGATCGCCCTGTCTCGTTGCGCTTGCGTCTTGGCATATAATGTCTCACAACGTTTTTCACGTTTTGAAAAATGCACGATTCCTACGAAGTTTTCGGACAGCTGCGTTGTTATCGGGACCATGTTGCGAATGTTTTCTGCTGGGTTCAAACCTGTACTAGCGGTTTTGTTTTTATACAGTTACTTTAAAAGTGATAACTTTCTTTTGCCCGGTAGTTTATATATTCCGTTATGGATTGGCTGTCGAGACTCAATAAATACGGGTGAATAATACATGTGTAGTTTGCTATTATTGGCTGACGAGCTTTAGTAATACGACTAAGTGTTTTAAGATGTAAATGTAAACTGACCGGCATATGTAAGTACATACATTGTATAAGCAAGTGTATACATTGGAAAAATTTGTTCATTTCTGAAAAATGTTACTTTGATTGCATGCTTCTCGGTACAGTGAAATTGCCCGACAATGGACATGTAATAAATTATGTCGCCAAAACGCAGCATCGTAAACTAGAGTTGTAGCACGAAAGAAATGGTAAAACAGGAAGTGCATGAAATGCATGAAATGCACGTGCAGCATTTTGGTATACGTTGGGTTGAAAAATTCCTCTGACTCACATCACATGAAAGCTCACCAGAATAATACCACGTTTGACGCAAGAGCAGAGGGAGAGAGCTGTTGGTATGGTGGAGATGGGTGCAACACAGGTTCATATTATCAGAACGTTCAACTGTACACGTTTGACAGTGCAAAGGCTGTTCCAACGGTTCAGGCAGACTGGCAGGACCGACCAAGTAGTTGACGTCTGTTGCGACCAGAACTGGGGACGTCCACGTGTGACAACGCCACAGGAGGACCGTTACATACGGGTAATTCACCTGCGTAACCGATTTGTGACGGCGACGGCAACAGCAGAGACGGCTTTAGAACATCGCATCAGTCCACGCACAGTCACCAGGATACTTCGGGAGATCGGCATTACAGCCTATCGACCTTTCCGTGGAATGGCCCTGACTCTTGGACATCGTGTTGCCAGACTCGCTTGGGCGTGTATTCTCCTATGACTTAGCTGAAGAGCCAGTAAAATATAAAGACGTGTGTTTATTCTGTGCTATAATACGGTATACCCTATAACATTTTGGTGAATAGTTATCCTGTAAACTCATCAGCAAAGGAACTGTTGAGTTCCTTGGGAGAAGACGGTTTGAGAGGCATTTTCTAAAACCAAGTTGTAGATCTGTTCCGTACTTAATGATGTAATGTAAAAGTATATATGTGTGGAGTAAAGTACATAATGTATGTTACTGAACTGCTGTGTGTCGACGCTGCGACCAGGCCAGTTTGGGACATTTGTGTAAGTTCTTTGAATATATGTATGTTGTATTGCATGCTGGGGCAGGGCAACTTGAATCTCAGTTGTGAGATCTCCCTGTATGAACAGGGTTACGATATTTAAGACGGTGACTAAGCGAGGGTAATCTTAAGTAGATGGAGATTTTACATTTTAGAAATGTATATAAAATCTCGCCGCATAAATTGTTTTTCACGTAATATGGCTGAAGTATTACTGTCACTAACTTTCTGGCCAACTAGTTCTTCACGTCCTGCTCAACATTTTCCAATTTGAAAATCCATGAGCGTTGTTTTCCACGAACATATCTCTCACAAACAAAATTCATATTAGTTGTTTGAAATTTTACGAACGAAGCGTTAGTAATATAATCTACCCTTCCTTGTGTATGAAAGCTAGATGCCAGTCAAAACACCGCATTATGAAACAAACAGGGCAGCATTTTGATTTTCTGTGTTTCTCATCGCCCGACAGACCTGTCTAATATTATTTCCGACCCCCAAAGAACCTTTTTTTCATTTCAACACCGTCGACTCGAACCTACAACTTACCGCATCGTCATATCTTGTAAACACTCGCTGCCACTAGTCCAAAGAACGTGAGAAATTGTAATAGGAATTACAATAAATGACAATCAAGAACATTATTCAGATAATTTTGTCTTTAAGATTTTTCTCTCGACCGACCGACCCATGTTCAGAATTTGGTGGCTACGCGAAGCACATAAAACATGATGGCCACACATGTATGCAATAGTTTTGGTTTTACTTGTAAATGCAAATTCAGAAGCAATCAATTGTTTATGAAAACTGGATTGCAATATCTTTAACAAGTGTACCAAATAGTCTACAAAAAATATAATTGATGTACATCTTTGATGACAAACTGACGGGTACGGTTATGCGACATGAAGTAGACAGACAGAAGTATAACCCGAGATACTACTAAATAAAAAGCAATATAAAGATTATGATATCACACACCCGTGAATGAAAGCCCGATGAAATACAGTCTTCCTCTCACAGACACTCACACAAACAAACATACATGTACATCTAAATAAGACATGTACCTCCAAACTCTGGCTTGTGTGTGTCTCGCGTCACGTAGTCTTATTTTATTAGATATGTTCATTATTGATAAAAGCATCTCTGTGGTACTCTGGTATTCGTCTTGGAATACTCGACTCCAGGACGCCCAGGGTTTATCTCTGCTCGGAGATGAGTTGAAATTGAAATTCTGACACGGTAGATAATAATATATTTATCACAGAGGGATCGCTTGCAAAATCTTAAAGTGCACCATTGCAGGGCATTGACAGAAAGTTGTGTACGGAGTGTATCTTCATAACTGTGAAGGTAATTGTTTCTGTAAACAAAGCTACTGTTTCCAATACTCTTGTGAAGATTATCGTTATTTTAAACCCAGCGGCTGGCTTCAAGTTGCTTTCTGCATTTACAGTTGTGAAGGTTTTTGTGACTGTAAATAAATCTGTTTCCAACTGGACGAGCTGCCTACAATCCAACCAGTCAGCCAAGATATACTGACTATATGTTTAAATCGCAGAATCCCACTGATTATTAACGTTGGTCAGGCTGCACAATACATCTAGCATACACATTTTCTAATACTCCAGCTATTGTCTGACTTGGTGTAAAACTACACAAAATAAAGGCTCGCATAATACAGTTTTATTACTAATATATGATATTAATGATACGGAAACACACTCGGTTAATAATCTCTATTTACTGATAACGGGGATTATATTTTTGTGATATATTAACAGCCAAAACAAGGCTCTCCTATTCAGATCAAGAAATAAATAGTTATGCGTTTAGCACAGATGATACCGTTGGAAGTAGCGCTTGGAAACTGAAGCAGTAGATAGACACTAGAGTTTAGAACTGTGTGCTTGTCACGCATTCGCTTTAGGTTAAATTAAGAAACTTTGACGGTTATTGCTTGCTGTCCAACGATAGCACCAATACTATTTCACCATAGTGACAAACATTTGGGATGAGTAGGGTAGCTATCATACCAGTTTACTCACACATAACCATTATAAAGCCCTTTATACATTGAATATTTTGGGAAAAAGAATTCCCCGTACTGCATGCTATACGGGACATTGTAAAGAATTCCGATTCTGACATAAATAAATAACAAAGCGCGAAGTAATGGTAATAAGCAGTTATAATAAACAAACTAGATCATGTCTTTTAAGCATAATATTCCATTTTTAAACAGCAGCAAGTGTCACAGATCCTCGCTGATGTATGTCTGAACTTAGTAAGGTGATTTAGTTGTAGTTGCACTAGGAATACACGTATTTAAATGTGTTGTCAAATATAGTGCCCTGCGTCAATTCCGTTAGACACAGGGAAGTATTGTTGGTAAAGATGGCAATATTTTATGGATTATATATGGAATATATAATTAAATTATGGATTATTTATGGAAATAAACATTGAGATGTCTAGCATGTAGGCTGTCGACAAAGTATACGGACAATTATTTGTTAATAATTACATGGAAATAATCGAAGAACCTTCCAATTTGACGCGTACGCGTGCGATACACATCGCAATCTTGGGTTTGTTTATCTGTTTGTGTGTCTATCAACGCGGCACACAGCAATAATCCAATTTTACAGGTCTGTAAATAATCGAGTCTGGACAAAAATATAGTGATTCGTCCTCCTCCTCCTCCTCTACATCATCATCACCTTCATTTCCTCCTTTTGGAGATCATAGGTATATTATACATACAGTTATAAGAAAAAGTTAGTTCGTAAAAATAGAGGAGGTTATTTTAACTTCGCGCAAAACAAGATTTTGTAATGAGGACCGATCCCGTCCGTCGCCGCTTACGACAAACATGCGTTGATCTTAACGTGTACCTTGGGTAATTATGCTGGCGTTGTCAGCAATTATATCATTGATGCAGCAACGGCATCATTTCCCCGTTTCCTATTTTCATTAAATCACATTTGTTTCAAAACCAGAAATATAAAGTGCATTGAGTGATGGTTTTATTGTTCATCCAATAGATGAACGTTATTCAAGAGATGTTACGGCGTGTCGCGAGCATGAGCCGATATTTACATGGAGAGATTGTTTCAAATCAACTGGTTTATTCTTTCTTCACAAAGCGACCATTGAGTTTAAGCTTCATTGTGTCGGCGATTTGTAAATGTCCGCATTACATATCTTGCATTATGAATGTGTACAATACCGAAGAAGTTAATCTTATGATAAATATCCATCTCTTTACTAGTCATCGAAATGTGTTAAAGTGATCCCGCTATAGCGTTTGCCGACATTTTAACCAAACATGCTAGTTATATTTTATGAGAATTACAAGGGGTTACTTTCTGGAGGACGTTCATAACTCTCATTATAATAATTTCATCAATTTCAAAACAGAAGAACCTATAAGTCGTACAAATGCCTAGTATATATTACTGTGTGCAGCCATGTACAGGCGGCAACTGACCCCGGAGGTCGTAATTACTCTACACGTATCTATGTAGATGTAGGGGACCGTAAATACTGGTATTATTAGGCAGGAAACAACTTTTATCAGAAATTAAACCTTTCTTCTGGCTAATAATTAGTATGATATCAATCCGAGATGCTTGATTAATTTACTCATCATTTGCATATAATTACATGATAATAAAATATACCTACACCGTTGAGACGTACATCGTATTACACATGTGATATTAGAAGCCATACCCAAAGCAACACAGACAATAAAACCATGTATTGACCAATCATTTGTTTTAGTTTGGGTAAGAATGGGAGCAATAACTAAGACAACGCAATAATTTTATGATTTTATGTCTCAGTGCTGATTGAAATAACAAAATATGATTTAAAGCAGCTCAGTCGTCAATGACTAAATTATGTGCTGATAGATAATAAATGTTTCGATACAAATTGCAATCTGAGGCTATAGGTATCTACCAAAACATAGTCTGACACTCCACCAAAATCGGGGATATTGTGCTGTCTTGAATGCATGAAGATAAAGCGTTTTCGAAATTCCCAATATTTAGGCGTCCATACCGAATCCAAAACAAAGTGAACTTGATTCGTATTTTCTGTACAGACAACCGAACCATATTCTCAAACCTAATATGCCTGGGGAAGGACGATATTTACATATATCGCCAATAAAGTCGTCATTATTTTCTCACGCTGTCTATGGACGTATCAGTTGTGTATCTGTATTATCAAAAGCAGACCTATGTGCATTTATCAAACAAACTCTTATCCAAACACTAAACAAATCCGCAATAATTCTCGGACCATTATCAATATTATCTGTCAGCACCCTCTCAAATTTTTTCCAGATTTACAAATGCCCTGTATAAGAATGTTTAAGTTGGTACTTAGTTTGTCACTCGTCTGCGGCTTCCTATCTCCCATCTTCAGGGTTAGCGGAAGAACGCTCGTGGGACACGAGCAGATCCGTGGCGCCCTGGGGATCAGAGATGAGGGGGGCTTGGTTCAAGAGGATTTCCGAAACAATCAAATAGTTTCTTGATTATCATTTTTGAAAGCATTTAGCGTTTGCTCGTCGAACATGGAATATTTCCTAGTGTTGTTGCTCTTATACAAGTAATTCTGTGTCACACAGGGACGTGGTAGATGATGACGGACTGTGGGTGTGTTTTACACCGTCTGAATTGGTATTGTTATTATCATCATCGTTAGTAGTAATAGTAATAATAGTAATAGTAGTAGTAGTAATAGTAGTAGTAGTAATAGTAGTAGTAGAGGTAATAGTAGTAGTAATAGTAGTAGTAGTAGTAAAGGTAATAGTAGTAGAGGTAATAGTAATAGTAGTAGTAGTAGTAGTAGAGGTAATAGTAGTAGTAGTAGTAGTAGTAGAGGTAATAGTAGTAGAGGTAATAGTAGTAGTAATAGTAGTAGAGGTAATAGTAAAGCAGTCTGATTTATGTGAACTTTATTAGAGCATCTGCATTTTACTGCATACACTTAAATCTGCGCATGCAACCACAAATGGCACAAAGAAACACACTGGGATTCCGTTATAAACATTTTGGTCAAGGAAAGTTGTTGGGCTAAGATAGTACGCCAAGTGTAAGCAGCTGATACATAACCTACGAACGAAACACCATGCCTCTGTGAATACGTTTGTAGTATGGTTTCTCTGTAGCCGATACTAATGACCGTATTTTATCTCCAGCCCACTGGTGTGTGCGTTCACACCACCACCATACTCTCTCAAACTCTCTTTCAAACTCTCTGGTGTAGATTTTCGTTTACATGCTCGCTAAAATGTTTGGATTTACGTCCAACGGAAAACTACAAACAAACGATGGCACCTTTGTCCAAACATTAACCACACTTTAAATAGCGGTCGAGAGATCGGCAGTGGGAACCAGCGGTGATATATTAGTGTTAAGTAAACCCAAAATGCCTCGAAAAATATACAGTGTATGGTTAGATACTATCACTCTACGCTGTTAGGGAAACAGGAGCACAGATTATTGAGTGTTACACTTGCAAAGTTCTGCGGTACGCTAGCATAGAGAGTTCTGAGGATTTACAGAGAAATCCATATGGAGCAAAGCATTTGCGAATGGTTTCAATATCCCTTTGAAGTAGTTATAATAATAAAACTTCAATCAATGTACTTTCAGCCAGTTGAGATGCATTTTTATTTTTCTCGTCCTTTCGTGTTAACTTCACTGTTAAAAAAACCGACTACAGATTATATTATAATTGATAAAATCAACACCTTTTACATACATAGCAGTGAACAACGAGGCAATAGTAGAACCTCGAATGTAAATTGTTGTCGGCAGCACTTTGATTTGATGGTAAAACATTGGTTAAATAAGCTGGGCGAAATGGAAATATTTCTGTCAATTCTGGAAAATATGCCCAGTATTTCGAAAACAAACTGTCTATGTTGTCAAAATATGCTCACACATCCAGCAATAGCAAAAGTCAGAAGCTACGGGGAGCTAAGTTCCCACCGTATGATCTAATTACTAGACATCAGCAGAAATAAACCGCTAACACCGCCATCTCTGGCCGTTTGTGTGTTACTTAATACAGCCTTCATTAGTGAATCTTGTAGTTCCCATTTTCAACACACCGGCTATATTTTTGCCACAAACTAATAAAACCCTTTCACCAATATATTCAGAGTCAGTTAGTAATTTGCACTGTGTACAAGTGACCATGGGCAATGACGTCATAGCATAGATCTGTTGATGTGCATGTTATATGGAACATATCTGAGGAAGGTACTATTGCTATTGCACACGTGACGTTGTTTAAGACTAGATGCAAGTATGTCAAAATAGCGCCAAATACTGTAGTTGGTTCCATACACTATGAACGTTGAAATAACAACAATAACATGTACGTGGACGAAATAGACTTGGGCATGTACTTGTAGGAAATAGATACCAATATACTAATGTAGAAAGAGTGTGACTTCCCGGTGGCAACGGAACCTGTATAAATGTGTAGCATCCTGAAGACAGCGCTAATATTTACCTTGCTTGTATTTAGACCTACACATTAAATGTATATGACCTTTCAAACATATTGCTACTGAACAGGCTTCATGAAAAATTCCCTCCATCAGTCCCACTTTGTATATCAGTTAACCATAGTCAACACGAAGAAGGTTTTCCGTGCTCACATTGTACAAAGGCAGAATGAATGACGGACAAATATACATCATATATACGCAGCAATACACACACAGGCAAGTATCGAAAACACAAAATGTACTCCTCTATTTTCTTGATTAATAACAATTTAACACATATCTGAATCCTTAATGATATACTACTTGTTTTTCTCTCGGGTATTGATGTTTTAGCTAATCAACCTCGACCAACAAGTAACTACTGCTGGTATACATGAAAGAGGATATCGCTAAATTCACTGCCCTTTTCACATCTGTAATGGATATGAATGTTGCATTCATTTTCTTTTAATTTCACGAACGGTGGAATATTTTCGTGTTTGAATCTCGGTGATGGATGTCTATGTTGTTTACAATATGATCAAATTTAGCTATAAGCATCAGTATTCAGTAGGCTGGTGCAGCCTGGATGCATGTCAGTCCGACTGGAAAACATATCTTGCTGTAATGGACAGATGTATAAAGTACAAGCTATGATTCGAATTTATTTGACATGAAGAACGCTTCTTGTTTTGTGAAACCATAATATGTACCTGATGTGACCACGGTTATTGTGGTGTAGGAATTCGTATGTACCATGAAAACGTACTCTTGAATCATAACAAGAACATGTTTATAATGCTAATCCCGTCAACAGATTCCATGGATGCTTCATGGAAATATTTATACAAGCTTAGTTCACGTATGCCAAAACAATTTAAGCTGAAGGTAGTTTAGTATGCCTAATTTCTTCCTATCGGAAATCTTTTGTGACCCGAGACTGTGTCACACATGTGTAAGTATAAACTGACATAACAGGTCAACAGTGACACATTAGGTCAGGGGCGACAGATGAGGTTAGCACCGACCCAGTGAATCGACAACCTTACCGACGGGAAAGCAGATCAACGTGTACAATAATCATATCAAACACATTCACACTGTTATTGTATTAATCGAGGCTGCATTGCTGAAAGGAGCTGGCCACCTACGAAATCTGGTCTTACCTTATGTCAAAACCAAACTACTTAACTAAAAATATAGCTATGTCCAGGATAGCTGCAACAATCGTTTTGGGCCTTCAAATGAACCATCAAATCATATGATGCACCATGCCGAATATCCAGGAGGCACCTCCTCACTTACCTGAGTGTTTCTGGTGGCTTATAACATGTGTTGCCACCTGGCCAACCCCGCTCACCTCGGTGGGAAGAGAATTAGGGGTGGGCCATAAACAGGGTCTCAAATTAAATACAAATGAAAACATCCATATTTTGATAACCTTAGTCTTTGGCGCGTCTCTGTAAGAAAGTCATAGATACGCCTACACTGCGATTAAGGGTCCACAACATTCGGTGTGACTAAGTGCAGTGTTGTCTTCAGTTGTGTGTGTACAGGTTTTATGTATATTTGGCTGAACCACCTTTCAACTCTCTCTTCCTCCCTCCCTCTTTCTCTCCCTCTTTCTTTCTCTCTCTCTCCCTCTCTCTCTCTTCCTCCCTCTCTCTCACTCTTTCTTTCTCTCTCCCTCTCTCTCTCTTCCTCCCTCTCTCTCACTCTTTCTTTCTCTCTCTCTCACACACAATTTCACAATTTCTCTCCCTCAAAACCAAACACGTCAAAGTATCCACTTTCAGTCCAGAATATTTTCGCTGATCATAGGGGATAAATGACAGGCTGAAAAAGACGACTGTACTAATTAGTTGTGGTTTAAACCCCAGAATTACGTTTTGTCGGGGAACGTATGTTAACATTTACCCCATACTGGGAGATTTGTACACGGCTGCTATCAAAGCGGAAAGCGTCTCCTGTCGAAGTGTAACAGATGGTCGGTCTGCTCGTGCATTTCCTTCGTACGTCCATATCAGATTGAAGTCATGAACCCATTTGAATAGTGACCACTCTCAAGAAGGAGATAGTTCGCATTGTCCAAAGTATAACGCAAACGTCAAAGCGACTGGATATGTAATAGCATATTTGCTGTCATGTAAGGACCGTGTGACCAAATAGGGAGGCAGTTGTACGGAGATTATACAGTGGTTGTCATACAACCATGTGAACATGCAGGACGGCAACCATGCACAAATCTTGTAATCGTAATAGCATGTGTTGAACAATGTAGGCATCTATACAATCATGTGTTGAACAATGTAGGCATCTATACAATCATGTGTTGAATAATGTAGGCATCTATACAATCATGTGTTGAACAATGTAGGTATCTATACAATCATGTTTTGAACCATGTAGGTATCCATACAATCATGTGTTGAACAATGTAGGCATCTATACAATCATGTGTTGAACAATGTAGGCATCTATACAATCATGTGTTGAACAATGTAGGCATCTATACAATCATGTATTGAACAATGTAGGTATCTATACAATCATGTATTGAACCATGTAGGTATCCATACAATCATGTGTTGAACAATGTAGGCATCTATACAATTATGTGTTGAACCATGTAGGTTTCCATACAATCATGTGTTGAACCATGTAGGTATCCATACAATCATGTGTTGAACCATGTAGGTATCCATACAATCATGTGTTCAACAATGTAGGTATCCATACAATCATGTGTTCAACAATGTAGGCATCCATACAATCATGTGTTGAACCATGTAGGTATCCATACAATCATGTGTTGAACCATGTAGGTATCCATACAATCATGTGTTGAACCATGTAGGTATCCATACAATCATGTGTTGAACCATGTAGGCATCCATACAATCATGTGTTGAACAATGTAGGCATCTATACAATCATGTGTTGAACCATGTAGGAATCCATACAATCATGTGTTGAACAATGTAAGTATCTATACAATCATGTGTTGAACCATGTAGGTATCCATACAATCATGTGTTGAACAATGTAGGCATCTATACAATTATGTGTTGAACCATGTAGACATCCATACAATCATGTGTTCAACCATGAAGGCAGTCACACTATAAGTTGTATGCTTCTCTCGAGGGTAATACAGTCTGATGTACGCCTCTTTGTAGCAGTGAAAGTCGGTGAAATAAATGTCTACATAGTGAACTCAAAAACAGCTAATCGAACGGTTTTCGAACTCCGGGTACTGCATGCGTCATATTATGACGTCATACGATTGTTAGCGATACAGTCTCTCGGCGGAGAGTTTGGCGGTTACCGTGGCAGCGGGTAATATGTTTTCTAGTTGTCACCCTCCTGGGAGCGGTGACACGGAAACTTGTTAAAGTGTCATTGACCAATGAAATTAAACTATTTTTATACTAAGATAAAATCATGTGTTCAACCATGTAGGCAGTGATACAAGCATGTGTTCAACCATGTAGGCAGTCATACAAACATGAGACTAACCATGTACGCAAGTCATACAAACATGAGACTTACCATGTACGCAAGTCATACAAACACGTGACAAGCCGTGAAGGCAGTCATACACTCTCCCAAAAATGAAACGCATAATGAAAATAGCAATTTCATGTAGCAATGAATTAAAACGTGATTCATTTCACAAAAGGTTTTGCTCTGTTTATGAGTCCTATGGTGTTTATGTTTTGAAACATCACAACAAAACGCACCATCCGTAAAATACCTGTATTTAACAGCATGATTTTCAATTTCGGCGTGTAGTGTCACAGAATACACAATTCACTTGCAATGCACGTGGAAGTTGGGGATAAGATAGTCTCAATGATGGGTATAAAAGGTTGATCGCTGTCTGACGATTATTCACTGTATTTGGAATATTGTTGACGAACGCAAAATGCCACGTCTAAGTGAAGCCAACCGTCATATCGCCATTGGTTTGCTTCAAGCTGACCAGTCTCAACGTGCAGTTGCCCGACGCATGAATGTTCACCAAAGCACCATTTCACGGCTCTGGGAGAGATATCACCGGCAGAATGCGGTAGCAGATGCCCCTCGTAGTGGGCGACCTCGAGCGACCACTGCGGCGCAGGATCGCTACATCCGGGTACATCACCTGCGTCATCGAACAGCTACGGCGACCAGTACCGCTCGACAAATACCCGGATTGAGGAGGCTGTCTGCACAGACCGTCAGGAACAGGTTGAGAGAGGATGGTTTACGTGCCAGAAGACCTTATTTTGGCCCTGTGCTTCGACAACAACATCGTCGACATGGAGTTCAATGGTGCACCAACGTTCAGGCCTGGAACCTACCGAATTGGCGTAGAATCTGGTTCTGTGATGAATCACGATTTCTATTGGAACGATGCGATGGAAGAATGCGGGTGTACAGACGTCGACGTGAACGTTTCGCCGACGCTTGCGTTCCCCGGGTGGACAGATTCGGCGGGGACAGTGTTATGATGTGGGGGGATCACCTGCCGTAGGAGAAGTGATTTGGTGGTGATCCAGGGCAACCTGACAGCTCAACGGTACTGTGACGAAATCCTACGCCCACACCTCCTTCCAATCATTGATCGCCAGAGGGAGTTGCTTCAACAGGACAATGCCAGGCCCCACACAGCACGTCACACTAGAGACTTCCTCCAGAACCACAACATCAGTGTGCTCCCCTGGCCCTCAAGATCACCGGACTTAAACCCGATCGAACATCTGTGGGATGCCCTGGACAGACGGGTGCGACGCCGTAACCCTCAGCCCCAGACACTTCAGCAACTCGCACAGGCACTACAGGCAGAGTGGGCTGCGATTGGGCAACACGAGATTCTGAGGTGCCGAGGCGATGCCGTGCAGTTCTGGATGCCCACGGGGATCACACGAGGTATTGACTTCAGCGCCAACACACGTCTCCATGTGACACTCAAACTGACTTTCCTCGAGTTGGTGCCAAAGACGGATAAGTCTGCATTCCCAGTGTGCAATTTCGCTATATTTCATTTACTCATAAAGCCTACAAGATGTTTCAAAATAAACATAAAAATACAGTTGAATGTCCTATATACGTTTCTTTTTTGGGAGAGTATACATTCACTGGTGAAACGAAGCGGACAGCGCTGTCTGGGCAGCACCTTTGATAACATCCTAACTATAGATATAATATAATTCACCATTAAACTCGAGGGTGAGTGATATTGTGAATCACCTTGCAGCAACGCTGGTCAAGCGTAACAAGGCAGTATATCCAGAGTTAAAGAGAAAGACTTGACCCCCAACAGAAACAACGTAACACAGCACTGGATAGCAATACATTATACTGTCATTCAACAAGTCATGCAACCATGTTAACAAACAAGTAAGCAGTTAACTATTTTAACAAACGGAGACTTTAAACTAATGACGATTACAGTTTTCAGACTCCATTTATATTTTAATCCGAATTATACCCTTAATCTGAATTTCAGGGAAAATGCCTACTGAAAAATATGTAAATCAAACATCTTTTTCAAACAGTTTTCGTGATTTTCCCCAAGCTTGATTTGGTTCAGTTTGCTTCAACTCTTTATAAGATGTTATTCCATTTTCTCACGTCAAACGCGTATATTCCAGGCAAGGTCATAATTATCGTAAGTTCTCCTGGATGACACTTTGTACAATCATTTCCAACTATAAACCACTCAAATTCGTTTCCATCGTTACCTGCTATACCTCCATGTGGACATATTCTTGTTTGAAGTTCCTGAGATCTCCTAACCATTAATATTATAATGAATAGGTAGCAATGGACAGAAGCTTGTGCGCGCATGTGCGCTGTCTGGGGAAGAGAGAGACATGTTTCCCACACGCTTAGCGACCCTTGGTACCAGCAATCCGACGTTGCCGTATAAATAGACATCACCACCACCCCCCACCATCCACACACCCCACACCCCACACCTGGATATCAGGTCAGGTTGTAAATACAACCGACAGCAATAATGTGTCTTTTTTACACATAATAAGCGGCGTTTTAATAATCCACTGAAGACTACGGTCTTACATCTGTAACAGATAACAATGAATACGTTTCATTTTCATGAAATTTACGTATATCACAAATATTGCAATGTGACTGCTATTGGGCATATTAGTAATATTCATGCATGAATACACAACGTCAATTATATAGTGGTCAGGTGGCTTAATACGACCAAATATAAATCTACAAATGGTATTCTAGATCTCGTGCCTTGTGTACATCCCGGATGAGTGTCAGCTGGCACGGCTCCCACGGCCGAAAGCTGTGAATACACGGTTACAAACACAGTTACAGACACTTTCTTAGTAATGTACATATTCGGGTACTTTAGGTGATTAGGTGCCTGACTTTGGAAGTGTGGTTCGAATCCCGAATGATACTAAACCTCAAAAAGGTACTAAAATCTGTCCTTGACTGAGAAAATGTAGTCCCAAGTATAACATATGTCAATATGTCAATATTTATTCAGTTCAGAATAACCATTCATTTCAGAATTGTTCAAATATAATGATATTCAGTGCCTGGTTTCAGCGTTGTCTGATATGTAGAAACCTGACACGTGCCCTCACTGAATGTCGTATTTCAACAATCTTATCACGCGCATCACACCGGGGATGAATGGTTGTAGAACATACTCCCCGACCGCGTTTGATGTGCCATTATTACAAGAGGCGTGATCACTGGCATCGCTAGAGGGAACTAAATCAATTCAACAGTAGCTGATCCATGTCAGCTTAAATACACAGTTAATCGTTGATGGGTCGGTACATTTGGTAAATTATTACCAACAAATCATTCGAATACCAAATCGAAACCTGTGTTCATGCATAGTGCTAGAAACATGTTATAAGAACAATTAATCAAGTTATTGACCACGAGCAAGAAAAGAAAGTTGCAAACAATCTTTACAAATAATTTGTAAGAGTCACATATTCAGACAATAGATACAGGCGGTGATAATCCACATCCTTTGATCACCCGTGTGGCATAAATGTGCAAGTGCAAAGTGGTCTTTTTTTTATTTAAAAAAGTGCTGGCTATTTAATATTTGTCCTGTTTCCAGATGGATGTCAGTGAACAAATTCGAATGGCAAGTTTGGTGTAAAAGTGTATGTCCACAGCTCTCTACAGATCTATCATCAAACAGTGATGTTTCGCCCTCGTTATCGAACGTTACAACAAACAAGCACCAACCATCCTCCACAACAGACGATGCCTGTTGATTACATTGTCTGCACTGACTTATTGCATATAGTTGTGTTTATTACATATCTCCACAAGAAACGACTGAAACAATTCTATGAGAAATGTCGGAGGCTCTTCCGGTTAGTTCATCTACTGTCGGTATAAATCCCTATATTTATGATATGAAAGGGCTTTTAATAAATTATTTACGAAACGAATGTTAACGAATCGTTTGCATAACAGTACCGCAGGTGTAACAAGGGGGATTGGGCAGTTGGTTTACAGGCAAGTAGACGCGGTCCTTGTTGAACGAAGATGCATCACCACGGAACCTGAAGCAGTACGGCACTGGCCTTGTAGACAGAATATTTTGTGGATTTCAGATACCATTACAAGTAGCCAAGTATCCAAAATACTTTGACAATGAACCCCGCACGAGACATTTCTATACTCATTCGACCATTCGTACGGACAGAGGTGTGTGCGTGCGTGTGTGTGGAACGAGGTGAGGGTGAGGACACTAGTGGTGCGAAACGGACAGCCCTGTCTGTTGTCCAATAAATGCTGAGCAGCGCCTTTGATCTCGTCCCAACCATAGATATAATAGAATTCGCCATTAAACGATGGGCACCGTTCTACAAAGCCATCTTACCGCTACTTTATAAGACTATCGTACTCACATTACTTGATGTTGCCTTTTGCCAACGTAACGGTAAGATCACTTCGGGAAACGGGACCTAAGATTGCAGGGATTCCCTCATGTTGCATAACAGAGCGGCACATTATCTGTTACAAACTCGCCGTGCCTGTGTACCAAGTAAATCCATAATTAACGAGATACATGCCATATTTACGAAATATCTGCAAACATCCTTAGTAGAAAATATTTAATTGACTACTGCTTCAGTGCCTGGCGTGGATGGTGGCCATGCCAACAAGTGCCTGGCGTGGAAGGTGGCCATGTCAACCAGTGCCTGGCGTGGATACTGGCCATGTCAACCAGTGACTGGCGTGGATGTGGCCATGTCAACCAGTGCCGGGCGTGGAAGGTGGCCATGTCAACCAGTGCCGGGCGTGGAAGGTGGCCATGTCAACCAGTGCCGGGCGTGGAAGGTGACCATGTCAACCAGTGCCTGGCGTGGATACTGGCCATGTCAACCAGTGACTGGCGTGGATGTGGCCATGTCAACCAGTGCCGGGCGTGGATGCTGGCAATGTCAACAAGTGAATGCCACTGCAAGGCAACTGGATTAATTCTGCAGATTAGAACACGATTTAGAGCTGTGACCTACAAACTTATTAAAACGTTGAGCTGCATATTTAGGTATTTTTTTTAATATTGATAACGTGGTTATGGTAGAATGGAGATATACATACTGTGTTGGAAAATCAGAGGTATATAACGAAATTATAATGGCTCTAAATTTGATATAAAACCGAACTCTACTACGCTACAAGGCGTTCGGTTTTAAATCAAATTTAGAGCCATTATAATTTCGTTATCTACCTCTGATTTTCCAACACAGTATGTATATCTCCATTCTACCATAACCACGTTATCAATATTAAAAAAAATACATACTGTCTAAGTCAAAGGTATATGACGTGATTATGTACCTTTGAATGACATAAATTAACCAATCACCATCCAGTATTTAAATCTGTTATTCCCAAATAAACGTGTTTAGATGCCTCTTCACAAGCAAGAAAAAGCATATTGAATGTACTCTTGTTTTGTCTCCCTTGTAGCATTTATTACCTGATACCAAAGGTAGTTGGGTATTTTTTCGCGTTGTTTTCACACTGATACACCAATTATGCTTTAATCAATTGTAGTATTTGTATCTAAATTTCGATCTTATCATTTGATTCTTAAAAAGAGGCATACGGTTGCATCAATTACATTCCACGAGTTTATACGTAAATACCATAATATTTAATTCTTACACTTGTAAATAAATCTAATTGAACATTACATGAAAATACATTACTTTGGTGTTTAAGTGAAACCCTATTATTAAAATACTTCAACTCATGAAATTGTCGAACGGAGACTACAATAAGAATTAAAATCTAATCTCCAATCTACATTGGAGCTAAGCTCTTTCACCTTTCAGGTGTTCCGACACAAGTTTCGTTCAGTCAACAAAACTCTTTGCGACATCGTCATTGGCAATTTTATTTAATGTTCTAATGACGGAACAGAGGCTTAATTAGAACAGCTTAACAGGTTAGTTGTACAAATGCCCGTCAGCTGACGATATTTTGTTAACAGGAGCTTTAGTATTATCGTGTCATTTTATTACAAAATGTATCTGAAGTGGTTTTTAATTTTGAACTGTAAACGCATAGTTGCAAATATTTTGCGTAATCACAGAATTGACCGAATTTATGTGTAATCTGTAATTCCAATGAAATGTGTCAAGTCTGACCACAAGCCACATTGTATAATAATTATTCAACCGAATGCTGTCACCCTTGTTTGTTAACGAACACCCCGGTTAGCAGCGATTACAATAATTTCTCAGTAAATTACCACGATATGGAGAAAGATAAAAAACTATTTAAAAAAACCCCAACAATTTGATAACGTCTAACATGTTTATTCAAAACAGAAAATTGAGTAAACCACCACTAAAATTTTAGTATCGACAATATGTATTCCCTCGCTTCGCACCTATACAGTCAAAGTTATAAATACTTGCTGGTACTGACTGAAGTTATTGATTATTTTGTTGTTTCAGTATGTAATGCTGAAGCTAAACAACCCTTCGCCCTATTTAAAACCGGGTTGTGATATACCATACAACAACAGGAAGTTATTGAACTTATCCAGTCTTTACCACGTGAAAACATCTGCTATTAATCATAACATCAAATCAAATAGCAGACACAAAATGTCGGGTTATATTATCTTCAATAGATATTCACATTTAAATTCATTATATAAGAAAGGGTACATATCCCCCACCTCAACCAATTTCAGTGAAATCATATTCATACAACTTCCCATCGGGATTTGAGTTGAGGGTTGTGTTGTTTTTCTTGGCTGCTTGAAATGAAGAATATACTTTGTTTCATGTTTTGAAAAGCATACATGAATGATATTCCATGATATCTTGAAATTTTTGGATAGGCTTCAGCATATAGGCTTATATCATATGCATTTGAAGAATACAACAAATATCTTCTTACCAGGGATAAAAACTTACATTCGAACACAGAAACGAAATGCATCTACACATGGTAGCATATTTTTTAGTGTAATAAACTTGAGCTAGGGTACGACCAGGTTCAGTAATTTTAAACGAAAGAATAGATTTTTTTTTTAAAATCATTCGTTTTCAAATGCTTCTTCGGGTGACTTCTAAACTGCACCTATTTATGCGCTCCCCACATTATGAGTTAGCTCACATAAGCCTGTTTCTTGCAGTGAGTGAAATGAAACGCCTTTGTGCAGTATTGACGGTGTTCGAGTAACGGTATAATGATCTGTAAAGAAATACAGATACTAAAGTTGAAAAGGCTACGTTGGATATTTATTTGTTGTTTGTTAGTGTTTTAATTTTGCATACATATGTGTAGGCTAGCAAAATATAATTAATATAATAGACATCGACATTTTACCACTGCCTTAAAATCAGATTTCTTGGCTGTTCCCATCTCAAACATTGACGGGAAATAAAGTTACAGATTACGCCCGCGGTGTCAATAAATAAACTATGACGTTTGGCCATGTCTTATATCACGAAATCACTGCACTCACTCCACGAGGAAATGACTGCACATTGGGTCTTACACATTATCACGCAACGTAAGTCTTTTGAATATTGTTAGGTCCATTTCCGTACAATTACCTTTACAATTATAACAAAATCTATTAAAGTTAAATTACCGAACATTTCAGATGTTATTATTTTTGAAAAAGTAAAACATGTACAGCGTAAGTCAATTCTATAGCAGGTTAAACACATGTATCATTTGTCTGTACGTGTGTTATGCCATAAAAACCTTTTAGTTACAATAAATATTTACCTGTTTCCAAACATTATTTTTTCAACATTATGAGGATTTAAGGAGGTGTTTTACTTTCTCTTTAAAACTGTATATATAAAACAGAATACGTTTTTTAGGAGATATCATTCTTTTGCAACATCGCTACACGCACGAAGTGAGCGCGTTAATCACATCACAGACATTCTTCTCACTGTGTGCCAATGATAATTGTTTTCAGATTGGGTAGCTGGTGTAATTTGCTGCGTTCAGGATGCCTTGACGTGTGTTGCGCTGCACCTGCTAAAGGACTTGGCTTTGTTGAAAGATGACAAGTTATTTTCACGCATGGACGAAAAGAACACATTGCTTGCGGCCATTGCTCAACACGAGCGCCATTTCTAACGGGTTCTCCATATGCCTTCGTGTCATTCACATCCACGGGAAGATGTTTTAGCCTGAAGCACACTAAATCAAACTTTAAGATGCAATATTCACCAAAGGGAGATAACCGTGCAAAAGTAGCATGTATAACAAGGGAGTAATCAATCTCTCCCTCGTCAATTTCTTACCGTACTTTGGTTCTTAGCATATGGTGAAATTCTATGCATTGGTCTACGGTTCTATTGCTGATTTGGTATGCAACGAAGTAATCCGATAGAAATATTGGTGAAATGTATCAGACTATGCCATGTGACATAATGTTAGAATTTCAATCTTTAGATAACAAATGTGATATGTACTCGACTTCATAGCGTATGTTAAACTGTCATTTAGTATTCAAACTGCACGTGCACAAATAAACATGCTCTGTTGTTTTTAAACATACCATCATTCTCAGTTGGATTTTTTCAGACTGGGATCGTTAAATTTTCTGTGGGCAGAGATGAAACTCCTTAAAATGCGCCAGTTCTCCAAGTCGAAGTAAACATTACGTTATGTGTAGGTGTGTCTCTATGTTCCACTTCAGATCAACGTTGTGGCAGTCACTTGGTCACTTTGTTGTCAAGCTATGTTCTTACTTTCAGTAGAGCGGCATGCACCTGTAACATCGCTTTGTTACTTGACACTGTGTAGCCTGACATGGACTGGTATGTTCCGGTAACATTTTATTATTACTTATAGTTTTTAGGTATGCGTCTGTTAGAGGTAACATTATACCTAAGGGTTACTAATACGCCAGAGGTATGTAACTGAAACCTCAAAAGTGTTCATATATTGAAGAGAGGTATGCACCTGTCATATCACATAGTAATGTTGCAAAGGTACGTAACTGTGTTGTTCCCGTGATTGTATAAATAGAGAGTTGGTGTCGGTAACCATCCTAGGGTAACTTATTGTCGCGAAATATGTAGCTGTAACGTGCTGGGTTATTTGCTGTTAAAACCAAGGCGTTTCTACCTTTAACAACACTGGATATATGAAAGTAACATATAGCTTGAGTATAGCCTAGACGTTTGTGTCTGTGGCATCACCAATCAATTTATAGCCAAGGTGTATGTTCTGTAAAACTTATAATTATTACAAAGACGTTTATCCTGCCACATCATCATGTTAATAAAAGTCGAGATGTATGGGCATGTAACATCACTTGGCAATTTATATTCGAGAGCTATGAGACTGTATCATCGCTGAGCAATATTAAATGGACATATACGGGCATGTAACATCACTTGGCAATTTATATTCGAGAGCTATGAGACTGTATCATCGCTGAGCAATATTAAATGGACATATACGGGCATGTAACATCACTTGGCAATTTATATCACTTGGTAATTTGTGGTCAAGAGGTAATGTTTGTAACAACACTTGTTAATTACAAGTCAAGAGACGTGTCTGTAACATCAATAGGTAATTTAAAGTCGAGAGTTTAGTGCCTGTAATATCACTGGACAGTTTGTGGTTTGAGACGTTTGTGCCTGTAACATCACTGGGCAATTTCATATTCGAGATGATGTTGGGTTATATATACTGGAGAGCACGTACCTTCTACCCCTGCCTTTCATGGCTGAGACGTTTACTGGATATTTTAGATCACTGTTTCAAAACGTACAATGTATTTCCGTGTAAAGGGAATCGCATAGGTCTGTTTTTCACTTCTTTAGGCATCCGGCATGTTCAGTGCAACTCTTCTCCATAACTGATTTGTCTGATGAGAATATTTCATATGCTCTGCCCCTTGCACAATATTTCAGTCTATAAGTTCCGTTCGATACATACGTACTGAAGTGTGCATGTTTCTTATTCCAAGTCTCAACTTTAATTTAAATGTCCCTTGTAGCCCGTTTGTACTATAGTCTATATTCCACTTGTAGGACGGATGTACAATAGTCTATACGCCACTTGTAGGACGTCTGTACTATATTCTATATGCCCCTTGTAGGCCGTCTGTACACTAGTGTAACACGTCTGTACTATAGTGTATATGCCCCTTGTAGCACGTCTGTACTATAGTCTATACGCCTCTTGTAGCACGCCAGTACTCTAGTCTATATATCCCTTGTAGGACGTCTGAACTATAATCCATGTGCCCCTTGTAGGACGTCTGTACTATAGTCTATATGCCCTTGTAGGACATCTGTACTCTGATCTATTTATCCCATGTAGCACGTCTGTACTACATTCTATATGCCCCTTGTAGCACGTCTGTACTATAGTCTATATGCCACCTGTAGGACGTCTGTACTATAGTCTATGTATCCCTTGTAGCACGTCTGTACTACTATACTATATATCCCTTGTAGGACGTCTGTACTATAGTCTATATATCCCTTGTAGGACGTCTGTACTATAGTCTATATGCCCTTTGTAGGACATCTGTACTAAAGTCTATATATGCCTTGTAGCACGTCTGTACTAAAGTCTATATATCCCTTGTAGCACGTCTGTACTATAGTCTATATATCCCTTGTAGGACGGACGTCTGTCCTATAGTCTACATGCCCTTTGTAGGACGTCTGTACTATAGTCTATATATGCCTTGTAGCACGTCTGTACTATAGTGTATATATACCCTTGTAGCACGTCTGTACTATAGTCTATATATCCCTTGTAGGACGTCTGTACTATAGTCTATATGCCCCTTGTAGGACCTCTGTACTCTAATTTATATATCCCTTGTAAGGACTTCTGTACTATAAACCATGTGCCCCTTGTAGCACGTCTGTACTGTAGTCTATAAGCCACTTGTAGGACGTCTGTACTATAGTCTATATGCCCCTTGTAGCACGTCTGGACTCTAATCTATATGCCACTTGTAGGACGGATGCACAATAGTCTATACGCAACTTGTAGGATGGCTGTACTACATTCTATATGCCCCTTGTAGCACGTCTGTACTATAGTCTATATGCCCCTTGTAGCACGTCTGAACTATAGACTATATATCCCTTGTAGCATATCTGTACTATAGTCTATATGACCCTTGTATCACGTCTGTATTGTAGTCTATATATCCCTTGTCGGACGTCTGAACTATAATCCATGTGCCCATTGTAGCACGTCTGTGCAAAAGTCTATATTCCCCTTGTAGGACATCTGTACTCTAGGCTATATATCCCTTGTAGCACGTCTGTACTATAGTCTAAATGCCACTTGTAGGACGTATGTACTGTAGTCTATATATCCCTTGTAGCACGTCTGAACTATAGTCTATATATCCCTTGTAGCACGTCTGTACTATAGTCTATATATCCCTTGTAGGACGTCTGTACTATAGTCTATATATCCCTTGTAGCACGTCTGTACTATAGTCTATATATCCCTTGTAGCACGTCTGTACTATAGTCTATATATCCCTTGTAACACGTCTGTACTATAGTCTATATATCCCTTGTAAGACGTCTGTAGTATAGTCTATATATCCCTTGTAACACGTCTGTAGTATAGTCTATATGCCCCTTGTAACACGTCTGTACTATAGTCTATATATCCCTTGTAACACGTCTGTAGTATAGTCTATATACCCCTTGTAACACGTCTGTACTATAGTCTATATATCCCTTGTAACACGTCTGTACTATAGTCTATATATCCCTTGTAAGACGTCTGTAGTATAGTCTATATGCCCCTTGTAACACGTCTGTACTATAGTCTATATACCCCTTGTAAGACGTCTGTAGTATAGTCTATATATCCCTTGTAACACGTCTGTACTATAGTCTATATATCCCTTGAAGCACGTCTGTACTATAGTCTATATGCCCCTTGTAGCACGTCTGTACTATAGTCTATATATCCCTTGTAACACGTCTGTACTATAGTCTATATATCCCTTGTAGCACGTCTGTACTATAGTCTATATGCCCCTTGTAGCACGTCTGTACTATAGTGCATATGCCCCTTGTAACACGTCTGTACTATAGTCTATATAGCCCTTGTATGACGTCTGTACTATAGTCTATGTGCCCCTTGTAGGACGTCTGTACTATAGTGTATATTCCCCTTGTAGGACGTCTGTACTATAGTCTATACGCCTCTTGTAGCACGTCTGTACTATAGTCTATATATCCCTTGTAGGACGTCTGTACTATAATCAATGTGCACCTTGAAGCACGCCTGTACTCTAGTCTATATATCCCTTGTAGGACGTCTGAACTATAATCCATGTGCCCCTTGTAGGACGTCTGTACTATAGTCTATATGCCCTTGTAGGACATCTGTACTCTGATCTAATTATCCCATGTAGCACGTCTGTACTATATTCCATGTGCCCCTTGTAGCACGTCTGTACTATAGTCTATATGCCATCTGTAGGACGTCTGTACTATAGTCTATATATCCCTTGTAGCACGTCTGTACTACTATACTATATATCCCTTGTAGGACGTCTGTACTATAGTCTATATATCCCTTGTAGGACGTCTGTACTATAGTCTATATATCCCTTGTAGGACGTCTGTACTATAGTCTATATGCCCTTTGTAGGACATCTGTACTAAAGTCTATATATGCCTTGTAGCACGTCTGTACTAAAGTCTATATATCCCTTTTAGCACGTCTGTACTATAGGCCATGTATCCCTTGTAGCACGTCTGTACTATAGTGTATATGCCCCTTGTAAGACGTCTGTACTATAGTCTATATATCCCTTGTATGACGTCTGTCCTATAGTCTACATGCCCTTTGTAGGACGTCTGTACTATAGTCTATATATGCCTTGTAGCACGTCTGTACTATGGTGTATATATCCCTTGTAGCACGTCTGTACTATAGTCTATATATCCCTTGTAGGACGTCTGTACTATAGTCTATATGCCCCTTGTAGGACCTCTGTACTCTAATTTATATATCCCTTGTAAGGACTTCTGTACTATAAACCATGTGCCCCTTGTAGCACGTCTGTACTCTAGTCTATAAGCCACTTGTAGGACGTCTGTACTATAGTCTATATGCCCCTTGTAGCACGTCTGGACTCTAATCTATATGCCACTTGTAGGACGGATGCACAATAGTCTATACGCAACTTGTAGGATGTCTGTACTACATTCTATATGCCCCTTGTAGCACGTCTGTACTATAGTCTATATGCCCCTTGTAGCACGTCTGAACTATAGACTATATATCCCTTGTAGCATATCTGTACTATAGTCTATATGACCCTTGTATCACGTCTGTATTGTAGTCTATATAACCCTTGTCGGACGTCTGAACTATAATCCATGTGCCCATTGTAGCACGTCTGTACTCTAGTCTGTATATCCCCTGTAGGACGTCTGTACTATAGTGTATATGCCCCTTGTAAGACATATGTACTATAGTCTATATGTCCCTTGTAGGACGTATGTACTATAGTGTATATGCCCCTTGTAAGACGTGTGTAGTATAGTCTATATATCCCTTGTAGCACGTCTGTACTATAGTCTATGTGCCCCTTGTAGCACGTCTGTACTACATTCTATATGCCCCTTGTAGGACGTCTGTACTATAGTCTATATGCCCCTTGTAGCACGTCTGAACTATAGACTATATATCCCTTGTAGCATAGTTGTACTATAGTCTATATGACCCTTGTATCACGTCTGTATTGTAGTCTATATATCCCTTGTAGCATGTCTGTACTATAGTCTATATATCCCTTGTAGCACGTCTGTACTATAGTCTATATATCCCTTGTAGCACGTCTGTACTATAGTGTATATGCCACTTGTAGCACGTCTGTACTATAGTGTATATGCCTCCTGTAGCACGTCTGTACTATAGTGTAGATAACCCTTGTAGCACGTCTGTACTATAGTGTATATGCCCCTTGTAGCACATCTGTACTATAGTCTATGTGCCCCTTGTAGCACGTCTGTACTATAGTCTATATATCCCTTGTTGGACGTCTGTACTATAGTCTGTATATCCCTTGTAGCACGTCTGTACTATAGTCTATATATCCCTTGTAGCACGTCTGTACTATAGTCTATATACCCCTTGTATGACGTCTGTACTATAGTCTATGTGCCCCTTGTAGCACGTCTGTACTATAGTCTATATATCCCTTGTTGGACGTCTGTACTACAGTCTGTATATCCCTTGTAGCACGTCTGTACTATAGTCTGTATATCCCTTGTAGCACGTCTGTACTATAGTCTATATATCCCTTGTAGCACGTCTGTACTATAGTGTATATGCCCCTTGTAAGACGTCTGTACTATAGTCTATATATCCCTTGTAGCACGTCTGTACTCTAGTCTGTATATCCCTTGTAGCACGTCTGTACTACTGTCTATATTTCCCTTGTAGGACATATGTACTATAGTCTATATGTCCCTTGTAGGACGTCTGTACTATAGTGTATATGCCCCTTGTAAGACGTCTGTAGTATAGTCTATATATCCCTTGTAGCACGTCTGTACTATAGTCTATGTGCCCCTTGTAGCACGTCTGTACTATAGTCTATATATCCCTTGTTGGACGTCTGTACTATAGTCTGTATATCCCTTGTCTGTACTATAGTCTGTATATCCCTTGTAGCACGTCTGTACTATAGTCTATATATCCCTTGTAGCACGTCTGTACTATAGTCTATATGCCCCCTTGTAGCACGTCTGTATTACAGTCTGTATATCTCTTGTAGCACGTCTGTACTATTGTCTATATATCCCTTGTAGCACGTCTGTACTATAGTCTATATATCCCTTGTAGCACGTCTGTACCATAGTATATGTGCCCCTTGTTGGAAGAGTGTGATATAGTCTATGTGCCCCTTGTAGCGCGTCTGAGCTACAGTCTATATACCCCTTGTATGACGTCTGTACTATAGTCTATATGCCCCTGTAGGAAGTGTGTACTATAGTATGTATGCCCCTTGTAGGAAGTGTGTACTATAGTCTATATGCCCCTGTAGGAAGTGTGTACTATAGGATGTATGCCCCTTGTAAAAAGTGTGTGATAGGGTCTATGTGCCCCTGTCGGAAGTGTGTACTATAGTATGTATGCCCCTTGTAGGAAGTGTGTACTATAGTCTATATGCCCCTGTAGGAAGTGTGTACTATAGTATGTATGCCCCTTGTAGGAAGTGTGTGATAGGGTCTGTGTGCCCCTGTAGGAAATGTGTGATGGGGTCTTAATGCCACTTGTAGGACGTGTGTACTATAGTCTATGTGTCCATTGCATCAAGTATGCACTATGGTCTATATGCCCCTTGTAGGACGTCTGTACTATTTTCTGTATGTCCCTTTTAGGACGTCTGTACTACAGTCTGTATCTTCGTTGAAGCACGACTGTACTTTCGTGTACATGTCCTTCTCGCAATTCTATCTGTACTCCAATCGAGACGTTCCTTGTTGCACATCTATACCTTAATCAAGATGCATCTGTCCTGGTTACTTGTGTAAAAAAGGGTTCAGTCGGGTGACAATGTGTTTCGGGGATAATTATTAAATCAGTAATTTAACTGATAAGATTAACATTTTGCCAATCTCATGATGCCAATGTCATGTTGCATAGTAATCCATGGGTCGGAGATATATGCATAGTACAGTACGAAACGAGTTTCACGAGTGAGTTATTTTGTTTAGACATGTGAAAAATGCATCCGTTCTCCCGATTTCTGAAAATATTCAAGCAATCTAATAAAGTTCCAAATATATTTTATGTAGATTCTATGAAAATGATCTTCTGAACATTAGAAAGAAGGTTTAGTTCGTGTTTGACTATTTTTCGAATTTCGAGTTTGCCATTTTGTAATAACAATCCCTTTCATAACACTGTCCTTACCGACCATGGACACTCGTGGTGCTGGCTCAGTTGCCCAAATCTACCTCAATAAGTAAACATCTCGTGATTGTTTCAAATAACAGTCTTAATGAAAAGTATCCATGGCACCCTGTGTTTATAGTACCACGGCCACACTTAGTGACCTGACATGATCTCGCACAGCACATTCACACATAATGATAGGTCAGTCTCACCCCAATATCATTACATTAAAATCACACCTTTGGAATAAAATACAGAGGCCATTCCTTCTGGAATTATACAAAAAGGACTAGTATATAATACAACCTATTTACAGATAATATCTTAATATCGGTAATTAAAACATGTTCTCGTTCTTTGTAAAATAGATACCGGTAGATCACGATTGTATCAGCAAACTAGCGTATAAAGACAGGGTTAAATACAGTAAAACTCTAAATGTGAAAGACAATATTTTTAGCAATGTGTTCACCATGCACGAGAAATGAACAGTTTGGGTATATCATGTTAACCGTGAATACAAAAAATATATATACAGATGAGTTAATAATTGCAATATCATTAATTACAAATTAGAGGAAGACAGTCATTAAAAATGTATGAATTATTTAATTATTTACACACATTGCACTGTCTTCCCATCAAATTCAGCTCACTTGTAAGTATGGCAGTACAAAAGCGAACCGATACCCGTTTATTAATATGAACACGTAATTGTGTGAAATTGCACCAACAACTATAGGCACAGATAACAGGAATATTATGTCTTGTTATTTTCACGAGAAAATAAAATGCGCATGTTGGTCGCCGTATCTGCCACATAACATATCAAGGGACCGATGAAATAATGGAACGATCAACGTCTCAGCTGTTAATGTAAAACATGTACGGGCGTGTTTACGGTAAGGTGAACGAACACTTAGACAGTGTAAATGGGAAGCTTTAAGAAGTTTTAAGAAACAGCCGTCAGTCTGAGAAACACGAGATGTGTTTTCACTATTTCCACTGACCCTTAGCGCCTTGCCACAAACTTATGTCTGTTTTGACAATATTTGGAAATTCATGCAATTAATTAGTGTAAACAGCCCGAGCTAGTTTTCCTTGCTCTCACCGTTTTTCGTCATGGGTGAAATACAATCGGTTTACCTTATCCCTGCTTGCTTATGGCCAGCACTCGGCAGAAGGGAAAATTGCACAGACAGGCATTCTGTACTGGAAATATGGTCTTTCAATATTGCTAAGGATTTCCATGTTTACGCGTCGTTTACAATGTGCAACCCTTCCGTGGCTTAATGGCGAAACAGACATTTGGTGTAGTATAAACATGCTGTTCAAAAGGCTGTTTGACGGAACTGTGCAGCTTCTCGGCTGCGGCGTGGAGAGAAGATGACGCGATCAAGATTTCGAGATATGCTGTTCTTGTTTTACTTCTTCGATTAATGGCGCGTATCGGATTTGTATCTGATAGCGAATTAACAGGTCTAAGAAACTTGAGATCAAGTTAACAGAATTTCTCGTATAAGGCAAAACATCCCATAATGAATTGTTCACAGTCTTTTTCACCGTGAATGCATGTACCTCCAAGCAAATTAACTACAGGCGTGTAAACAACCTAATTGTGTTGTTAAAACGGATTTCAATCGGCCTGCCTAGTCAACTGCTTCGTGATATATGTTGAGTCAGAATGTATTCTGGAATATTAAACAACTGTCATTTTTAAAGCATTGCAATTTTAAATGTCACCATGTTACAATATGAATGTTATTTATGGAATCCGTTCTTTAATATGAAAAGATAACACTGCAAATGGCAAAACAGTTAAAAAGGTAAAATGATTTTGAAATTACAAATATAGTGGAGTAGATCTACTAGCATTCAGAATCCTTGGTGAATGCGTTCCTTCTATAGGAATTACTAAGCGTGTAGAAATCGTGACGTAAACGATCTAAATGTTTGGTAAATACCTTAAGGTTATTTCTCTGTATTGTCATCGTTCAAACTTGAAACAAAAGTTTTATGGTCCGTAACGGATAATTTAAGATTTCTACTTTGTCAAGCGCGAAAAAAACCCATGTCCATACGTATATGAGCATATGGTTGGGACAGAAAAATAACACATTTTGCGTAATTTGATTACGTTTGAAAAAAATACTAGAACAACCTTTAATGAGGACATTTTAGCAAGAAACTAACTTTTCTATTTATTTGATAAAACTTTCAAAGAATAACGAAAGCTAATCATTCGTCCACAAAACATATCTACGCGAAAGCTGTTTTTCCTCTTTGCCGATGCATGTGCCTTTTGATTTATGCCAAGACGAAAGTTGAAAATGTTATTGTGGAAATTATAAGTTTTCGTTTCTGCGAATTTAGTAGCTACGATTTAAAAATGTCTTCGCACATGTTAATAGGCAACAAAAGCCAGCAAATAGCTACACTGACAATCTCATACATATTTTCCATCAAAACCTAGTTTAGCGGTAATGTATAACATTATCCCAAATCCAAACTCTTCTTTTTTACAAAAACCCAACACGTTTTAGGCTGAAATATGCATTCATCGTAGTAACAATGTTCCATTTTGACTTTTACATTTTGATTTGTAAAGGTTGAACCCCAGATAATATTTTACTGGTGTAAAACTGTATAACATACAGTGTCTGTAGAAGGAACCACGTGAAAACATGCGAGGAAGTCTGGCTCCACGGTCCGCCACTGACCCGGTAACCTTCCGTGCAGATGGACCGCACTATCCCTGATGAGATATTTTAATGAAAATTTGGAAGTCAAGTGTTCTGTTTTCGGAGTGCTACGATAATGTATGTACAAAACAGAATATTCGTTACGTGATTGTATATCGCTGGCAGTTAGTGTTACAGTTTACAGTGTCAACAAACACAACGTTTAAGATAGATTCCCAGCACCGTGTGGTAAATGAATGAATGAAACAAATAAACATTAAAATGTGTATTTAAGAATGTATGCATACAAACCACAAATACTGAATGTAACTGGTGAAATGTATCAATATGGAACAACATGGTTGCCACAGTATGTGTTACCTGGTGAATATGATCATAACGATTTTGTTTGTCCCACTAATGGAATTAAATAAAAATATTACGTAAATAACAAATATTTAAATAGTTATAGAGAATCCGTTCTTAATACAGCAAGAGTCACTAACGATTATTTAAGTCTGTATTTGCAAGTCATTTGTATTAGGTCATGCGCTGAGGCTGATAAGAAGTGAGGATCTAGGATGCTAACTTGTCATGGTACATAAGTACATATGTACATGATAACCCTTTCCAGTCTTAGCAATAAACAGTACGAACAACAATGAATGTGACCGCTGTCAAAAACCCATTTTAGCAATACGGCTGCCGTTATTATCATTGTAGTGTTGGCCTCCCCAATCATGCAATCTGTAATTGTTAATACGGATCGCCTCCCCAACGATGCAACAATAAAGGCCCTAGCAAATATCACATCCGCACTTGAAAATAAATATATATAATCCCGCCATTAGAAAAACATCGATGGATTAACCGTTCCAGGAACTAAGAGTTTAGGTAACAGAGTTTAGGTTATTCACCTGATATTGAATTTACTGTTTATATTGAGTTTCTTCACTATCCAGTGTGTGATGATTTTTCAAAATTAGCTGCCAACCACCATATTCACAACAATGTCGACCTGATTCCGCATAGCTGATGATACTATACAGCTGATCTTTTTGTTCGTTCACATTACATAAGATTTTCCGATTACAGTTTCAACATCACTGATTCTGTGTTCAGCAGTTTAGTTAATGTCATTTTCGTAAGAGAACTCTAAGTTAATTCGTTATAGTATTGAATTAAGTGAGTATGGATTCAGCTGTTGGGAACAGTATCCTATACAGTTCCATCATGGCTACTCAGAAACTGCGTCATGATACCAGCGAAAATGCAAAGTTTCGTTCCCATCTATACAACTTCCTGTTAATTAACACAATTGCACTGGTCGACCTAATAAGTAAAGGTAAGGGACAATAGATTTGACAAAAAAGAAATTCTAAACCACATTTTGCCTCAACTCATTTCACACCACCCACATCCATCTTAAACTGTGAGCAAGTCCTCATGAAGAAATTGATCTGAAAGATAAGACCCCCCGCGGGGACTCCTTTAAAGATTTTCGCAAACTGAGCGGTCACATTAGTACGAAGAATTATGTTCAACTCATGTGCTCACCCCTCGGAATCCACCAATAGGACGCCCTGCGGTTTTCATTTAGATCCGACACATATCTCCGAGTGCCAAATTTATCATGAACAAACATCAGTCTTGGCAATAATATAATTATTTATTGACAAACTCAATTCAAAAGTTCTCCCTTGAAATATGTACCTGGTGGCGCTTGTAAAGAAAAGTATAACACCACTGCTTGTAATTTGTTATAAAACAGCGAAATGTATTAAGCATAAGAACCCTGTACCATCCGAGAAAAGATATATGTAATAAATGAAAATAACCCAGCCTTGCTATAGCCAGGATGTCGATTTCCCGGAGCAGTGTCCACACCGCAATTTGCCACAATCACACCTGCATACATTTGCTTCTTTCAAGACGTTTTGGACTTCGATCAACCAGATCCATGACAGGCACCGGTGTACCTGTATGTACAAGATCTCAGGCACGATGGAAATCACATCTTGGCTACCTGCAAGAAAAGAATAGTGATAAGAGAGAGGTGGAATATGTATTTATTATGCATTTGTTAATGTACATACATGTTCGAAGTATATTATCTGTAGAACATGTAATGTTATCATCAATGTTGACAGAATATATGAGTCATAATGTAGTATTTTCGAGTCAGTTCATTTAAAATTGAGCATATCTACACTAGGAACTCTGTGCTGATGTCTGCACATCAGATACTGGGGATTGTTATGTGTGATAAATCATATATGTGCTGGAGCTATATGCATATTACCAATTAAACGTTTATCAAATCATCATGGAACATAAACGTGCAAAGACCTTACTGTCTAAGATCCATAAAATGTTAAATTGGGGTCGACAAACAATATAATGTTATGTTGGGGTCGACAAACAATATATTATTTTCTCATAATTGTATGATGTGTCAATCAGTATAAGCATTGGTACGTCAAACATTCTTTGAAATATAAAGGACAATGTTAATCTATTCTCTGCATACTGATTGGAAAAATAGTTTAGTATCTTTTGATACCTGCTGTTGTTACGCGTGTGTTAAAACGAGTTATTCCAACAAAAAGATACATATCTGACACCAACATATGTAGGTATTCACGTTAGGATATAACTTAAGATTTACAGCGCACAGATCTACTGGAAAGATCCATCATTTTAAGAAAACCGCCCATCTGCGAAACCACATGTAAAAACACAAAAAAAGCCGATAATGTGGGTGTTTTTTCGTTGTTTAACAAGCACTAGCAATGTTAAAACAATATCGTAGCCATTAACATTACAAGCGTAGCAAAGCTTAGCTTGTAATAATAGCCCGTTGTCCAAACGATAATTGTTTTCCCGTATGTTAAAGAATATCAATCTCCTGTACTTCTTCATCCAGAACAAGGCACAATTCGTTATTTTGCTTTCTGAAACGAAAAATGCATCGAAATGCTCCTAAGAACTAAACTGTATTCGTAAATCTGTGGGCGCGTTTACTTGTTATAAAGGAATGTATCGGTGTTTTTCAATTAGGGCAATAAGTATCATCGTCCAGTGTGACAATGACTACCGCGTCCGTTACCAGTTTATGTTCGACTAACAAATCGGTATGTCTGTTAAGTCATGATCTTATTAATACCATACTCAAAAAGATCTCAATTTGTTTTTCCGTACACACGGGAATCACTATTGGTCCCGACTGCTTGTTACAAAATAAATTCCGAAATGTCTGTTTGTTGTTAAACGTTGCAATATTAAAGGTAAATGGAAGCGGTCTGAAATACTTGAATCCCAGACTGACTTCATGAGCATCAATATATATATATATACAGAACTGGGATGCAATCACATGCATCCACCAAGACGCGGACTCGGAACTCCCGATCCCGTCTGTAGCATCCTAATACGAACACGAGATGATGAAGATCAACTCTAACCCGGACGTTCATCGGGTTCTGAAATGTGTTTGTGATCGTCTTCGTACACTTTCATTCCTTTGACAAACACACACGTAAGTAAATACTATCACGGTGATATGTGTGAATTCAAAACGTTTACATCGTAAGTTGCTCTATGGCTGAAATAAAACCAGTGCAACACTACATTTTAAGCATCGATCTCGTCTTAAATTGTATTGTAATCTCAACCCTTCCTTCTAAGCTGTTGACGCTTTCCACGAACCTTATGTTACAGTTTGAGAAATCCGAAAAGCTGTAATTACCTAAGAGATGTTTTACTTTATCAAACCAAATATCATTGTGGATTTCTACAAACACATGAATTCTGCAACTGAGGAAGGAGAATGAATGAGTTATCATCACAGATGAAAACAGCGCTGGTTCCAACGTAAAGTTAGAAGGTATCGATTATGCAGTGGGACATCTCGAATTTCACAACAGAGTAGAACAAAACTTGCCCTTTTAATGAACACAACTTCCAACAACATAATCATGTTTTAGATAGCAACAATTATTTTGTAAAGCTTTCGTGAAACTCCTATAAGAATTTCAAATAGTTATAACATTGGCGTATTATAATAATGATAGGAAACCGCGGACAGTGGGTTGAAATTGTGTAGCCAGTGTGTTACGCATCGTTACGTGTCCTGCATCATACAAGATATGTTTATAGCTGTGTTAACATCAACGGTTACTGGCGTGACGGCATCGTTAGTTTCAAATGTCAAACAAGCAATAATTGTACTGTTACAGACAATTAAAACTTTATGGTATAACCCAAACAAGTCGCATCGTGGGTCATGTTTCGTTCTGTACAGTTCAACCTGTTCGTTCTCCCAGCACAGGCACAGAAAACATGCGTGTTTCGCGTTATCTCATTGGGAATCTAATTTCACGTGTCACAACCTCTGTCCACTTAATTTGACACTGAAGCTCATCTCATCATTTCAACCGAATTAAATACTTTTCCCCATTTTAAACATGTTCCCACACTAAGATCTGAGGCCTGGTCTACTGGGCCGTAGCTTCCCCACAAGGGAAGCATTACCGTGGAATATTACTCTGGGAAAAAGGGCAATGTTCCGAACCTTCAGAAGGCTGGAGGTTAGAATGGAATCATTTTTAGGGTATCTGAACGTGTCTATTCATTTTGCTCCGTCATGACCTGCGTAAATAAATGTTGATACACAGGTGTATTTTGTTCTTAATGGCAACAATTATGGGGGACATTTCAAAGATATTATAATGGTCACTGATGGAACTCACAAACAATAATTTAATTTAAACTTTCTTAACCTTATTTCTATGTTATTTGTTGTCATTTATTTTGGTAAACGTCTGGAATAAGGAACCAAGTTGTTGGTCGAGTGGCATTAAATTACAACATAAGAATATCATTTTGTTTTGATGAACACAAAATATGAGTGTTGCGCTCTTAATGTGTTATCACAAATGTGAAGTCGAAAGTATTTTTCTTGAAATAAAATACCGTGAATTCACTGGCAATGAGAAACAATTCGAGCAGATTGACATAAGCCTATTCTACTTGTATGCATTTGAGGAACACATTAAGTGGACTAATGCTATCTAAATAAACATCGCAATATTACAAAACATGGATAACAACAACTGATTTGCATTTATTTCCGTGGTTTGTTGCATGTTGATTCCAGTCAAGCAAATATCAACGCCGAAACAGATATAGCCTATATTTAATTTGCATTTGCATGGAAAATACGGACAAAATAATGCACAACAAATGTAAAGATATTTGCGTTCTGACGTGTTTCTGTATCAATGTTTTCAGCATCATATACATGTATAGCGGCATGTCACTCAGTCATTGAATGGTAGAATTGTTTGTTGTGTATATTTATTATGAATAAGGCTATTATTTGTGTTGGCAAACGTCTTGAAATATATGTATATGCTATTTTCCCTTTTTCGTGGTCTGGTGCTTTTCTCCCAATTAAATGTTAAAATAAGCTGGATCAGGTGAAATTTAGCTAACCTCGCCCGTTTCGGTCTTCCGGGACCCCAGAAAACGAACACCCCGGCGCGAATCTAACTAGCTGATAATTTTACAGCTCTGGATGAAAACAAAGACTTGTCGCAGTCAGAGTTTCCAAATATTTATGTTTGACGTTGCCGTAGTGTATTAAACCTTTGTCAAATAAATGTGCTGAGTAAATAACCTACTGGGGCTGGCTCACATGGAAAATAAGTATATAGTTGAGTAGGAATTATTCATGTGCTCAAAAAAACATTCTTACAGATTAGAATTAAGCATTGTCATAACTCAAAATATACTAGTATTGACTACAGATGTTCATTTGAATCAGTGTGATTTCAACGAAGTAAATGTAACACCTACCTGTCAGTCCAGTAAGTGTAATGCATAGGGCTGAAAGAAGACTCGCTTTGCTGCCTACAGGGAAAGGCAAAAGGTCCCGACGCCCCAGGAACAGAACTGTAGTCGTTGAACTGATGGGGATATGGCGACGGTGATGGCGATATTTGCATGCTCGATTGCATTCCAGGGTAGGCATTAATTGAGGATGGCACCCGTTGACATGACCCGTAATTATTTATTTGTGACATCCCAACATTTGATGAAGAATTCGGTGCAAAACTCCAAGGCGAATATTGTGAATACTGAGAATATGGAGGGCTGAAATAGTTTTTCGTCAGGGTAAGTTGATTAAAAGCGCAACTTGAGTCAGCGAAAAGAGGCTTTGGGAGCGATATTGCAGCACGATAGGGTCTTTTCATTCGCCGACGACGCCTGTAGTTCCCTTTCTCAAACATATCTTCAAATGCCGGATCCAAGGTCCAGTAATTACCTTTTCGCTCTCCACCACCCTCACGAGGCACTTTAACAAAACACTCATTCAAACTCAGATTATGTCGTATACTGTTTTGCCATCCCTTTTTGTTCCGTTCGTAGTATGGGAATTTGGAGATGATATACTGATAAATGCCACTGAGTGTCAATCTCTTTTCGCTCGAATCTTTAATTGCCATAGCAATCAGAGCTACATAGGAATATGGCGGTTTTTGATTTGGGTCGGAGTGATTTTCAGCATCTTTTGACATTTCAGATTTCGTATCTTTGCCATCAGTATTCTTCTTGTCAATGAAATCTTCTTGCAATTTTTCTGTTTTCACAATTTTGTTATCAATTTGTGAGTGATCGGTTTTCATTCCTAACCCCGCAACATAGTCGGAACTGACAGGAACTTTGTAATCCAGGTGGTCCATGTTGAATTGATTCAGTCTTGTCCAAATGACTGACTAATGACGGCGAGCTCCGATCTGACTAAATAGCTTGATTTATGACCTGCCGTGACACCTTACATGCACATCAGTTAGTTTACATGAGCTGCGAGGATTGTTTATATAACTTCGGCCCGAGTTATTTCACGTGGGTCCCAATGGCCAAAGCACTAGCCCTTTAGTCACTTTTCAACGCCTCCCATGGTGTAGTATATATCCATTTAGTGTCAGTCCCAACAGTGATGATATCTGGACAACTGCTTTCAGTTGAGTCCAGTGTGAGACTGTCGAACGTTCCAAACGGCAGAATAGTAAGTAGAGCTATGTTATCGTTTCTGTCGTGTCTCTCCGTCGTTTCCGGTAAACTTGAAACGAGTTTGACTTTCAGTTTTCGGATCAGTGCAAATTGCTATTTCTTACACGCATGGTGAAGAAAATGAAAACACTTCGCTGATAAATAGTCGCTTCGAACTTAAACTTCTCACTGGCAGAGGCTGGCAGCGGGAATTTCATTTACGGCAGTCAAAGGAATCTTGCTGTCAATCAAATTATTCCTTCAGTTTGTTTGGTCGTGCACGGGAGGCAGCAGCCAATTGAATTCTTGCGTCGACAGCGACATAGCTGAATCGCAATTAGCTGACGCTCCGCCCATTTGTCCTTAGCCAAACCCATCTGTAGAGTACAGAATACACACATCCGTTTATCAAGGTGGAGAAAGGATTACATGCCGGTCGACAAACTTTTGTCATACCTGTTTTGGATTTAGATTTAAAATATATAACACCTCCGTTCCACCGCCGACCAAATGTTTTTTTTAAATATTTGTTTTCCATTTCAATTAAATATCGCAGTAATAAAAACAACGTAGTAGAGACACAATGAAGATGCCCTGTAAGCTCTATAATATCATATGGAAAAGTTAATAGGGTACAATATTTTGTTGTTGTTTTTTCGAATCGATGAGATTATTGGTTCAATGTAATCCACTGTCACTAAAATGACACCGATGAACGCATACTCAGTAGTGGCGGATAGCAATACTAAGGAGTGTGTCATATATGTAGATGGTAACGCCCCAGAAAAACTGTATACTATCGAGGAACCAGTCAGAGCAGAGCAAAATGAAACAGTTTCCACCAAGGAATCATATTTCAGGTCGCTGTATGTCAATGAGAACGTTTCGATACGGATTCGTGTGCCGTTGTACATTCCGGCTTGACAACGGTACAAGAACCTGTATCGAAACTTCGCACTCATGAAATAAAAGAATTTGTTATCCATAAAATTTGTTCAATATAATCTGTTAAGCAATTTAGTAAATTAGTTGGTTTGGCACTTCTCAGACTGAGGCTATGCCTTAACTCAATGTTTTTATTTATACTTTTTCACATTTATAAGGCTATAATTTTTCTTCAAAACCAGATGCATGGGTCCGAGCCATATACTGTCGGGAACCATCGCTTGTATCGGGATTTAAGCCTCTGAACAAAACCATCCGCCATGAAATTTTGACAAACTGTTACAAATTTTGAATTTTAACAACTGAAAGAGCATTACAATCTATCTCGGAAGCTATTCAGGATTGTGCCCCATATAGCCTCCTTTCGATTCGTGCAGCTTCATGTAACACTGTTCAAACGCTGGTGGTCAAGGAGTACTTTAGTCATATATAACAGGAAAATAGGGACTGTTACTACAATTTTACTACTACAAGCCACTTAATTGAGGCATTTGTCTGAAATAGTAAATGTAGAGATGGAGCACGAATGTTTAGCAAGCTGTTTTCACATTTATTGAGAAATTATTGATATCTTCAATTGTTTTAAATATCTTTATTTTAAATATAACAATACTAATATATATCAATACTGTTATAATATATACTTAAATGATTGAAGATATCTGCATCTGATTTCTGATATCTAAAGCAGACTAAGTGATATCATTAAATGTTACAGAGATATCAAGGAACTATTTCGATATATCTCTAATAGTGCTTATATCAATACAACAATTGTCATCATATTGTATATAATCATATTAGAAATTAATTCAAGATTTCTGTAATTAAACATATTTGTAATTATCTCGAAATGTCGTTAAGCTATTATATCTGAATTAGAAGGATTCGACAATATCAGTAATTTACAAATACGTATGAAAAATGCATTCCCTGCGAATAGAGTAACACCTGCTTGACACAGGACGAGAGAACCCCCGCAAGACGTACAGGGATCCACCGTCGGGACATCCACATCAATTTTATTTAAGTTTCGGGGCGGTGGGGTAGTCTAGTGGTTAAAGCGTTTGCTCGTCACGCTGAAGATCTGGGCCATTCCCCACATGGGCACAATGTGTGAAGCCCACATCAGTTGTCACCCGCTGTAATATTGCAGGAATATTGCTAAAAGCGGCGTGAAGCAATCCTCACTCATTCACTTATTAAAGTTTCAATTCATATGCCATTTTGTTTGAAGAATTAAGGATGATTTAATAAAATGCTTATAAATGAACATTCAGTCACAAATACAACCGTTCGCTATTTTTATTTACTATTTTATTTTAAAAATGCGATGTTATCAATAAATAACAAAACGCGTGTGGCATGAAAATCAACTTGTGTAGCAGCATCTACAACCGGAACAGCATCATTCAGAAGAAATATTAATTAAGACGAAAGTGCTGACTGATCATTGGGCCCTGGAATACTTACACAGTGTATAAAACTATGAAGTCTACAGAATACAGTGGAGATATCACACATCTTCCAAAGAGTAGAACAAATACATCTGAGTGAGTGAGTTAATGAGTTTAGTTTTACGCCGCTTTTAGCAATATTCTAGCAATATGAAGACGGGGGACACCAGAAATGGGCTTCACACATTGTGCCTATGTGGTAAACCCGGATCTTCGGCATGACGAACGAACGCTTTAACCACTAGGCTGCCCCACCGCCCCTCGTAAAGAGATGGGGAATGCTTTAAGACCGGCACAGGCACAGGATAGGCACAGGCCCCAACCCCATCCCCCGAATATGAACATGTGTAATAACTGAATATCCTTGAATGTCTCATACCAACAGAATAAAAGGTGATGGTGAACAACACCGGTGTCCCGTTAGTCTGGATCATTATTTCCACAAAGTTATTAAATACGCTCCCACAAATTCCTATATTGCAAGTGATTTGCATCCCGGCCCGGAGCTCTCTTGCTTGTGAAGTGAAAGATTATGACATCTTCGTTATATACTTCAAACCAATAACTGTAGGTCAAGACTACGTTCACTGTTCGGAAAGAAAAGTTAACATACTACATGTATATACTAGACTCAAATATAACGGTAGTAACCTAATTATTGATCGATACTGAGTAACTGATCAAATTTCAAGTTCATGTAATGTTTCATGCGATAATATTTTTTTTCACTCATTACTCACGTATTAAATGTGAATATTAGCAGAACATAACTCCAGATTCAAAGACAGGTGAACAGTTAGTATTTTGTCAAGTCACCATGGGCAGCAATGCAGGCTTAAATGCGGCGGGGCATACTACTGATCAAAGAAGTTAGAAAGTCGTGGTCCATGCTGTCCCAATATCGGACCACCTCTTCTTTCATTTCAGCAATATTTGTCAGATTTTTCTTCTTGACACTTTCCTTCATAAGTCCCCAAACATTTTCTATTGGATTTAGGTCAGGGCTATAGCTTGGCCAATCTAATAACGTCATACTTTGGGTCCGAAACCAGGCCTGTGAATGCTTTGAACGATGTTTTGGGTCGTTGTCCTGCTGGAAAATCCAAAAATGTCCATAGAACACGTGAGCAGATGGAAGTAAATGTCCCTCGAGAATATCTGTGTACCGCTCACTGTTCATATTCCCTTCAAATACACAGAGGGGGGCGTTGCCCCTAACACAGATATGCCACCCCACACGTTAAATTTCGGACTGTACTTTGGGCGCTGATACAAAGGTGTTTCAGTTTGTTTGGTCCAGAATTTCAGTGTATTAGGAAACAGCCACACAGAACTTTCATCTGAGAAAATCACATTGTCCCAGTTCAAATTTCTATGCTGTAAGCACCAGTTCAACCTTTGCTCCTTTTGTTCAGGTTTCATGATCGGTGATGGAATTCCTCGAATTTTCTGCCAACCCATTACATGCAGCTCAGTTCTAATTGTCTCCTTACAGACAGCCACAGTTCCTCTATCAATCATATCCAGCCTTAAGTTTTCTAAACTCCTTCGTTTGTTTTTTAGAAACAAGAATACCAAGCCTCCTCCTGTCACCGACAGTCAATTTTCTGGGCCTAATCTGCGCCTCCCTGGTGCTCAATGCCATATCCATTTGCAATATTTTTCAAAACACGATAAACAGTGGACAAAGGGATGCCTGTTCTACTTGAAATCACTTTAGCTGATCTGATGTCCTTGTTATAATACTCTAAAATCAACTTCCACTTCTCTAAATCATCCATACTAAGGATCACTGAAAATGTCGTCTGCTAGCAAGTAAACAAAGGGGGATAACCCTTCACAAACTAATGAAAAAGGATTAACGGAGTTGTCTCTCTTGAATGAAACCAAACACTTGATAGCTGGTCAAGGTTGTTTATACTAGAAATCCAATTAAACATATTCCTAAAATTCTCAATAATTTCTGGTCATACTATCATTATGAAATGCACCACAGCCGAGCGACTCATATTGTAATGCTGTCATTATATGTTTGAACTTCCCCTTTTCTGACGCTAGTGGTGCTTTTATTATAATGCATTTATGTAGCACCATATAGTCACGCCCTTAGCTAAATCAATCGTGTTGTGGCCATCACATTGGTTGATAATATATCAATTCCCTCTGAACGTTATAAATATTTGCACATATTTGAAACTGATGTTACCAAGTCGCAGTTCATCGATATTAAGAGGAGGATCTCGAAGGTGGAACACTGTTATCTAACTGATGTTTGAACTGTTACATAATCCACAGAAATATAAGCATAGTAGCTGTTACACCCGACAGGAAGAAACCCGGTCATGACAGACCTTTGTATCAATAATCAATACTAGACTGCACACACTGTACCGTGTATTACATGTTTTCGGACCATTCCCAGACACCCGTGCATTGCCCGTGTTTTAGAGGCGATGTGACAGGTGCTTGTTTGACATTTCACGTGATATCCGTGCTGCACATGCGTCGATAAACATATCAACACCAACACTGAGAGCTATTGTCATTGACAATGCGCTTAGCCTTTGATTTGGGAACAATTTCAGTAAAATAAATTTCGTTATGTACACTGCTAAAACTGATCATGTCTTGATAATAGGCTACCATGATCGTACACGAACACGGAAGGTCTGACATGAGTTGATGGGCTTTCAAACTGAAGATGAGGACACAATGGAGAGTTGAAGAATAGCAAACAAGCAATCTTCTGTTTATTAAACGACGCCGGAACAGTTGTCAAAGTCTGTAATAATGACCTACATGTTTCATCACATGTTTAATCACATTTTCCCAAACATCAATCGTTCAATGGACATGCAGAGTGTTTCGTCAAATACTGTGTTGGGGGTAAAGAAATGTCATTTAGTATACTCTTTAAATAAAGTAGGTGAATGTGAACTTTCAATTTGGACAGGAAGTATAGGCGTGAATAAACTTTTCAAAAACAAACATATTATGAACGCACCCCTCTTAATCACCACCCCTAAACACAACGCATGGGATGCACGTGCACAATGATCTTGACGATTTTCAAGAAGGTCGATAAATCACTGTAGACCATTAATGTTGACAATCATCACACAGTTGTTAGTTAGTGTTTGTTTCTAGCCGGGTTTTTTGTTTGAAAATGAAACTCGTACATATGCAAATTTCAAGTCATCTACACCAATCATCTTTCAAGAGTGATTACTGTACAAACAATTATGATCATAAGAAGTGCAAGTGGTGATGCACTCTCAAAACATTCATTATTATCATATCAACATTGTTTGACTCCGGTATATCTTCCAGTGTCATCAATCGTAAATAAAAAATGAAGTACCCATACTTTGTTTTAATAATGCACTCGCCCAATGCGCTGTTGTGGTTGGTTAGAACCCCGGTCGCCCTAATTATGTTTCTTGGTCTGTGAGCAATAAAATATTGTAGTGGTCGCGGTTTTCACCCAAGTGACAAACGTTTAAAACCTGCATCACTTCGAGCTTCCCTCCTTCCCTTAGCTGACGCGCAGTCATATGACTGGTATACTGATAAAGGAGGCATTGATGCAAATCTCTCGCTGTAAACAGAAGTCGCTGACAGCATACACCTATATCAGATTCCCCTGGAAAACAGAGACGTGTTAAACACTTTATGACCTTGCCGATGTGGTGTCCCAGTACGATATTTACCCTGCTACCAAGTAGCGCTGACTATCTGACCTTGCTGATATTGTGTCCCAGTACGATATTTACCCTGCTACCAAGTATCACTGACTATCTGACCTTGCTGATATTGCGTTCCAGTACGATATTTACCCTGCTACTGGTATACTGATAAATGAGGCATTAATGCAAATCTCTCGCTGTAAACAGAAGTCGCTAACAGCATACACCTATATCAGATTCCCCTGGAAAACAGAGACGTGTTAAACACTTTATGACCTTGCCGATGTAGTGTCCCAGTACGATATTTACCCTGCTACCAAGTAGCGCTGACTATCTGACCTTGCCGATATTGTGTCCCAGTACGATATTTACCCTGCTACCAAGTATCACTGACTATCTGACCTTGCTGATATTGTGTCCCAGTACGATATTTACCCTGCTACCAAGTAGCGCTGACTATCTGACCTTGCTGATATGGTGTCCCAGTACGATATTTACCCTACTACCAAGTATCACTGACTAACTGACCTTGCCGATATTGTGTTCCAGTACGATATTTACCCTTCTACCCAGTAACACTAACTATCTGACCTTGCCGATATGGTGTTCCAGTACGATATTTACCCTTCTACCCAGTAACACTAACTATCTGACCTTGCCGATATGGTGTTCCAGTACGATATTTACCCTTCTACCCAGTAACACTAACTATCTGACCTTGCCGATATGGTGTTCCAGTACGATATTTACCCTTCTACCCAGTAACACTAACTATCTGACCTTGCCAATATTGTGTCGCAGTACGATATTTACCCTTCTACCCAGTATCACTAACTATCTGACCATGCTGATATGGTGTCCCAGTACGATATTTACCCTTCTACCAAGTATCTCTGACTAACTGACCTTGCCGATATGGTGTTCCAGTACGATATTTACCCTTCTACCCAGTATCACTAACTATCTGACCTTGCCGATATGGTGTTCCAGTACGATATTTACCCTTCTACCCAGTAACACTAACTATCTGACCTTGCCGATATGGTGTTCCAGTACGATATTTACCCTTCTACCCAGTATCACTAACTATATGACCTTGCCGATATGGTGTTCCAGTACGATATTTACCCTGCTACCAAGTATCATGGTGTTCCAGTACGATTGTTTCCGGTGCGATGTTACCCATGCTGCGGTATCTCTGACTAACTGACCTTGACGATATGGTGTTCCAGTACGATATTTACCCTGCTACCAAGTATCACTGACTAACTGACCTTGCCGATATGGTGTCCCAGTACGATATTTGCCCTGCTACCAAGTATTACTAACTATCTGACCTTGCCGATATGGTGTCCCAGTACGATATTTACCCTGCTACTGGTATACTGATAAAGGAGGCATTAATGCAAATCTCTCGCTGTAAACAGAAGTCGCTGACAGCATACACCTATATCAGATTCCCCTGGAAAACAGAGACGTGTTAAACCCTTTATGACATTGCCGATGTGATGTCCCAGTACGATATTTACCCTTCTACCAAGTATCACTGGCTACCTGACGTTGCTGATATTGTGTCCAAGTACGATATTTACCCTCCTACCAAGTATCACTGACTATCTGACCTTGCCGATGTGGTGTCCCAATACGATATTTACCCTTCTACCAAGTATCACTGGCTACCTGACGTTGCTGATATTGTGTCCCAGTACGATATTTACCCTCCTACCAAGTATCACTGGCTATCTGACGTTGCCGATGTGGTGTCCCAGTACGACATTTACCCTGCTACCAAGTATCACTCACTATCTGACCTAGCCGATATGGTATCCCAGTACGATATTTACCCAGTACATTGCTTACCCTGCTGTCAAGTATCACTGGCGTTCTGGCCGGACTCGGTCTTCATTGATATAGCTGGACTGTAGTGGACTACGGCGGTAAACGAATGGTGTATGTAAATATTCTTACAGGAGAATTTTGCAGCATGGAAATTATATCAATAGAACTGGTCTCTTCCGAAAATGCTTGAAGTGCATTAACAAAAATACTTTTGCTTATGCCTTCAAAATAACTTATTGACCCTTCCTCAAACTGAGCAGTGCTCGTCGGCACGTATCAAGTTGAACCCTTAAAACAAAAATTAAAAGGCACATATATTGCAAAAATAAACTTTTGGGAAAAACATTTGGACTGTCTCTCTTTTAGAACTGATTTCGGTTAAGTGGATTAATCAGAAACGTTCCCATTATTATTCTTGCGTGTGAATTGAGAGGCAATATGTGTTGCAAAACAAGCAGTAAATTAACGGTAAGAACAGTTTGGTAGATGCATTTCTACATAAACACTCAATCGAACGTACAGTGAGGTATCGTTTGAGAAAATAAACATTAGTTTAACTCCCAGAAAAACAATCTGCCAGTTATCCCTTACTCTACAGGTCTCAAGCATGTGGTGTATAACTGAAGGTGCAACATATTTTGAAACTGTTGAAAAATATTTTCTGTAAACTTGTAAATTCGTCCTTCTGCAATGATATACACTGGTCATGTGGAACGAGTCCGTGGAATGCGTAAGTCAGGTTAGCTATATATTGCTTTAAGCAGTTGTGCATTCTTTGCGCATTGTGGCCGTCTTTGTCGAATAACTTGATGTGGTCTTGTGTTCTGCGGCCGGGTCAGAAGAACTGCGGCCAGGGGAGGGTCGGGTAGCCAGGTCAATCAATATTGCATGTAATATGGTGATGTTCGTGGATTGTTGCCGATGGGCGCTTGAGTAATGATTTCGTATGTGTGGGCTCCAGACATGAGTGTAAGTGACCTTCGAGATACAAAAGTTACCAAAATGAGACAAGTGGCAATATTTTACTGGTAGGAGTCTTCTTGGGCCATGTGGTAGCGTGTGATAGCAACTATCGATGAACGCGGAAACGCTCCGTGTGTACATCTCACTACATCCTTACAAAATAGTAAGATAGTCTTTAAATATATATCCCTCATACAACATTGCCATAACATGTAGCACTAGTTTCATACGTCCAAGAAGGAAATGACCCCGCCGCGTTTCGTGGAGATTGTCTCAGAGTATGTAGATGTTATGCCCTTGATCACATGATTTTGTTCCCATAGAAACACCTTCATTTATAGACCTATTGAAAAATACACCAGTTTGACGACAAGGCACAATGGCCGGGTGCACGCCGTACACATTGAATAAATGGGAAGGGAATGAATCCGAATCATGCTCTTCTCGAATAGTTTTGTTCTGTATATCCTCAGAAATGCAAAACTCAAAGATTTAGAGTGAGTGGAGATTATATAATATGTATATGGAGGATCTAGTCATTATATTACGATAATCCAATAATTACCAATCAATATCGAAACATCTATTAGAGGATCTCGTTGTTGTACATTTGCCACATAATGAAAACTCTTAACAAGGTAGAGTAGAGAAAATAAGCACTGCCCCCGTGGAGTTACCATCTGAATGACACCCAAACCAGGAAAGAAACAAGACCCCTGGGATGTACTTGTTTCTGCGTGCTAACGTAGTAGGCCAGGCTTTCTCGTTAAGTATTTCTCGGGGTTTAACGAAGCATCGCTAAGCACCCTATTCGATCATGGTTGGGTAGTAGATAAACATTACTCGATACAGGCCTGTCACCGACAGGGTGTTTCATATTTGGAGTTGGCATGCTTTAAGTGTGCGATTTGTTTTACCAAATATCCGTCAGATCAAGCTGGGAAGAACTTCGTGTGTGTAACAGCTGGAAAACGCACTGGTACAAAATTACTGGAACACTTGATTTTATTGGTTCAGGTGCATAAAAATGAGAAACAGTCCTAACCTACACAAGTTACCCCCCTTCCAGAAGAGCCTAGAATATTATATCGTTCAGATTTATACAAGCCCTTTTCATGTTTTGCATTATCATCAGCAATGAAATTCTTCCATCTTTGGAGTTGGAAAGAATACCAAACCATCTTCACCAGATTCATCTATGTTTTCGTAATGTTCTACATCAAAATCAAACTTAATGGTGACTTTGTTCAAACCCAAACGTATGATTATTAGCTTTAACTCCAGATTGGGCCTTTGGTTAAACATATTCGTTGTTTGGAAATGGATAAATATAAAGCAAACTAACCTATCTGTAAACGCGAGAGGGTTAATAATTCATTGAATAATTTCCACTTCCATGCAATCAAATGCTTTACGGTCCATTTATGGTGCAGTAATTAGTCATGGACAGATTTCGTGACCCCGAAACGCTGTATTTCAGGATGAGTAAGTATGGCCTCAGAAACCAAGACATACCTAAACATCTGATCAGTTCATAAGTTCACAGGGAGCAATTGTATCTGACAGTATAATACGTACAGAAATACTCCAAAGTGTTACGAATTCGTTAATACAAATAAGGATGAAGGTGTCCTGTTGATTACTTTACTTCAACAACTTGATGCTGTGACTTTTCCACGCTGTTTTTCAATTTAGTTTCCGAATTCCGATACCTAAGTCTCGTTGATATAAAACAGCTTACATACTGAGTTGGCATTATTTTGACCATCCCCTCTCAGAAATATGTAGCGACTCTTTTAGACTTATTGTTGTTTGTTTGCTGGGCATTCTAGAAGTTGGATAGTCAAAAATGAAACATACAACTTTATGGATAACAACTTTTTGTTTATTGCATAAACAGACATTTCGGTGTAGCTTCTTACACCGTTATCAGGCTAAGCGTGACTACAACCACACATTGTAAGCTTCATTACCTTCTAACCATTAGTTCTGAGACTGGACACTATCACCATGACGTGAAATAGCCGCGAATAGCTGCAATGCTACTGATGCTTCAGGCAACGAGAGACATCACGTCACAGTCAAGCCCTAAATGTAAGCTTGTGCTGGTGAAATCCCGCAACACACACAGTATAGCCGATGGTCAACGGGTTTCTGTCTGATTTTTATGGCCAAACACGTAAATCCACAACTCTGTGTTGAAAAGATTTTCTTAGGGAAAATACCTATTTCGGCTTTGCCTGTTTGGATGTGTGAAAGAAATGTTTTCAAATGCTTATATTCATAATCGGGTTTACTGTGGTCAGATGAAGGCAAGGGGACAGCTAGACAGCACACTTCCGATCAGAGACTGGTGCATTCATTCACCTCAGGCTAGGCCAAAGGGATTGTAGATGCAGGTAAAGTTAGAACGTTTAATCTATTGCAGATAGTGCTGCTTGTTCGTGTGACACCCGAGTTCAACATGTCACATGTTATGTGTATGTCTAACGTGTATGTCTGAGGTATACGGATGTTACAAATGAAGAGATTTTCTTTTCCAAAGGTATCAAATGATCTTGTAACGGAAACTACATATAGGAGAGTTATAGTGTACATTCACATCACAATTTTATGTCACTGTGTAAATTATGTTTCTTTTCATGTTTTACCTAAAATATGTTCCCCACGCAACTTTGCAAGCTATAAATAAGAAAATGATCACAAACGTCATATCACCATGGCTTACATACAGACAAGACTGACTTCACGACAATTCCATACCATATATTCTACAGGTACAGTCCCGAATTACTTCATTTGTTTGGCATTCACATAAACAGGTTTGACTTGTCTATCCATCACATTTCTTCAATAATACAAACACCCAGTATATATAAACAATACAACAGGTGGTGTGTTTTTTTCATATTTCTGATATTCATATCAAATACACTGAACGCTTCCTACTGTAACCCTTAGGGATGTTTAAATACTGTTTGCCAGTATACATCCATGCGTAAGGCAACAAAGTATAGCCCTGATCTAAATATATTATAGTTAAATACCGAAGAGTCTTGGGTTCGAGCTCAGGGCAGATCATCGATAATGTTTTTACAAGAGTGGCCGGACAGTTTTACCATGCATACATTTGCCCAGGTAATTTCAATAGCGCCATGACGTCAGCCCATTATGACGTAAGACAACAAGTGTGTGTATCGGCGCTTTTGATGTCATTACGAAACATCCTAATATCCGAGTTAGACGTGGTCCGATGCAATCTATGCTTGTCTTGAGAGGCGCCTTGCTAGATCGTGGAGGTAAAGCTCGTTAACCTGTCCTCATGGCACGCATCGTTGCTTGTAATACAAACCACTGGATTTTCAGAACGCCGTAGTCTGCCAAACAGACCGTGATACAAATATACCCAATGCAGCCAATGCAAGCATAATAATAGGCGCTGTGCAAGCAATACATTCACGCAACCACGCACGCATACCTTCTTTGACACAGTAGTAGTAGTAGTAGTAGTAGTAATATTAGTAGTAGTAGTAGTAGTAGTAGTAGTTATAGTAGTAGTAGTAGTTATAGTAGTAGTAGTAATAGTAGTAGTTATAGTAGTAGTAGTAGTAGTTATAGTAGTAGTAGTAGTAGTTATAGTAGTAGTAGTAGTAGCCAGTCCTTCTATGACTTGTGGAGCACTTAATATTGTACCCGTACAGAATGGATTATGATGGTAACTTGTAATAGCTTCAATATGAAACATGTTATGTTTTTTCGTCTTTCGGACGTCTAACATCATTTGTAAGAAAGTTAACTTCATCGTTAAAATAATGAAATAAAGATGCTCTGGGTTAAGAAATTACATTCATTTTCTACCACACAAATATGTATAGTGGTGGATAAATTGCAGTGGTATTGAGGGTTTTGCACAGTAGTATGACGTCTATGATCTGTGCTCCAGATGAACTCCCCGTACCTTCGACATCCCGCTCCACCTCCTGTGTCACATGTGATACACTTGTTCCAGCCCTTGAACATGTTGACGTGTATAATTAAACAAGACCAAACAATTCTAGAAAAAACAACAACATTTAACACTTCGATGACATCTGAAATCTTGATGTTTGGTTATATAGAGAGACAAAGAGACAGACAAACAGAGAGTAGATGTAATTTACGCAGCTTTGCTGTTTTTCAGTCCTCTGTCTTTTTTTAGTTTAAATGCGTTGTTTGTTAGAAGCGGGAGTTTATAATGAATGTGACCATGTGGCACTATCTATCGCATGGACAACACTGAATCTGGAAATAGAATGTGCTCTGTTTTCTCCTGCTCAGAAACGAGCAAATCTGACCACTGGAGGATATAGCTTTCTGTATACAATGGTAAAATACAATATCTAAGTACTGGAGCTGGTCTCGATATCTGTGTGTAATATTTTTAACATCCTTTCGACAACCGGAGTCAGGAGCTATTTGTTTACATGCGCGGGGCTTACATCTATATCTTTCCCCATTATCATATCAACAATTAATTATCACTGTTAATTAATATCCATTTAAAATGATGAACGCTGGAGGTCCAAAGAAATTAGTCTGCGATGGCAGGCGAAAACTGGAATATTACCGGGACTGAAAGACAATGTGCCACCTTTGCGTTAGAACAGCGTGTATCTTTACAGTCATTAGTTATCGGATTAAAAGAAACGTATGAACACTTGCAGATGCATCGTAGTATTTTCTAACGAGCACAAAAGATAATAGACTAGTGTTTAATTTATATTCGGTTGCATATTTTATGGTGTGGACACAATTTTTTTTCATGCTATAGAAATACGATTTATATTTCAATTTTCAATTGTATTTGATGTATCATTCTGCAAGAGATGAAGCAATGTTATATGTGTTTCAGTGTATTCCCCCAGCACGTATTGCCTGGACTGCTGCAACTACGTACCTCTTAGATAGTGTTTATTAAACATACCACACATAATATCTTGATGTAATCTTGCCAAATGGAACAAAATTTCAATGATACAAACTTACAACAACGTGTCATGTTGTATATGACGTGAAAGATAAAAGCATGCAAGCAATGCACTATATCTACTTAAGACCGCCAAGTTAATTAGAGATGATAACGGCTTTTCCTGCCAGAGAGACCAAGGTATTGTATATCGTCTTTAAACAAACACTCCAATATGGGGTCGAGCTGTAGATGAAAATGTGTGTGTATGTTTAAGGTGTGGGGGAGGGGGAGAAACTGAGGAACGCTAACGGGGGGTCCGTAGACCAGAAATGTTACAGCCCTCGCAGACTGTACTTCAGATGTGCGTGTACAACGTGCATTACCGGATGATGTAAATCAGGAGCTGATAAGATAAACTTTGTTGTACACCACAAAGTACAAGCGATATTAGATAGCCCCTATTATCGACACGAACATCTGGGCTTACACATCGGCATGTATCAGTGTCGGGACTGCCTTACATTGTCACATGTGGAATCTTTCATTGTAACTGTGTTGGATATTTCAAAGAAGAATAGACAGCCCTTTGAAGGATGTAAAATTTCAGCATACCTTGAGCTGTTATATCTTGTGATTAAATGTAGGGCTTACGTATCTCCATTGTTTACGAGAGTTTTCAAATAAACGTTGCCTGGAGCAGTTACTTATAAATATACAAAAATATTAATTGATATAAGCAGAGTACACGTAAGTTAGTATTTTGTAAGAAAAGACATCGTACGTGGTGTTTAATTTGTTACCCAGTGTATGAAGACCATCTGCATATATCACAAATTCCGAACATATATGCAATATACCAAAAACATTATTCAAATTTCAGATCGTATTCATATAACCACTGAGTAATATTAATCCATTTACGTTAAAAAAGTGGAAAGTTCTTATTCTAATAAACTGGGAAGCACATTTCACATACGTTTTCCTTTGAGTAAAACTATGAGGGTGTTGATGTATATCATTTTAATTACTTGGGTACTCTGTTAAAAGAAGATTATTTGTCACGTAAAAACAACTGATATACATTTTACAAACAGGCAATGTGAATTAATTTTTAAAATCAGAAATGCATTACTGGTAATATGTAATGAAGTGGTGATCTTTGTCTGTGGTTTGTTTAAAAAATGAAACCAGGCTATGAACACACCAAACACTGGAAGGAATCACCACAAACAAGGCATGCTCTTCCCAGGAGTAATTTCTATTTTTCTTTGGAGGTCTACCTTTTTCTTTCTCAGAAATGTTAAAACTCTTTAGCTCTGAGATACATAAGAAACTTCAAAGTTTCTCATGTATCTACAATTCCAATCACTTGTCTCGTTTGCTCTTCACTCTGTCATTGACAATTTCCACAATGCATCCGAGAGTTTACAGTGATTTCCTGCCTGGACTACTTATCCCCACGACACTAGTTCATGTCAATTTTTATAAATGTTCGTCGAGGAAAAACAGCTTTAGTGCACTACGCGAGCCTATGGCGGACTTCAGATAAGCTGGAACCCTATGGAAGTAATCTTCGCGCCGCTTGAATGAACTAACAAGCATCCTCAGACTAACAATTACTATGAGTTGATTTAATCAAAGCCTGTTTTGGTACTAATTAGTGTCGAACCCATTGGCAGATTTCTCTTGACCTTCCGAGCCGCCATGGATTAGTCAAGAACTACACTGCAATCTGCATAAATCCCATGCAATCGACAACGGGTGTTGGATTGCGGTACTTGCCGGTTTCAGGGCTCACGCGCTAATCATTTTCGTCACATACGATCCCAGTAGGAAAGGCTGCTCCTTGGCCATATGTTTGGGACATTCTGCCTGGTATTTGTAAAATATTGAACAAACATGTAAAAATTACATAAATATTTTCCAAGCAATTGCTTTTCCCACACCGTATCCCAAACGTGAAAAGCTTGAGGAGTTTACAAACTGATTACTTCAGTTTCTGTTGTTGTGCATAATGTTATGTGTTTATGTTTTTTCTTGGAATTTTCCCAATACGCATGTCGCTCAAATATAAGCCATGATACCTACACAGATGAACGTTAACTGTTTGTTATGAATGCCACAGGATCGAATTGATTGGAAACTTCCGAACAACTCTCACTGAAGTTTCAAGCATCAGTTGTTTACTTACGCCCGCATACTGATATGCATCTTAAAAGACTGTGTGCACAATACATTACTGCTTAAACGGTGCTTATAGCTTCAATTAAATCAAAACATCATTCATGAAAAAACAGATAGTGCAAATATAGCTCGACTCAGTTCAAAAGTGTTCAGAACAGCGAAGGTACGAACAGATCTTGTAACCGTTTGGGATAAACATAAAGCATATTTGCTGAACATGGATATCAACGTCCAGGGGCTGTCACCAAGGGCGTATTCGTCACACATAAACTAAGTGTAGGAGGAAACAGCTCGCATCAAATTTGAATGATCAGTTTATTTCCCCTCAGGTCAGCTCCGTTGTCAACCATCTATGATTCATCAGGTCAGCAATAATTATTTTGCTGCGTTATTTTGTGTTAAGAATGACAGTTTATTTGTTTGAACACTACAATTTCTGGTAAATATTAATTACTAGTGTACACGAACATACGTTAAACCATCCTTCCCTACAAAATCGAACAAGCATCTTGCGGTACGAATATAAGTTTTAACCACTATGCACAACCTTCCCTTATGCTCACTAGAAAACACATATATTTGACAAAGTTATTTTTATTTTGAGAAGATATATAGCAACAGTGTTTGTAATATTACTATATATATATTTAGTGATGAGAACGTTTGACCAAGAGATGACCCGCTTGGTGACCACACTGTATAAGGGACATGGAAGTCCTCAAGTTATGAGTGCTGATGCCTTTACTTCCGATGTATGGTAAATTATTGGGGATGGATTCCACAATCTTGTCACCTTCCCAGCATGTGAATCATAGAAACACAGATGTATCTCGCCCTGCTACTGCAAACACCCAAGCATGTGGAACATATGTACCCCGAACGTATCGGGATTTCAAGATAACTAGCAAAAATATTTGAAAACGGTAGAAGTATCTATACCGAAACGTCGCTATTGTACAACAAAGAAGTTGATCATCCCAAAAAGACTTTTCATTCCTACGCTTATTGTGTTTTGAACTTTACACAAATCTAAATGTAGATCAGATGCATCATATTTAATATAGAACCTAAATTTCGCTCGAATACTCTGTACAATTTAAAAACACCCTCGTTTTATCTCCAGCCTTCTTCCATAACGATAAGAGCGCTTTGAAAAGGACACACGAAAGCGTACTTGACATGGACAAAAAGAGAAGCCATCATAGAAGTGAAAAAAGACAAGCTTTGTTTACTCAATATGCATTTGAATTAGCAGTGAATTAGTTTTTCTTAGTGACGACACTGTTGGCCAAATATGAGTAGTTGTCACGATAGTGAAATGTGTCCATTCTGAGAGTTCCTCAACAACGGTTGTGCAGAAACTAGCATGATATAGTTATCACTTCAAAAATCAACTCGCGAGCTGTTGTTACTTCTAGTACCTTGGTCGAAATATATTTCAACGGCATTTCAACCCAAACCTGGCTTTTATGTTTGTTTAATGCTTCGTGAATCTGAAGTTAGAACAACAACGCATTTCCCTTAGCCACAGATAAGCCACAGACAAAGAGAACACGAGGCTATTATCGCGGATAATCAACATATAAGACACCATTTCCGCCGTGTGAAGGTAAACATTAGGGAACATGATATGGGACTTCCGTGAAAACAACTGTCGCTCTAAATGTTAGAATGTCTTCAAATACCATGATTTTTACATAAACTACATTTATCTAAATGGAAAGGAAGGCTCCATGATGTGTACTCTTCCTTCGACCAAAACACCAGTTCGAAGTACACTACCTTAAACTTTTCTGTGTAAAAACGCATCTCTTGTGATATTTGCGCATACGAGAGACCATTAACTGCAACCTACAAAATGTAGACAATGCCTATCCGAAACATCTGCCCAGATATGTGCAAAAACCAATGGTCAAGCAGCCTGAAGTAGCATCCTACCATTGCCCCATACTGCCGTTTATGGCTTGGTCTGTTGTTTTCATGAATAGCTTTAACTCGTTAGATGCGTTTTGAAAACATTACCTCACATGGACGAAGCACTGTTGATCAGATTCTCCTTCTCCTTTTTTTCTGGTAGCCCATAAGTCCGACACTCCCGTATTAAGTCACCACATATGGTAGATCAATCAGTGCCACGATATCCATATACAGGCGACCCCTCCATGCCTTGAGGCCACTGGACCACTAAGTACCGCACTACAAGACAATAACTTGAAACCGCCATGTCACGGGACCAGATGTAGTGGACCACTCAGTGCCGCACAACAAGACAGTTGACACCGCCATGTCACGGGACCAGATGTAGTGGGCCACTCAGGGCAACAGGATAATACAGTTGACACTGCCATGTCAAGGGACCAGATGTAATGGACAGCTCAGTGCCACAGGATAATACAGTTGTCACTGCCATGTCACGGGACCAGATGTAGTGGGCCACTAAGGGCAACAGGATAATACAGTTGACACCGCCATGTCACGGGACCAGATGTAGTGGGCCACTCAGGGCAACAGGATAATACAGTTGTCACTGCCATGTCACGGGACCAGATGTAGTGGGCCACTCAGTGCCACAGGATAATACAGTTAACACTGCCATGTCACGGGACCAGATGTAGTGGGCCACACAGGGCAACAGGATAATACAGATGTCACTGCCATGTCACAGGACCAGATGTAGTGGGCCACTAAGGGCAACAGGATAATACAGTTAACACTGCCATGTCACGGGACCAGATGTAGTGGGCCACTCAGGGCAACAGGATAATACAGTTGTCACTGCCATGTCACGGGACCAGATGTAGTGGACAGCTCAGTGCAACAGGATAATACAGTTAACACCGCCATGTCACGGGACCAAATGTAGTGGACTCAGTGCCACAGGATAATACAGTTAACACTACTGCCATGTCACGGGACCACTCAGTGACGCACTACAAGGCAGTTGACACTGCCACGTCACGGGACCAGACTCAGTGCCACACTACAAGACAGTAACTTGACACCGCCATGTCACGGGACCAGATGTAGTGGGCCACGCAGTGCCACACAACAAGACAGTACCTTGACACCGCCATGTCACGGGACCAGATGTAGTGGACCACTCAGTGCCGCAGGATAATACAGTTGACACCGCCATGTCACGGGACCAGACTCAGTGCCACACTACAAGACAGTACCTTGACACCGCCATGTCACGGGACCAGATGTAGTGGGCCACTCAGTGCCACAGGATAATACAGTTAACACTGCCATGTCACGGGACCAGATGTAGTGGGCCACACAGGGCAACAGGATAATACAGATGTCACTGCCATGTCACAGGACCAGATGTAGTGGGCCACTAAGGGCAACAGGATAATACAGTTAACACTGCCATGTCACGGGACCAGATGTAGTGGGCCACTCAGGGCAACAGGATAATACAGTTGTCACTGCCATGTCACGGGACCAGATGTAGTGGACAGCTCAGTGCCACAGGATAATACAGTTAACACCGCCATGTCACGGGACCAAGTGTAGTGGACTCAGTGCCACAGGATAATACAGTTAACACTACTGCCATGTCACGGGACCAGATGTAGTGGACCACTCAGTGACGCACTACAAGGCAGTTGACACTGCCACGTCACGGGACCAGACTCAGTGCCACACTACAAGACAGTAACTTGACACCGCCATGTCACGGGACCAGATGTAGTGGGCCACGCAGTGCCACACAACAAGACAGTACCTTGACACCGCCATGTCACGGGACCAGATGTAGTGGACCACTCAGTGCCGCAGGATAATACAGTTGACACCGCCATGTCACGGGACCAGACTCAGTGCCACACTACAAGACAGTACCTTGACACCGCCACGTCACGGGACCAGATGTAGTGGACCACTCAGTGCCGCAGGACAATACAGTTGACACCGCCATGTCACGGGACCAGATGTAGTGAACCACTCAGTGCCGCAGGATAATACAGTTCACACCGCCACGTCACGGGACAAGACTCAGTGCCACACTACAAGACAGTAACTTGACACCGCCATGTCACGGGACTAGATGTAGTGGACCACTCAGTGCCACACTACAAGACAGTACCTTGACACCGCCATGTCACGGGACCAGATGTAGTGGACTACTCAGTGCCGCAGGACAATACAGTTGACACCGCCATGTCACGGGAACAGATGTAGTGGGCCACTCAGGGCAACAGGATAATACAGTTGTCACTGCCATGTCACGGGACCAGATGTAGTAGGCCACTCAGGGCAACAGGATAATACAGTTGACACCGCCATGTCACGGGACCAGATGTAGTTTGCCACTCACTGCCACAAGAACATATTTTATATGCATGACGATTGAGCACGTTTTCATGACCCTTCCAAATCACGGGTCTATATTTGCACAACCCGTCCATGTGTATAAACCAAATGAAAAAATGTAATGAATCATGTCTGAAAATTAATAATTTACAAATTACGTTTCGTGATTCATAACTACGTTTGTGTTATATATATTATTATCTATCTATTATATATATTTAATATCTATTTTTGAAAAGTCCTTTGAAGAATTGTATGGGATAAAATATTGTTATTCTAATGTAATATAGAAATCAACAATAGATAATCGCATTTATCGATATATATTTGACAGATACATGTATAAATACAGGCTTGCCATGATGTATAATGAAACTTACAACTATGCAGTGATATCTGCCCAAGATATAGGTTTTTCTCTTCCCAGATAAATATTGTATACCTATTTTCGTTTGACGCTCTCGTTCAATTTGTCTACGAGCATATAACAATTATTGAAACAACCGATTAAGACATATGTTTAATCGTAAGCCTTCGCTAAATGTACAAACATAAAACACAATCATACCAGAGAACATCTATCTTCTTTTCGTGGCATTACAACACACATAGTCAAATGAACGATTGTGTTATGTTTAGGAGTTCCAGTCTCCAGTCGCTGAGATTGTAATGTCAGTTTCTTAAATATTTATGTATTTGGAACCATATCATTACCTGGTTAGTGCTATAACGATGTAATATATTACATTAGTAATATAAACAAACAGTCTGTTTCCCAAATTAAGAGTGATGACCTCGTCTTTACAATACTATGTGCTACAAACTGATTGTCGCTATGGTCCAGCTTCTGGGGATTCTGTAAATGTTAGCATGAATCAAAACCCCTAGTAACACAACACAATTTGGTATGGGTCACTAATAATTCTGAACTCTCGATACATCTCACAACATCTGCAAGTATTGTCTATGTGAATGATAAAACTCTCGCTGAACTTGTATGACTGGCCCCAGATTACTTCGACGTGAACTTCTTGTTGCTGATGTAGCACTTACGAAGGTAACTTACCGCCCACCTACAAAGCCGTGACATCGCCTTTCCTTGACACGTGTTTGTTATGAGTTTTGTTGTTGTAGGATTTTATCGCATTTTAACATTAACAAAAACAACTGTGAGATGTCAGCTAAATGGTGTAGAAAGCCACGAGAGAGTCCGAAATTGGCATCTGGGGGCCTAGGTTTGCAAAAGGATTATATAAAACTAAAAATCTGAATCCGAAATCTTTTTAATTTTGATATTACACATTTGGCAGAACATAAACGTATTATTACCTTATGTTACAAATACACACTGAATCCTCTATGGCAGTAAAATGTTGTCAGGTTTCAGCGGCAGGGACTGCAACTATGGAGAGACTTAAAACGACATTATATCTTAAACCAATATTTCTGCTGCATGGAATAAGAAACAGACTGAGTTTTGGGAGAATGCTAAAAAGACAACGTGTTCAGTTAAATTAATGCCTCTTATAATCACTCAAATATATTATCATGGGACCATAAAACAATTTGCAAACTGGTGGGGAGGTGTCATACATGAGAGTACTCCAAATATAACCCTCTCCCTGTGGTTTCTGTTAGTCTATTTCGTCATAAGCGTGTTTTATCACTGCATAAGTGAAGTAACATATTACCAAGAGTAGCACATCTTCCAACAAAATTAGGCTTGTTATTTTGTTCATGATCCTCCCGAAAATTGCGCAGGCATTATATATTCCTTGAAAATCCTCGAACAGAATCTTCCCCGATTCCTTCCATACACGTTACCGACAAAATCGTCCTGTTACCAAGTCTACTGACCCTATTTTGGTTATGTGCTTGTGCTCTGCTAAAACTGTACAATCTGTTTGTTTACACAAAGAAATAATCACAAGGACTTCTGATTGGTCTACACACCAGTCTGGTAGACGAAGTTCCAAGTGTCAACAAGTCACCCTCTACAATTACATGCATTTTAATGACGCAACTATCTCATGTCATCTGGCAAAGCTTACAGATCTCTCGACAATTCCTTTATAATAATCTTACTACTTTTCGCTTACAGTTTGTCTCAACACGCTTCCCTAGTGCTACATGAAATCATGCTCACTATACTGCTGAATCAAACCATCGGCACCTAGATTTCTTATGAATTTAGAAAAAGTATTACTCTTATTCAATTGCATACATTGCTTCTGTCTCACACCATGTTACCAGGGCTGTTAAATCTTATATATTCGCTGGTCTAAATCTAAAACGGTTTTTGACAGTTACGACACAATATAGTATGTAACGGTAATTATTCCCTGAAGATGAAGTTAAAATATATAGGAGGGAATTTCGTGACAAACAAACATACATACATACATACATACATACATACATACAAACATACATAATACATACATACATACATACATACATACATACATACATACATACATACATACATACATACATACATACATAATACATACATACATACATACATGATATATCATTCTCATCGTATCATCAGGGAGATAGATGTAAGTATTCAGCGTTCTCTTTCTGTAAGATAATGTTCATCTGTCTATACACTGTACGCTAATCACCCCTTGTCTAGATTATGAAAGCAAAACAATATGATAAAAAGCAGTAAAACTGAGCTATCAACCCTACAACTGATTCATGTACTATATTGGACTCAGTAAGATAGCGACCTAGCATATGAGAGAAGCCACAACAATAGCACTCGACACACGCCCTTTTCATTTCATCGAAAGCATTCCCGATGTCAAGGACGTATATTTGTTAATACACGGTACTGCATATTGACTATGAATATGGTCGTGTCAATTCGTTTGATTACTCGTACCTCTAATCCATACCTGGTACGAGGGGTGGCTGAAATGTTCTGTGATTAACTATCATGGACTATGTTGATGGGGCTGCTTGCTTATTAGCTTTCCGGCATAATCCTCTCAAAGCTGCACCCTTCTGACAACCATCCTGGACCCCACTGTTGCAGAAGACTGTCTCCCTATATTGTACAAAATACTCCATAGCAGACATGACGTCATTATCATTTGCATAATGCTTGTCGGGGTTTTCCTTTTAGGAAGAAGGTGCCACATTTTTTTGTGAATGCGGAGGATGTTCATTCAGTGACGAGTCCAAAGCAACTATCATGCATTACAGCCATTGAGGACAACGGACGTGTGCACAGGTGCATTTTCCAGGTGGTATACGACGCTTTTAGTGAGCTTAGGTGGCGTTGAGATATTGTTACGATGTTGCCTTAGGAAATTAGCATATTGACCCTTTATGTTCTTATCGTCTGTAAGGCAGTTCCCTCTTGGGATTCGTCCATAAAAATGAAGCCATCACAGAATTGGACTCGCTCAACAAAATCAGCTTGGTTTACTTCAAGCGATGTAAAATCGCACAAGAGATACCAAAATATTTGATGTGAAGTGTCTACATGGCAGCAATCATTTGGCCGTCAAATCAAATTCATAATAAAATATTTTTACACAATGTTTAATCAACGCACTCATGATTAAGATAATATGAACAATACAATTTCAATTTATTCTCTGCCCCATGTTCTCGACTAATCTGCCGTTAATTCCCTTACATTCTAAACTTAGTAAGCATCATGTTGCCACGGAAAAACTATTCAGGTTGCCAAGCCACGTTTGATGACCAGGCCCGTAGGCCCGTCTTCAATTTCAGGGGTGCAACAATAGACCTTTATTTATTATGAAAATATAAAACTTGTATATGGCTGAAATATTACTGATGTGACATAAAATCTTAACTCACTCACTCACTCACACCCTGGTTCTTTTAAGAGACCCCTGGTCCTTTTTGTTCCCTTGCCACTAATTTTTCTGAAAACTCTCTCCCTCAGGGGGGCGGTGTCACTTGCTGGTAAGGGATTCGAAAAAAAAACCCCAGCCTTGTGTGTGAGTTGTACGTGTGAAATTGAAATTTCACTGCACACGCTTGTTGATTACCTGGTAGTTCTACCAGCAAGTTGTCCCCACTCTTGAGAAATGACAAAAAGTGACAAAATAATGATCGTTTGTTAAACAATTTTTTTATTCGGGTGTCAAAAATTATGAGACAAATCATCAGAGTTGGTCTGTCGATTTCATGTGACTGTGCACAATTTGGTTTTGTTGCAGTGATTAGATTTTGTGTTAGTGAGTAATTCATCGGTCTCAAATGAAATCAAACGGACAGTGCCTTGCATTACATTACCCGGGACGTTTCATAAAACGGAGCAGCACCATCGGTATACAGTCATCTATGTCCACATGAAATCGAGAAGGCATCCAGACAATTCCATTTCCGCAGAAACATATCGGCCGGCGAGTATTTGGTTCAAATGCATGGACAGGGCCGTACAGACTGTTAGGTGTATGCTACACATCCTACATAGACTCAGAAAGTTTGGTAATGAAAGTATTCTACCTAAATATCATTCAAGAGATTGTCCGGCACAGCGTGGACTGACAGGTATTCCTTGTCACGACTTCAGTGGGTTTCTTCGCCTTTTGCAAGTGATAGCAACCCATACTCAACTCTGAATAGACATGATATTTAAAGTTTTTCCCGTCTTCAAAAGTGGAAATTGTGAACATTATCGTTGGTTTGAGTGGTTGTAGAGATTTTACGTGCGCTTTGGTCGTGGTACAAGACATGGATATCATTCAAGATGGGGCTTACATAGTAACGTATGAACGCTCGGTTACATGTACTCGTCAAGACTAATCGTCCGTTTTACAGACAAACAGACAGACAGACAGATATTTATTCACGTCTCACCTCTTAATATAAAAATACAAACATAGAATTTACTGAAAAGTACTGCAAGTCACCCAAAAAGGGTTATGGGAGACGATGTAGAACGAAATGACATAAGATATTTACAAAAAATAACAACATTTTGCTTACCACAAAGTGCATTAAACGTACATAAGATGATCAAATACACACATATTGTAAAGGTATTTGTTAAAGATGAATTGTATGGAAGGGTTATGAAGCACACATTTAAAATGTAAAATATAGACGGAAAATATACCATACAGATGCATACATAGGATGTTTCCAAACGATAAAACAGTTAGCTAGGATATAAGAAATCTATACGGGTAGTTCAAGTAGCTTTGCAGGTCTTGGCACTGATTAAAATCACTTCAGATGAAAACAGAATGTAACCCACTTTCTGTACATCACTACAATCAGAGACGTCAGGGCACACTAAGACACACTGAGCATACAGGTCATGACTGATATCTTCAAATAGTGGACAGTGTAGGGGGCATGCATCTCGTCTTCAACAGCGTGTGTACATACAAGACAAGTCCTCTATTCTACAGGCGTGTTAGGGTATCGTCCAGTCTCAGGTTCGGTCCCATACTCGGTCTTGAAAGTGCAGTAGGTGCGTAGTTTGTTCACTCTGTTTCCTTGTCCTCGTGTAGATTCAGTTATCTCTCTTTCCCGTTTTGATAAAAACTCGTTAAAACAGCTTCATCTATCTTGCCTGAACGAACCTCCCATGGTAAAAGTGACCTATAGCTGAATAGTGACCCATTCCCAGTTGGTTGAACTTATTGATGATCCTGTACACTTGGTTTCTCTTACGTCTGGCAGCCCACTGTTGAGTCCATATAAATATGTGGTGGGTTAGTTTATCAGAAGCCATGTTGCGGAGTCGCACATAGAGGCGCGTCACACATCTCCACTGCCGGACGGTCGGGGGGACCCAACCCATATCTCCACCCACTGCGTTGTTAGGGGCAAAACGTCGTAGACCGAGGAAGAAGCGCATAGCCCTGTACTGCGTCTATGTAGGACATATTGTAGGTTCCCCATATACTGGCGATGACTGACCACACCATAGAGTCGTATAACTTTGTAAAAGTGTCGAATGCCATACCACCTAAGACCTTGTACTTGGAAATGAGCTCTTTGAGCTCTGCTAGCTGAGCTGGAAGATGCTTTTGCCATTCGATTGTAGTCTGTTAAAAGAATTCCAAGGTAATTATAAAAAAAAATCATTAATTTAAAAAAAACATCATCTTCACAGGTAAAAGTAGCAAGTGCCCGAGGTGTCGATACTGGTCTAAAGTGGATGATCTCGGATTTCTCTTTGTTGACAGCCATCCAGTTGGTTCGACACCAACTGTTGGGACAATCTAGCATTAAGTTCAAATCACTTTCAGATTTAGCAAGTAAAACCAAGTCGTCAGCATAGGCGAAGGCTAAATCATTCTTGTCGTTTATGGCAACGCCGATAGATAAATCATTTATCATGGATAAAAGATCATTTATGTAAAGGTTTAAAAAGTCAAAGTGAAAGTAAACATCCTTGTTTCAATCCGCATTGCACATCGAACCATGACGTATGTCTACTGTTCAATCTCGCAAAGCACACGATAGTCCTGGGAGATAATGGATATTAAAATTTCACCTTTTATGTTCGCTTCCAGCAATTTTGAGCACATGATCGAGCGATCAATGCAGTCATCATCCTCAATATCTCCAGGGTATACGTTCCGATAAGCCTCCGCTATACGATGGACGCATCCACGGCTTAGGGGCGATGATTTTATTACCTCCCTTTACTGGCTTTTGATCCAATCAGGGGTATACGCTGGAAAGTTGGGCGAACCAATCACAAGGCTTCTATCATAATGCTCTTCCGCTGCTTCGGTAAACAGTAATGGCGGCGAAAACAATTGACTTCGATCGGGTGTGTTCTCGCTTCAACATAGCAAAGTTGGCCCCCGTACAGGAAGAAGCGCTGAAACATCACTTCGATGGAAAGGACGTTTTCTTGTCCATTACAACGGGCGGCGGGAAATCTATTTGCTACCAAGCATTCCCAGTTTTGTGTGAACAGAAAAATCTTGATTGTAAGATTTTGATAATATCGCCCTTGATTTCAATCATGAAAGAACAGTGTCGGGAACTTGCCAAACTTGGATTTTCAGCATCTTACATTGGAAAAATCAAGATCGACGATGATACTATTTACAGTGGTGTTCAGTTCACCAGAAGCTCTACTCTCAGTGGCACGCTGGCGGGAGTGGCTACAAAATCTCCTCGTCATCGATGAAGCCCACACTGTAATTATATGGTAAGTACCGGCATTCACAATTCAGACGATGATTATAATGAAATCGATCGCAAAAGATAAATCTTTGTAATGCCGTTGGATGATCCATAATATTTACTGACAGTAATTCTTGCCGTATCGTAGATAATGCAATCTTCAGATAAGGAAATGAAGGCCCTTTCGTTGGTCAAGACGTCCCCTCCAAACACCACCTGACCGCTGAGTGTCCCATCTGTAAAACATAATCATAAAATATGAATACGCCACTTAAAACATTTGCATTTATTATATATTATAGCTATAACCTCATGTAATACATTACATAACACATACTTGTAGTTTAGGTACAACCCTTTATGCTGCACTTTAAATATCCCTTCTGACTGAACATCATTCACAAATATTAAAGTTTCTATAGATTATACCTTCTTTTGCTACTGTCACTTGGTGAACTTTCTGTAGGATTTTCACCATGCCCTCAGAAGAGTTTTCACTCTCATCAATGAGATCTGCTATGTGGTACACTGACTTCTTACTTGTTTCCTCCAAGTGCTTGTGCTTGATAAACTGAGGTAGCTTGATGGTGCTGAGAGCCTGTATGTATTGTTCCAGGATCTTTGCTACCTGAAATTGCTGGTGTTCATGAAGCAATGACACGTCGTCCTTACTTGGAATCCATGCAATGGCTGGATGGGTAACAATATCCGCACTGGGTAAATCGGAAGGAAGTTCTGTGTTGGTGAGTCGCTTGTCCGAAACAACAAGGAGAAACCAGTGCCAGCTCTTTCTCTGGAGCTCTTGAGCCATGGTTCCAGGGCTTACAAGAATGTCAATATTATCCCCTAGTACTTCAAATGATGGCACATGGGTTGATCTGCTTGTTTGACCCTTGTTGTTAGTGTCTGCTACATGAGAGGACTTGTTGCAGTTGAACATCTTGTCTATGCGCACTTTGTGTTCCTCAGCAATCACCTTCTTTTTCCTCAAAACACTTGTCTGGGATGTAGCGATTCCCATATGGTTCATCAGGGTCAGACACTAAACAAGAACATAAGAACAGTAAGTAAAAGTTCAGTGGCAATCTCTTCCCTTCATGACATATATATCAGCTATTTCTTTTTTCACCTAAAACATTCTACTCATTTACCTTCAAAGGCTACCTTTTAATAATCTTCAAAACAAAGGATGCTATGATTGCTTGTAAAGAGAGCATGGACAAGTTCTAATTCTAACCTGCGGATGGGAATTTCTTAGAGGTGAGGCATGAAATGACATTTTCAGGATATTGTGAAAGGTCATGTCTGTAAGGAAAGCTAAAATTGTAAATATTTCTAACTTCCTTACTTCTTTTGTTGCTCCACAGTAATCCAGTATCAGGCCATTGGTGTATTGAACCAATGGTGTGCAAAGGATTGGCATCTTTGATGAAACATCCCTTTCTTTGACATCTTTGGAAATAACTGCAACCATAAAATTCAAAGATGTATGCAAAAAAATGTATACCTGCAGGAAAGGCAGAATGTATGATGCAATTGACATAATCAAGGATGTACATACACTAAACATGTCAATGATATGAAGGAACAATCTCAAATAATCATCATTAGATATCATTACTTTAAACATAGGTAAATTACAATACACTGCCTTACCTGTTTCAAACACTGTCTGTAACAATGGTGCAGAGACTGCCAACTTCTTCCAAATTCTATGCCAGCTAAAAATCTTCGCATGTGAGCATTTTAGCTTTCATGAAAGGTTCATCTTTCTGTTGAGTGGGCATCTTTCTTTCCTCAACTTTTGGCAAAATCTTTTGATTATGGGAAGATCATATTTCTTATCTTGTAAGCAGTTAACGAGAGCCGCTGGGCCATTGTGATGAAATATGCTTTTGCAGATCTTCTCCTCAACTGGACCATGAACAACTAGGGACCTTTCTTTGCCAGGTGGAACAGAAACAACCAACTGCAAACAAAAACAAAAACAAGGCATATATTGTAGCTATGTAAACGGAGTCATGTTATGATTACAAATATGTCTGTCAAAATCATACAACGCTTACAAATATGATCAAAATGAGTTTTTAGTATCTAAAGGGGTAATCAATAACAAATATGGTCAGACTTCCGCCCGTATTCCCCCTAAATTTTGACGATGAGGAGAAATTTCTTGAGTGATATTTATAGATGTTGGATATATCTATCAGTATGTTGATATAATTAATGAAACATGTTAAAACTCATCCTGATCAGATGACGAATATTGTTCAGGCGATATGATTTGATATGATCAAACAATGTCATTAATGGGGGGATACGGGCGGCAGTCTTTCCAAAAACATTCAGCAGACAGGAATTCTTGTCAATGATAATCACAAATTCAACTACAAGCAATGTCTATTCTATTTTTTCATTACCTTGATCTTGAAAGATTCCGGCGGTGTCATTTGTAGGCGTGTTTGGGTGCCAATGTCCACAGTCTCCTTGGCGATGTCGTATGAGAGTTTTTTTCGGCTTCGTCGTTCGGGCGATGGCTTTTCATACGAAATAAACTTCTTGATTATTTTTGGTGTCGGTGTTTCCAGACGGGGCATCCGTTTGTTACCTTTCGTTGGCGTGTGCCTAATCGCAGGTGATTTAAGTAGTTCAATCAGTTCCTACCTTGCCATTCTCAGTCTGTTGACTTTTGCTTCAATGTCGAAGTCTATTTTCTCTAAACGATAAAACTTGGCAACACAGTTGTTGCAGAGGTACCCTGAAAGAGGTAGCAGGAGTTCTTGCATGTATTTTTTTAAGGTTTCTGACCTGTCGATTAGTCTGTATGATTTTTTACCTAAATCTGATTCGCACAGCGAGCAAGCCTTTCCGGCAGCGGCCATCTTTGTTGACACTGACAAGCTCGGTCGTAACGGTTTATCTGATTGGCTACTGTGAGAATTAAGGCTGAGCCAGTCAAGGGAGGTAATAAAATCATCGCCCCAAGCCGTGGATGCGTCCAGGGTATAGTGGAGGCTTATCGGAACGTATACCCTGGAGTTATCGAGGATGTGCAGTCATGTGCCTTGTATAGATTGAACGCTGTAAAATAGAATTTTTTCATAGGTTTGCGTATTTCAATAATCGATATAAGTGATGAAACATGTTCAGTGGTAGAACGACCTCTTCTAAATCCATTCTGGTTATCTTCTAAAACCTCGGTCTCTTCTATGTGGGTTGACAGGCTTGTATTAAGGACACTTGAATACAGTTTATAGGAAGCACATGTGATCTGGTGTCTTCTATCACTGCTTTAGGGATCGGGTTGATGATGCCTTTATTCCAACTGATAGGATACGTCCATTATTATAGTCTGTTTGGGTCAAAATGATACTGATCACAATCTAACTCCAAATCGGTTCAAGATCAAACATTCATTTCAACGCAGAATGTAATGAAAACATCAGAGTTACTTAACAAACTATCATCATTTTGTTTCGATTTTCCGTTTGAGTTTTACGAGGGTAAAGAAAGTAACAGTAGTACTGTTGTAGGAACAGCCTCAAGGACGGGAAGCACGTGCAGCTTAATTAGGATGTCAACAATTAGGGGTTGTATCAAAACTCTTCCGGACCGGAATCTATCGGTTTCTTGTTACATGGTTCTGTAGAGGTGCTATCTACCCATTGTGTGCTTTCAGTGTGGCTGGCGTTCACCAATGTTTCACCAAAAAACACTGGTTCGAATCCTTGACGGTTTTTGTCTGATAATGCGTAAGTATGTGTTGCGTAATCGCACGATGTTAGCTCTTTCACACAACACTGTTTTCCCCACTTACCTTTTTTGTAACGAAACCCAAATGTATGCAAAAGTTTCCATAACTGATATTTGGATATAGTCAACGAATGTTCTGTATCCAGGAGTTTTCGAAAATGCGTAAGTAAAGGAATTTATTTTTGAGTCTTCTAATAGCATTTCTTACCAACACTTTCTAAAACAGTCAAGTGTGTCAACTTTGAAATTTGGCCCAAACAGACTTTTAAACAAATTGTAAAAGTCTATGTAAATACCATATGCACTTCGTTGTTTAAAACGTCAGAGGGGATGTTATCAAATCTACTTGCTTTCCCCTTCTTTGCCTTGGTGACTGCAGCTCGTACTTCGTCCAGTGAAACAGGTCGGCAGACACTGGTCACTATCCTCAACGTGTGTCAGGGGACAAGAGTCTGTGGTATTACATTTTAACAGCTTAGAGTAACTTGGCTTCGACTTGTCTGAGTCAAAATCCTGTTCACTGGTAATAGTCCCGTCCTCCAATCTCACCTCCATGGGGATCCTATTTCTTCTCTCACGACCTACTCCTATGTTATCGATTTTCTTCCAGAATTGTCCCACATCAGAAGAACTTAGGTCTTCCAGTCCTTTTGTTACTGTCTCGCTTGGCAGTTTTACACTTTCTATCAAAATCCTTTCTCTTACTGACATATATGCCTTTAAGGTGGTGTTTACGTGCTCCTTGACACTTGCGCCAGTCTCTTTCCGCGACACATAAACTATTCCAGAGAACTGTTAACTATTAGGTCCACCACTTCTTCTTAGTTCTGCGTCGCTTGTTCCCACACTCTGCATCATGTATGCTAATTCTTATCATAATGTTCTTTCATTTCCAATTATACTAAGCAGATAAAGAAAGGACAGTTTGGACTTTTCCTTCGCAGAAACGGATAACTGTAAATTCATTTAATGTTTTGATTGTATATTTTTGACAACATCTCCAACTTTACCTGAGCAAAGACATTCCTTCCCAGAAATCAGAATTGAACCTAGGAAATGGTCTCAAAAACGCAACCTAATCTCGGTACGGTGTTCTCCATGTTTTTCATGCAACTCATGCTGGACGTGCTGTTCACAAGGACCAGCCCTATAAAATGCACTCCCAAACCTGGTTGAAACATTCACATTACAACGTCAGCAGGATGCCGCGACTCACGACAGCTCAGAGGAACCATGCGCTAGGAAGACTTGAAGCTGGCTACACTGCACAGGCCGTTGCCAATCACTTCCAGGTCAACGTTCGGACCATCTACAGGCTGCAGCAACGTTTCCGGACCACCAACACCACCAATGATCGCCCCCGTACTGGCAGACCAAGGGTGACCACAAGACGACAAGACCGCCATGTTGTACGACAGCATGTACAGAATTCCTTCATGCAGGCATCCGAAACAGCACTCCAGACAGTGGGAACACACAGAAGACCAATCAGTATTGATACAGTGCGCCGACGTCTTAACATCGGGAACCTCCATTGCCGTAGACCTTACCGTGGACCTATCCTCACCCCTCGTCATCGGCGTGAACGTCTACAGTTTGCCCTACAACACCAAAACTGGCGATACAGGCAATGTAGAACTGTTGTGTTCAGAGATGAGAGTCGGTACTGCGTATCAACTACAGATGACAGAACAAGAATATGGCGACAACGTTGCCAGCGTTACTCAGACCAATGCGTTATGGAAAGAGACTCATGGGGAGGTGCAAGCATCATGATATGGGGTGGAATAGGCCTGAACCAGAGAGTGGGTCCTGTGGTGTTCAAGAACCTTGGTCCACGGAGAGGAGGCGGCATCACAGCGGTGCGCTACATCGACCAAGCTCTGAGACCCACGTCATACCACATTTCTCACGTACCGGAACAACATTTCCCAGCATGATAAGGCCCGGGTCCATACTGCCAGAGCTACACGGGACTTCCTACAAAAGAATGGTGTCGGCATTATGCAGTGACCAGCCCCTTAGTGCTGTGTCTCCAGGTGCCAATGGCCTTCATCAATCGATTGGGGCACTCCATGCATAGACGCTGTGCTGCAGTTATTGCCACTCGTGGTGATCACACCAGATACTGACGTCAAGAGTCTGACTGGACTGCAAACGTTCACGTAATGTCTTGAAATTGTGCTGAGTTATTCATTGATGTGTCAAGATATTGTACACAAAAAATGTTTTTGATCCGCTTATTATGTCCATTTCTGTAATGATTTGACTACAGTGCCTATCTAATTTTGAATTCGTACTGACGTTTTTTTAATATACTGAGTCTATTAATAATATTTACACAGTCACCATATGTTTTGTCTAAGGTTGATTGACACTTACCGGAGTTTTCCAGTTCTGAAGTAATGTTATGTGTCTGCTTGACACTCCCTTCAAGATAAAAACGAGTTGCTGGTCACTGAGATATCAAACTTGATGCTATTGAAGCAGCTATCTGGTGAGATAGAGGCTACGGTAGTGTCCTTTATTTGAACGTCCACTGTTCACCGAAGAAGAGAGTGGCCCAGTTTAAGAACACCTGTGGGGTCAATCACACCTACATACGTGCTTATCAAGTCACTTGATCTAATCAACTAAATTTATCCATGCATTCATAGGCACATAAACAGTAATCAACCACATATTTACCACGACTGGAAGTAAAGGTAAAATCATTAAGTGCTCCCATTGAGATACCATACCTCTGATTAACCTGGATACCCTTTTCAGAACCAGTATAGGCGCCGAACATAAGGCAACCTTTTTATCCCCTGACACGCGTTTTGAGGGGGGTATTAAAATGGAATCCGTCCGTCCGTGCCACTCGTCTTTTCCGGAGCAGAATACAAAACCGTTCAATATATCTTCACCAAACTTGGCACATAGATAGGTCTGGTGGTGAACTGGTGCCTTTTGGTAGTTTTGGATTTCTGAATAAAATATGTTTTACGTTTCCATGGCAATAAAATTGACTTCGACTGAAATATGTGTTGGTGCTCTTTTTCCGGAGCAGATCTTTAAAACCGTTCAATGTTTCTTCACCAAACTTGGCACATAAATAGGTCTGGTGGTGAACTTTTATTTTTATATATAGTTTTGGGTTTCTGAACAAAATAAGTTTGACTTCGGCTGATATTGGTGGTAGTGATCCTTAAAACCTTAAAATCCTTTCAAACCATCATTTCACTTTGCTGGTATCCAAGAACCTAATGACATCAACATTACTGAGGTACATCAAACCGTACATTTGACATAGTCATAACTAGTTGACATATTCATGAAGAGTATTTTAGCATTGTGGGGGAATATTGATGACTTTGTCTTCTTGTTCATGCTTATTAAGAAATCACTGATATGATCAATTGTTTTAGAAATATCTGTATTATTTAAAAAGGGAGCAATAAAATATGCTGGCAATTAAATAAAGATGTATTTTATTAGTATTTGATTTTTAAAATAGAACTACATATATCTTAAAATCTCACTAAGATACCAATAAAACATTTGCCAAGACATATATCTTGCAATCTTGCAATTTTCCAGATGATACTTTTATCCCCACTGAAATGTCAATTTTTATTCAAAACATGATATTGTAATACTGTCAGTAATTTATATGCAATAAATCAAATTATAATTTAATAATGTGTAAATAATGGTGATTATATTGTTGCAATGTAAGAGATCAGAATATGTTTCTCATAAATGTATTCACTGTACATCCTCATTTAGTGTGTGACATGTTCAGTTAAACTTAACATCTACATGCTTAATATATCAAAATATGTCTTGATGACAGCATTACAAGGAACTCTTTTGATCGTATTTGTTATCACATATGTTATTTATTTTTTGCATTTGGATCAGGTTTGCATGTTTAGGAGGAGAAAGAGGGAAGAGTCGACCCCTGCATCACAACAATTACCATTATCCAACGCTGTCACAAATCTTCGTCACAATGTTACAGTACTTTGTCAGGCTTAACATCTGGGAAATGTGAAGAATGTTTCATACTTTATGAATAAATTACTGAAATTTTCTATAACTTCTTTATTACATTTTAGGTACGGAAAAGGAAAGTACCATTAATATGTTTTGGAAAGTTGTTGGTATCAGTCATGATATTGATTTGACATTGAATATATCATACAAGTGAATGCATGAGAATAGATTTTAAAATTTTCCAAGAATATACATGCTTACCAATGACAATTAAACTTAGGTAATGGCACAGGCATGTATTTGTACATGAAATATAAACAAAAGTTTTCTGCATGCAATTACATTGGTTCATACCACAGTAGCCCGTAAAGGCAATATTCTGAACCAGTGATCTTAAAGCAAATTGTTCCAGCTATTTAGTGGAGAATATGAAATGTTATTTACCTAATTTGGTTAAGTTGGCTGTATTGAATATTTGGAGCATGATAATTATGAAAAAATGGTGATGAAAAACTATGTTGCTATCAATCAGAGTCGGCAGTGTTAAACACATTTCACGGTGATAATGAGTGTATTCCGTCTTGCATTTTGTCACATGAAGCTGCTGTGTTAAGATTCATCTATTGGTTACTGTACAGAAGAAAAGAATATTCATGTCCTGTACATAATAGTATGTGGTTCACAGAGCAACAATATACAAGTTGAGAACGGTATGCTACTTTATGGATAACAACTTCCTTATTATAAATATATTATGATGCGACGTTTCAGTATTGAGTCTTATACCGTTGTCAAGCAAGAGTGAAGTGATACATGAACGGGCTGATGATCGCTAGCAACTGAAAGTAGATCACCAAACTGGTAACCCACCTACGTGACCGCCATCGTACCGCCCGGGACACAGCACAAGAACAGTTTGGAGCCCGAAGGGTGTCCGATCAGACAATCAGGAACCGTCTCCGAGAAGTTGGAACACGTGCCAAACGTCCAAAAGTTGCCCCCTCCTTGACACGACTACATCGACGTCGACGAGTGAGATGGTGTAACACGGTGCTGCCATGGAACCTGGCAAACTGGAGGCGCATATGGTTTAACGATGAATCTCGTTATCTCCTCAGGCGACGTGATGTAGAGACCGTGTCTACAGACGACGTCATGAACGTTTTGCTCCTTACTGCATCAGACAGGTGGACAGATTCGGTGGAGAAAGTGTAATGGTGTGGGGGGCGATCTCATACACCCGCAGATCAGAACTTGTGCTTGTCCAAGGCAATCTGACGGCCAACCGATACATCGACCAGATTCTCCGTCCGCACGTTCTTCACTTTGTTGACCGTCAACGGCAGCTCTTTCAACAGGACAACGCCAGGCCCCACACAGCACGTGCCACCGTGGTCTACCTGGCCAATAACAACATCAATACCCTCCCCTGGCCCTCCAGATCTCCGGATCTAAACCCAATCGAACACCTTTGGGATCAGGTCGATAGACGGGTACGTCGACGTCGTATTCCACCACAGAATCTTCAATAGTTGTTCCACATGCTGCAGGAGGAATTGAGAAGGATTCCACAACAAAACATCCAACGACTGATTCGATCTGTACCCAGGAGGTGTCCGGCAGTGGTAGCAGCTGGAGGTGGTCATACCAGATACTGACTTCAACACCACCTGGTGGACAGCAGTAATGACTGTGATGACTGTTATTCTCATGAAATATGGACAAGATAGCAATGCATTGCTCCACAAAATTTCATTCATGTATCTTTGTTTTCCGCTGATCTACACGTCCTTGAATAACACCAAATTTTCATTGATATTTGGGTTTTGCGTTTCTTTTTTTGAAGAGTGTACTTAAATAGTTATCAACTTTTCAATGCGTCAAACAATTTGATTCTTGTATCTTGTAGCCTTTCATATTAATGTCTGTCACTGACCATTCATACAGTTATCCTGTAGATTTTGATGACAGTGAAAGTATAGTTTGAGCCTTCTGGAAGTGTTCAAATTAATGCATCAGCATTATGAGATCTTTTGATGGATTTAAGAACTATTTATGTGAATTACTCAAACATTTATGCACATTCAGTCTACTTGGCACAAATCAAATTGTCTCCCTTCAATATGTTTATACAATAGTTCCTCACAAATCTAAATATTGATAGGTAAAAATGTTTTGGCTTGGAATAGTAACTGAAACAAATAATGTTGCAGCATAATAAATGTGTTTAGAAAAAAAGCCACTAATGAAAAAACACTAATTTGGAATTTAAATACTTTAATTATAAATGGGTATTTGAGACCAGCAGGCACATCAACGTTGTTTCAACGTTGAGAATAGGTTGATCCTCAACGTTGAAAATAGATTGAAAATAGGTTGTATATGAAAGTTTTTGACGTAGATATCCGACGTGGAATCAACGTTGAAGTTTGACCGATTATCAACGTTGAAAAAGGTTGATCCTCAACGTTGAAAATAGATTGAAAATAGGTTGTATATGAAAGTTTTTTTGACGTAGATATCCGACGTGGAATCAATGTTGAAGTCTGACATATTTATTAACGTTGAAAATGGGTTGTTCCGTGGTTGTGTCTGGGAGGTATTACGCTTTCCTGTAAATAGACTCGCACTTCATCTTTAAACTACAATAAAGTAGCACCAAACTCCTGCATCCAGCTAAAATACACCAAAAGCTACCTGCAATAAACAGTGTTCAAACAGAAAATTGCAGTAAAAATATTTACCTGATAAAATACTTGGTTAAAATTCCACATTCAATATAATGTTCATTTAAGTTTTATGTCAGTTGGACGTATAATTCCAGTAAGAAGAAAAGAGTATTCCAAATTAAGAAAAACTATTTACTGTTGTATTGTTACCTTGAAAAGGTGAAAATTGTCCCGAGAAGACATTTTGTCTGAATTTCAGCTCTTAGACAGACCCTGAATAAACACAATGCAATTACTTTCACCATGAAAGGGATCCAAGATGACCAGGAACTATACCTGAAGACAGCACATAAAACAAGTCACTTTTCATGAAATCTTTATGAACACACACGCACACAGAAAACGTGGTTTAATGCATAATGTAAAACATCACACATGACATAGTCTGTAGGTGATCTCTGTTGTGCTAATAACACAATATCATCTGCATATAGCATCAAAGTGACATTTACGCCACCAATTTCAATACCACAGTTCAGATTTTTCAACACAATTACAACTCCAAAACACAATTATCAGCTCCTCTTCTTTCTGCCACTCCTGCCTGGCGGTCAGGTGGATACTTCAGAAACGTTCCTAACTCTTTCTTGAAATTTGCTTCGGATGCATTCCCATCTCATTCCCTTGAGATAGGACACATTCTGAAATTTTATATTTAAATACATGAATAAGTTATATGGAAGATATATTGTCTTAAATGATTCAAGTATTTGTTTAATCAATCACTTGAAAGGTTCATTTCACTGCTGTAACTTGGCATGTGAACATATGAACAGCATCAATACAAAATATGACGAAAAGTGTAAACAATTTATATTTTCAACCGAAGGAATGGAAGTTTTCTTAAACATTTTCAAAGAAAATCCTCAATTGCAAGTTGATTATTTAATTAGACTATGAATTACCGGTAGGATGAATTAGACGATGCTTTACTGTCATATATTATTTTGCTATGGTCATGATGAAAATGCTGCACTTGGTAATTAACTTACCAGAGATGATTGAATACAACCTTGTATTCTTAAAAGAAAACTTGCCGTTTTGCCCATCAACATTCATTCTTGACATCAAATTGTTTGACATTGTCCTGCAAAACAATGGAAGATTGTTGTTATTCTGTCAGATTTAGTTTTCTTTAGAGATTCTCGGAAATGATTATTTCAAATTAATAGGAGTTGAACTGATGTAGCAATTTTGCTACCAGGAGTCATAAATTGTAACAAAAGCCATTTTACATTAAATGATAAGAAAACAAAATGGGTGGTGGTTCACAGGTCAAAGAACAAGTCTATTGTGGGAGGTCTCCCAACACCATTTGTTCCCAAACACAAGGAAGTATGGATCATGGAGTTCTGAAAACAATAATGAGCTCTCATAAGTATACAATATATTCTCTATTATCTACTCTCTCTCTTTGTCATTTGTACACTCATAAAACTCAGATAAATAACTTTTTTATAATTCATAAATGTTTACACTTAATCTCTTATAGGAACGCTTAGAAAATCTCTCATATAATGAATTATGTGTGCGTATTATCTGCGACGTCATAACTATGCTTCTCTGAATCATGAACAATAAAATAATGAGATTAAACTCTACATTGCCAGAAATAATCTATCATACCATGAATAATAAGACATTGAATAACATCTCTTACAACTCCAATCTACACTCAAAAAAGACTTAAATGTACTCGTAAACAAACATCGCTGGCACACGCAAATTCTTGGAAACAGTGCATCTCTGACTCTCAATTCCAAGAAATGGAAGTCCTACTCTATTTGACCAAAGGGGTGACAGGTGGCCAAAACATATTGAAATGTAGGTCATACACTGAAAATAACTCTGATTTAAAACACTACAAATATACACCTTCTCTCTAATATACTCGATAGATGATCTTAACAAGGGAACATGTACATAAAATGCTGATATCTAACAACACCTGTACTTTAAATAATGGACTCTTCCAAATCTCAGTATGTTTCACTGCACACATATTAGATTGCAAATAATGAAAAACCTACCCTTTGACAATAATAAAAAACATCATATTCAAATTCTACAGCTGACCAAATACCTGAAGAGTGTGTTTCCCAGCAATAAACATCTCTATATATCTATAAATGTATGACTTCTGTCCTCTCGCGTGCTATCTTGCATCCAGCTGTTTACGGCGAAAAACAATATGGCGCCAAGCAAGGGAGTGCTCATTAAACTAAACATCTCCGGGAGAAATCATTGTCAATTTTTTCTCTTAAATGATCAACCTTAATATATAAATGAAAATAAAGACCAACTATTATCACCAAAAAAAGACCAAACATTATCACAAATATTCAAAACAGGTGGTAATGAAAGAGCATTATCATCTTTCTCTTAAACTTTGTGGTGGATATACTGGAAACAAGTGAAATGTTAAAAACGTGTTACCTTAGCCTTGCTCCTTTTATGTGATCCACAAAATTGCTGCCACCCAGTCTTCGAAGATGAGATTTCTGCAAATTCCATTAAAATAATCTTATTTCATAATTAAATGTTCCTTACATTAAAATTACTTCTGTTGTATGTAAGATTTTATCCTTTAAGAGACATGAATTATCATATCCCTTCCAAACAAGTGTAAGAATGAAAGTCTGTGGGTGCAGTTTTGTTAATTGTCCCATCAAAGAATCATTAGTGAAGTTACACTTTTTGTAAATAAATAAAAGTTCAAATAAATTATATATAATTTCATCCTTAACAAAGACTTTCACAAGACATTTTAAAGTGAAAGTTTTCGTTGCATTTCCTTACGCCATTCTCCACCATCCCCTCCCCCCAATAATATACATATGTTGACAGGGTTCAGGGAGTGCTCAATGCATCATTTACTGATAGATCTATTCAAACGAACAAATGTTCATAATAATGGGATGCAATATAAAATGTTGATTAATCCTATCCGATTTTGTATAGCTGCCCTTAGGGACCGTTCATAATGTATGGCTTTGAGGTGATGTTGATTTTTATGTACTTTTTTGCTACTGCTAGATTTAAACGGCATTCCTACGTTTTCATTATACATGAAGGACATACTTACCAAATAAACACCAGCATGCCGTGAAGATGGTGAAAATAGAACGATATTGCGTTGAACTTCGCCAAAGTGAACTGACAACGATCAGCTGCCTTTGCGCGCGCGATAATTGTGCGCATGTCCGGATATGGCCAAACGAGGTGATCGAAAGGTCAACATCTGGCTTGTGTTTGAAAGCAAATTGTCGGGAATTATACAATTTTCACAGTTTTGTGGGAAAATATCAAATGTAATGCAATTTGGATAACTGATGACTTTATACCTAAAACTGCGATTTACGTAATATTTCCGTCTGTTGATCGATGCACAATCAAATAATATATAAGATTATATCTGTCACTAGCTCGATCTTGATCTTTTATGAAAATAATGTTCCGAAATGATAGTTGCTAAGTCTGATACCTATTACCAATATAATTTATGTATCAAATTTGCCAAGGAAACAATCAGTTGACATTTTGTTGGTTCCTTACGTTGAAACAACGTTGACAACCAAACGAATCTCGACTAACTTTCTTTGGTCGCATGATAAACGTTGAATCAACGTTTATGAAAGGTTGATCAACCAAACAACCAAAATTCAACGTTGATTCAACGTTGATTCAACGTTGTGTGCCCGCTGGGTGGTTTTGTTATTGTTTTTCATTTCCATGGGTTCCCAGTTGACACCCCAGAATTTTGGACCGTGAACGCAACTCATAAAGAAAGGGCGTATCCTCAAATTGCTCAACAAACACGAAATACAGTTTTGTCTTGGAATAAATTGGAAATGTAATCATCTTTGTGTCTCCTTATCATTTTAGTTATTTTCCAAACTGGCAATAATAAGTTTAATTTCATCTCCCAGTGACTAAAATTGTTAGGAGTGAAAGTTAACAGAAGGCAATGCACGTCTTTATATTTTTGGCATATAATTCTAGCATATTGTATTCTAATATGATTTTATGCACTTTGGAACTTCATAATGTGTCTAGGTAATATGCAATACCTTGTGATTGCATAAACTGCTTAAGGGGCTACTGATATATGACTTTATCTATGGCAATCTAACCTTACCACCCTGCTCTCATGAGCTCTTGTGAGAGGATTTGCTCGCGGACAAAACTGAGCGTGACACGAGACAGGACTACTATCTATAAGGACAGCCGACAGCTGAGAAGACGTGGACACCTACCTTGATCATTGATTTCATCAAGCTACAAAAAAGAAAAGACAAAAAGAACGGTGGATGCCCATCCGATGCTGTTTTTGTAAGTATCGCTGAGTGTTCTCGTCTGAGTTTAATAAGGAATCTCAGCAGTGCAAGATTTTTTGATAGTGCAATGACCATTTCTGTGTGTTGTGCCTTTATATTGCCTTATTGCAATCTGACTATCAGAACTGGTCACGCGTTATTGCAATCTGATTGTCAGAACTGGTCACGCGTTACTGCATCCATTTCCCAGTGAATGATAAAAGAAATATGCCACGCCAACCAAAGCAGACTACCTTCCCACTTGGGATTGTCGGAGAATCACATCTTCATTCAAGGACATGCACAGGACATTTTAGCTGTGTTAATACATGTTCAATTTCAGGATCGCACAAGTAATTTTTCTATACCCGAAGCTAGAAAGGAATGAAACAACGAAGCTATAGGGGTTGCAGGTTCGCTCGCATGCCTTTTCGACGCTCGCTTGAGTTACACAAAAGACATGTGTTGGGGGTTTTATCCTAAGTCTCGTTGTTTCAGCTGTGTCTATCGGTTGTCAGGAAACCTTTGCTAGGCGGTTACTGACCATCTCATTTGTTTCTGACTGTTGTACTTCTTCTCGCATCGTTAATGACAGGTCCTGTAATCGCCGTTCATGAGCTACGGACATTGTGGGCCTGTCAAGTTATGTGCATGTTTGAAAGAATCGCCTGCAACAAATCATGACGTGTGCGAAATACGTATCATGTCGGAAAGCGCACGTAAAATCTCCAGCTCATCATCGTCATCACATCGTCAAGTTTTCTTCGGCTGGGATGTGTATCGATCTTTTTTTTGTCTGCTTTGACTCATACGATTGTTTTCGATGAAACTACTGTTGACACGTTTTTTCGTTGTCTGTTTTAATTGTAAGGATTGGTTTGTATTTTTCGGTTCATTGAGTTAAAAACACGATATGCAAACGTCTGTAAGAATCCGCGACCTGGATTCACACAGTTTGTATATCGGCTTTTCAATTCATAACTCAATGATCAACAATGCATAGTCAATACTTAAGTGAGAAACCTGAAACAAAGTCTCGTGACCAATTCAAAAACTATCACGAGTTATACTATACCGAAACATTATATACATTTTGTTTTACCTTACCTTCATGTAAAATGCTTTAATTTCATTGGTCAATGACGCTTTAACAAGTTAAGGGTGACAACTGAAAAAAAATATTACCCGCTGCCAAGGTAACCGCCAAACTCTCCGCCGAGAAGCTGTATCGCTAACAATTGTATGACGTCATAATATGACTCATGCAGTGCTCGGAGTTCGAAAACCGTTCGATTAGCTGTTTTTGAGTTCACTATGTAGAGATTTATTTCACCGACTTTCATTGCTTTATTTAAACTATTTTTTACATTGAATCGTTTGCACACTCAACTTAAACATTATTAACCATTTTTATAGAAGTTTAAAGCTTGTCAGAATATGTTTCACTTATACGCCATTTTGTTTTACATGTCATTATAGTCGGTAGTGATCTTCCAAATAAAATAAAATGATATTTTGTACATTTAACATGGCGGTAAGATAAATGGGTTGTATGTTTCTACCTAGGGGATTACGGTCTGATGTACGCCTCTACAAAGAGGCGTACATCAGACCGTATTACCCTCGAGAGAAGCATACAACGTATAATGCATATCCTACTTCGACTCGTAATCGATATCGATAGGAAACATGCCAAGAATGACAGAGGAGAACTTGACCTTCAGTATCTAATCAGCCATACCTTTCAGTCGCACGTGCACGTGACGTCATTATCATTACGTCCCTGATGTCGCAAACATGATGGCGCGAAAATAAAGTAAAACCGTATAGATGGACACAACACTTCCCCCTCTTATAATTAGCTGAAGTTATTTATGGTGTATAAACAGAACCCAATACTTTAACGCAATAACGTTAACTCTGGAAATAGAATTCACTATAAAACTCGAAAAATATATGGACACTTTTTACGTATTACGAATATCCTACTGTGACAAAATTTAATATACTCATCTCTTCTAACCAAACATCTGTTGTTAGAAATTTAGCCTGTTTTATTTACGGTGCTTCGCTGCTTAGACATTCTGTAGTAGAGTGAACTAACTCACAATGTGACGTCTTATGATTTTGTCACCCGTTTCAATGCTACCATTTCGTGACCGCCTCCACAGTCCAACGCTCACAGTGACTTGGTTCGTTCCCAGCGCAACTTCGGCTGCGTTTAACAGTACTTCAGCCAGTTTATTGTATCAGTCGGAATTTTACAATGAATGAATGAATGAATGAATGAATGAAGAGCAATTGCATTGACATTGATAGAATGTTAACTGACACTGTCACACACCCCTCAAAAATAGAACGTTTAAAACTACCACAAAGCGTTGTAAATACCTTTCCAGTTTTGTCAAATACTAAGATCAACAAGAAAGAAAGAAGTTTTAGAAATATAACACTCAAGCATCACAAGTATCAATGGCGGATCAGTTCACTGGTTTCTGGTTGAATGCTGATCACTTCAGGTTGTGTAGTTGGTCTGTCAACTGGTTCACGGGTTGTCAGTTCTTTTGCCGTCCTGATCTGGTCAATGTGACGTCTTATGATTTTGTCACCCGTTTCAATGATATACATGTACAACATTTCGTGACCGCCTCCGTGGTGTAGTGGTTAGAGCGTCCGCCCGGAGAGCGGAAGGTCGCGGGTTCGATCCCCGACCGCGTCATACCAAAAGACGTTAAAATATGCTACTTGTTGGTCCCTGCCTGGCGCTCGGCATTAATGGGTACAACAAGGACTGGTCGGCTCGGAGTCAGTATAATCTGTCTGAGTGGGGTATTCATGCTTCACTGCGGCATGGTATCTCAGTGGGCTAGCACTATAAAACCAGCTTAAGTCTGGGCTAGTACAAGCAGGCGCACATACACATACACACGCATGCACGTCGTCATATGAGCGAAATATTCTCAAGCACGACCTTAAACCCACTTTCACCTCACCTCACCTCACACCATTTCGTACACCATCTTCAGACAATACTGTCCCGCACACCCACCTGTCAACAATGGCATTATAATTTCTAGCCCAGACGTTTCCACTACATCTAATTTTCTTGATGCCTCGACTGTTTGGAAGACTTGTTTTCCCGTGGCTGTTCGGAAAAAATCCGGTTTCAACAGGTCCAGTCTAGTTCTAAGTTCACGACAGAGAAACAATTTGGCAGGTGTTTCTCCTGTTTTACAGTGTGGAGTAGCCCTGCACATCAATAGGAACTGTTTACATTTTTTCTGTACCGTACTTGAATCCGAGCATTCATAGCTCTCTTAAATACTTGCACAACTCTTTCTGCCTGGCCGTTGGTAGCTTGGTGATAGGGAATAGCGAGCAAACAGTTTTCGGAGAGCTTTAACACTAGCATCTCCAGTTGTTGAGCTCATCTGAATTACGTCAGGCCATTTTCAATAGGCATCAACAACAATAAGGAACATATTGTTCAGGTAAGGACCTGCAAAATCCAAATGAATTCTTCTCCACGGTGCTGTTGGCCAGATCCAAGGGTGAGTAGCAGCAGCCTTTGGCATGTTTTGACATGATGTGCATGATCGATCTCACCAAATTTTCAATAGCATGATCAAAGCCAGGCCACCAAACGATTTCATGTTGACCATGCCCGGGTGAATTGAGTGAAGCTCTCGTAAAATGTTCTCACACGGTTTAGAAGGGATCACTACTCTGATACCCCAAAGAACACAGCCTTGGTGGATAGACAACTCCATCCTCCTCTTTCTCCTGTAGAAAGGCTGCAAAGCATCTGTTTTGTCATGCTCACTGTCCCAACCGTTCATGACTGCATCATGCACAACAAATAACACTGTATCTTTTTTTGTAGCATCTTTGATATCTGAACAGGTTACTGGCATGGCATAGGTCTATAACATCTACTTAGACTTGTTTGTCTAATGTGCTGTTTGGATCAGGTAATCTTGAAAGACCATCTGCATTTGAGTGACCCTTAGAAGTTTTGTGCTCAATATCATAGGTAAAGGCACTAAGAATCAAGGCCCACCTTTGTAGTCTTGCCGCTGCAAGTGTAGGAACGGGTCTGTCGCGAACAGAACTGTGAGTGGCTTGTGATCTGTGACAAGTATAAAATGCCTGCCATACCCATACTGATGAAAACGTTTCACGCCAAATATGATTCCCAAAGCTTCCTTGTCAAACTGGGAATAGTTGCGTTCAGTCTTACTCAATGTCCTTGATGCGAAACCAATTGGTCTTTCACTGCCATCCGGCATGATGTGCGAAATAACAGTACCGAGGCCATAAGAACTAGCACCACAAGCAAGTTTCAGTGGTAGATCTGAATAATAATGTGTAAGTACATCAGCACTCAGTAACAACTACTTGCATGTCTTGAATGCTTCTTCACATTGTTGGGACCATACCCATTCGACACCTTTCCCAAACAGGAAATTCAAGGGGTGTGTTACAGGGTTAACCCTAGAAATGAGCGCAATTCAGCAACATTCCGGGGTCTTGGGGCATTCTGAATCGCCTTTACCTTAGTCATTACAGGTGTGCAAGCCATCCTTATCTATGATGTGTCCGAGATATTGAACAGATTCCTTCATGAACTTGTATTTTGAACGTTTAACTTTCAGTCCATAATGTTTCAACTTGCTCAGCACAGCAATTAGGTTTACTAAGTGTTCTTTATCATTCTTTCCAGCATGTCATCTTGATGACGCAAAACATGAGGAATACCTTGCACGATTTGATCCATTGTTGCTTGTAAAATGGCAGGGGCAGAAACAATACCGAACGCCAATCTTGTGTACTGGTATAGACCTTTTGGAGTGTTGATCGCCAATAGTTTCTGTGATTCTGCATCAACTTCCATCTGCTGATAAGCATGTGCCAAGTCTATCTTTGAGAACTTCTCCCCACCAGCGATTTGAGCAAACATATCTTCTGTTTTGTTCAGTGGGTATTGATTCACATTAAGTGAGGGATATCTCCACATATTCTCACTGTCTGGTCCGTTTTCAGAACTGGTACAATAGGAGCCGCCCACTCGCTGTGTCAAACTTTGGTGATCACGACTAACTCTCCATTCGAAGAATTTCTTGATCCACTTTGTCTAGCTTTCATGAATTTGTGTACAGTTCCCTCTTTTATCTTCCCTTAATCATCAGAGAATACATCCATGTGATTCATCAGAATGTTCTCTAGTTCGCTGTTGCTGTTTGAAGCAACATGATGTAGAGAACTGGCAGATTCTTCCCGTCAATGTCGACATGTGACAACCACTCCCGACCCAAAAGTGGAGGGCCAACACCATGTACAACATATAAGTTCAGTTTTTGAACTTAGCCATTGTTATCCACACTGACGTTCACTACCTCACCTGTGCATGTTATCATTGTGACATTTGAGGGTTGCATATCCATCCCACTGAAATATTTTGATGCGTCCACATTGATGAGCTAGATGAAATTCATTCCCACATGGATAACACTTCCTAGCTCTTCCATCAGGGTCGTTCTCACTCAGCTTGTAAACCACTCTTACTCCCCGCTATAACGCGGTTATATTCATCACAATCTTTGGTGGCAAGTTCCATCGAAGTCGCTATTTGAACTGCTCGTTCAAAAGAAAGAGAATACGATTCTCCTAGTACCTTCTTCTGTACACTCATGTTTTAAGTCCCACAACGAGCTAAACTCTAAGTCCCTCGTGAAGAGTAGGACCAAAATCACAGTCCTTACCTATTTGTTTTCAATGTGATAACATACTGCGAAACAGTTTCCGTATCCAATTGATTTTTTTTATGGAATCTGAATCTCTCACAAATCACTGATTTCTGAGGTGTGTAATGATCTTGTAAAATGTCAGTCAACTCACTGAGTTGTCTATTCGCCAACATGGCTGGGGCTGATAATGACTTGAAGAATCCGAACGACGAACTTCCAATTATCGACAAAAATGCAGGTACTCTGCGATTCGGCTTCGAAGTATAGTAAGATCCCATCCTCGTCGCCGCTGGTATGTATTTCCTGCTTCGACCCGAATCATCACTCCATCCCCGCATCAGAAAATCCGAAAAAGCTTACACTGCCTGGATACTTTATTACAATGAGACCGGGGATATTTTCAAATTTCGACATCTGATGGGCATCCACCGTTATTATTGTCCCATTGTTTAGGTTGAAGAAACTCCGTCAAGGTAGACAGCTGCCCGGTCCCCGTAACCGTCACGGTCGAGCTAGCAGGGACTCACCATTTGGCAGCTCGCCTAAGTGATTAGATTGTTGGCGGGAAACATTAATCGCTCTGGATCAGTGACCCCCCTTTAAACACCCCCTCGTGCATGGTAGGCTCTTACTGGGGGACTCCATGGAGTCACTGTTATCGTTATACGTATCACTAATTAGGTCCAAAATAGACTGGGACTGCGTAATCTGCAACACTCCCTTCAAACAACCAGGGATAATCTACAACAGGGATAGGTCACTCGCTTTCTTTTCTTTACCATTTGTACCAATTAGCGCGTGCCTCGTCATGCTCCAACGCTCACAGTGACTTGGTTCGTTCCCAGCGCAACTTCGGCTGCGTTTAACAGTACTTCAGCCAGTTTATTGTATCAGTCGGAATTTTACAATGAATGAATGAATGAATGAATGAATGAATTGAATGAATGAATGAATGAATGAATGAATGAAGAGCAATTGCATTGACATTGATAGAATGTTAACTGACACTGTCACACACCCCTCAAAAATAGAACGTTTAAAACTACCACAAAGCGTTGTAAATACCTTTCCAGTTTTGTCAAATACTAAGATCAACAAGAAAGAAAGAAGTTTTAGAAATATAACACTCAAGCATCGCAAGTATCAATGGCGGATCAGAATAGATCGGCGATATGTCATATTTTTCACACACATCAAATACACCCTAACAATTTTTTTTAAATTAAAAAACTGTCACTATTACTTGCAGGCACCTTTCACCTGATGGTATATTCCCCTCATAAAAATTAAAGGTGTATGTGAAAGACGTTTTTAGAACATTAATTAGAAACACTCAAACATCGCATTGTAGTATTTCAATGGCGGATCAGATCAGATCGACGATATGTCATATTTTTCACACACCTCAAATACACCTTAACAAATGTTTTTAAGTTATAAACCTATCACTATTACTTGCAAACACCTTTCAACTAAAGGTATATTTCCCTTCTAAAAATTACATGAATATGTGAAAGAAGTTTTTAGCGATAGGGTTTAATTAGTCTTTCTTTGCTGTGTACCGAGAATTGAAGCCAGTGAGCTACAACATGCCGACTTGAAACTTTACTACAAATCTACTGTACTAATACTGACAATAATAATATTTTTTTTACTTAAAATGAAGTGACAAAATTGGTAACTTACCGTATTTTCTACATGTAGGTTTTCATTTGTCACAACACTTACCGAATGTAATCAGCTGTTGAAAATAAACCGGGCTCAATCTTAAAAACTTAGCTGCCGCCGTATTGGCTACACTGGTCCGTGACGAGCCGAGGCATACGCTAAGGCTCTTTTCGAGGAGTGACCACTCCCCGTTATATAGTCTCCCTGGTTATAGTTCTAAAACTTCTTTCTTTCTTGTTGATCTTAGTATTTGACAAAACTGGAAAGGTGTTTACAACACTTTGTGATAGTAACATTCTGTCAATGTCCATGCCATTCCACACATGCAATAAGATATCTGAATTAATTACTAATGTATAAAATGTCTCAAAGCAGATTTTTAAAAAAAAAGACAGCTGATGTTAAGACATGTGTTCTAGCGATAGTTTTTGCGTTCTTTAACATGTTTGGGGAGGGATGGCCGTGGTGTATCATTGATTCTTTCATTCATTCACATATGTATTTATTGTAAAACTCCGCCTGACACAATAAACTGGCTGAAGAACTGTTAAACGCAGCCGAAGTTGCGCTGGGAACGAACCAAGTCAGTGTGTGCGTTGGAGCATGACGAGGCATACGCTAATTAGTACAAATAAAGAAAGGAAGCGAGTGACCATCTGCAGCATGGACCATCAAGGAGTACAGAGAAGAAGACCGCCAAGCGAACCAAGACCAAGGAAGGCCAGTTCACTGTGAGTTCTTACTCACGGGGAACTGTTCCCCAGTATACTCATGGCGAGTAACACTGGGAATACCTTCTCTGTCACCGCCCTGGTGCACAGGAAAAACGATTGCGACATTGGGGGAGTAGCCGTGTCTACTCCCGACGGTAAAGGCAGGGGAGTGGCCGTGTCCGCTCCCCAAGGAGAGAACAGGGAAGTGGCCGTATCTACTCCCCAGGGGGACATGAGGGGAGTGGCCGTGTCCTCTCCCCAAGGTGAGAGGAGGGGAGCGGCCGTGTCCGCTCCGCAGGATAAGAGCAGGGGAGTGGCCGTGACCACTCCCCACGGGAAACAGGGGGGAGCGGCCGTATCCAATCCCCAAGAGGGAAGCAGGGGAGTAGCCGTGACTACAACCCACAAAGAGAGGGAAAGGGAAGCAGCCGTGACTGCCCCCCGAAGTGCGAAGGGAAGGGGAGCAGCCGTGCCTGTTCCCCAGCGTATGAAAAAAGGGAATAGCCGTGTCTATTCCCCACAAAGCAAGGAATGTAGCCGTGCCTACATCCAATCCAACCCATCCGGGGGCTGGAAAAACAAATCAAAAGAGAGGCCAGAAGGCAACTGGCAACAATGGGGGAATGCCACCCCCTAGCCAGGACTCGGTCATCAGGGAGACCGAGCCTGAGAGTCTGCCCAACTCTCAGGGTCTTACACCTAGCAAGGAAGCAACCGTGCCTACCTCCACACCAACCGCTGGTAGGGTTGGAATAGATACGGGGCTGCCAACCCCAGTATCTGACAATATAGAAATGGAATCTGAGTCCGAAGAGGGAATGCCTAGCCCTCAAAATAACGAAAGGGGAATGCACAGCCCCAATAGAGACAGCTCAGAAATGGAAATGCCTGAAAACGGAGAACATGCCCAGCTCCGTACCGGGAAGACTAAACTGCAGTTCAGTCCTGATGCAATCAACCCCCCAAAAACTCACAATGGCAAGCCCAAGCGCCGACTCCTACATGGAAGCGGCTATGTCACTGCCAATGGGGGAGAAAAGCTTCACGGAAATCAGTCAGTCTGACCGGGAAATAATAAAAGAGCTATGGACAAGGAATTCTAAGAAGTTCAAGGATAAGGCGAAACAAGCCAAAGCTACGGCTAAGGCCACCCCACCCAAGAAGCAGCAGGCGTGGGAGAGGCTAGTCTATTGTACAGACTAAAACCTCACCCTCTCCAGCAGGGTCTCGGCCCAGGCTTTACGAGAGGAGCTAGCCAAATCAGTATCTGTAACAAGAGTTCACAAGGCGAATCGGGGATATGTAGTCAGAGGTGACAACATATATCAATGCGCCAAACTCCCCACAAAAGTCCTTGGGCAGGCTATAGTATGGAAAGTGCCAGGCTGGGTTTCACACACAAGATGCGCGGTGCATCTTGATAAGGGGGATCAGTAATGAAAGGCTCACTACCCAGCAACAACACGATCCTACTATTACTGACATGTATAGGATTAAAAGTCAGGGCAAAAACACCAGAGTAGTAATACTCACAATACTAGGGACAACAGTCCCAGAGACGGTCAAAGTGGCAGGCGAAGTAGTGGCGATGCTTCCCTACCTCCGGCAAACTGCCTCAGCGCGGCAAAATGCCGAACATGCTCCAAGCCAGCCAAAAAACTGCAAAGGCAACTGCTCACTATATTGCACAAACTGCAAAGTTAAGGGACACTCGTCCCTGTCTAACTTCTGCAGGAGCAGGCCGCATAAGAAACACAGTCTAAACACGGAGACTCTAGGCCAACAGACCAAGCAGCCTAAAACTGTAGATGCCAGTAAACAGGCAGCGACCAAGGGCAAGGTCAATGCAAAACCACAGGCACAAATAAACGCCGAGACAACTAGCGCCGGCAACCCTAAGGGCAAGGGTGCAAAAGGCGAAAAGGCGAAAAGGCAATAAAAGCAAAAGGGGCAAAGAAAGTTTTAAAAAGGTGGCAAACAACACTGGCAATGTTGAGACCACCAATGAAATGGGAACAGACAAAAGGCATGCTGAACTAAGCCATGCCAGAAACAGCAATGCCCACAACCAGACAATCTCTGACAAGCTGGTAGAATTCATGTGTGCCGCCATACTCAAACTAGGCACACAAAAGGACAGTGATGAAGGGTCCAAACTCACCACACTGTGGGAGTTGGCTACCAACATCCTGTCCTACGGGCAATCTGCTTCCCATCTCAAACAGCAGATACACAAGCTTAAATAAACATTTAAGCTACCAAATATAAGGGCACAACTGTCATCATGAGCTTACAAATAATGCAATGGAATGCCAACGGTCTGAGGTCACACGGCCAAGAACTCATAGCCCTAGTCAAACCAAACAAAAGGTACTGAAACCCCACGTCATATTAATTCAAGAAGCGAAACTGGGGAAGAGAGCAAACTTTCGGTTACCTGGCTACACGCAATACCGCAAAGACAGAGTGGGGCAAGCTTGGGGTGGACTGGTTACATTTGTCGTCGATAATTGTACATCCACTGAGGTCAAAGCAGAGGTGGGGAGCCTTGAAACCCAGGTCATCTCAGTCAGTATGGCAAATAGCAGAGAGATACGCATCGCAAATGTCTATCACAGGACTGCCGATCCCACCAACATTCAATGAGCTTAACAAACTCAGCGACCTGGTCAGGCCTAATCCTTGGCGACTTCAACACCCACAGCCCGCTGTGGGGAAGGGAAGCCAACCACTCTGACTGCTCGGGCAGGATGGAGGAGGATTGGGTTGAACAGGGACTCGTTATACTGAATGATGGCTCTCCTACAAGACATTGTCCAATCCGGGACGGTCGGACCAGTATAGATCTTGCTATAGCCACAAAACCCCTAGCCCATGATTGTCAGTGGCAGGCTCATGATGGCAGTTGGGGAAGTGATCACTCCTCGTGTTTCACTCTTCTCGGCATCCCACCTCTATGCGATCAACACTCAAACTCTAGAGAGCGGTGGAACTTCTCCAAAGCAGACTGGTCAAAATTCAGAACGGCGTGCTATAGAATCAAACCGTCTGAAATTGTCTCTGATAACATAGACACGTTTTACCTCAACCTAACGTCAGCTATATACAAAGCATCAAGGGCCTCAATTCCTCTCACCAAAGCAAAGGACGGCACCCGAGCCGTCCCATGGTGGAATGAGGAAATAGCCCTAGCTCGACGCATTAGGAAAAAGGCACTAAACAGGTTAAAACGAGACAAGTCTGTTGTAGGTGAAGTTCGTGTAGCTAGGAAACAAGTGAAAGATCTCATAAATCAGTCCAGGTCTGACTCATGGCAAAAGTTCTGTGGATCCCTCAACCACAAAACAAACAGTAAAGCAGTCTGGCAAAAGATACACGCCATCCGAGGGAAACGCAAGTCCGCTCGCATTCCCAAGTTAACAGGGGCTAACACAACAGCGGATAAAGCCAGTATCTTAGCCACCCACTTTGCCTCTGTCAGTAGCAACAACAATTTTTCTGAAGAGTTTACAAAGTCAGAAGAATTGGCACCACGACCCAAACTGCCCCCGTGCGAACAGCACGCATATAACCATGGCTTCAGTGTGGAGGAGTTCAAAACTGCTATACACCACAAAAAGGGTACTTGTCCAGGGGAGGACATGGTCAGCTATGAGATGCTCAAAAGGCTGCCTGACAGCGTCGCCAGCGTCGTCGTACAATTGTACAATTTGATATAGGATAAGGGGGTGGTACCTACAGCATGGAAACATGCAGCAGTAATACCTCTGCTCAAACCAGGGAAGGAGAAGACATCGGCCAACTCTTATCGGCCAATATCCCTAACATCAAACTTGTGCAAAAGTATGGAGGCAATGGTGAACATACGCTTGAAGCACCACCTTGAGACAAACGCATACTTATCTCATGACCAGAGTGGATACAGATCAAACCGCTCATATCTTGACCACATTTTCCGCCTGGAAAATGATATCAGATTAGCCCAGGTCAAGAAACAGTACCTAGCTGCTGTCTGTTTAGACTTCAGCAATGCCTTTGACATGGTATGGCACGATGAGCTCCTCCAAAAACTAGAGAATGTTGGTGTTCATGGGAAAATGGCAAATTATGTTCAAAGTGTTCTGCAAGAAAGGTCAATATCAGTCCTAGTTGGAGACCACCTGTCTGAGCGACACAGGTTAGATAATGGCATTATCAGTCCCACACTCTTCAACATCATGATTGACGACCTATTTGAACATGTCCGAAAGGACGATAACATCAACACCTCAAAGTTCGCTGACGATGGGGCTGTCTGGGTCAAAATTCAGGCTCTAATGCAGAAAACCCTCGATGGTGTGGAAAAATGGTGCGACAAATGGGGATTCACCATCTCACCTGAGAAGACAGTCGGAGTGGTATTCAAGCGAAAGGGTTGCCGAGTAAGCAACACACCCAGTCTCAAACTGAAGGGCAAAGCGGTCAAATTTGAGAAATCGGAGAAGTTTCTCGGGGTAACTAACGATCAACACCTCACCTGGGCAAAACACATTGACAGCATAGCCCAAAGGTGTCAGGAAGACCTCAACGCAACAAGAGCTGCATACGGCAGCTCTTGGGTAGCAAACGGCGAAACGCTCCTGACTCTCTATAAGACCCTTATCAGAAGTAAAATGGACTATGGGTGTGAAGCATACCACAGCGCCTCCCAAACGGTTCTAAACAGGCTTGAAACGATACAATATCAAGCTCTTAAATTGGTTACGGGCGCCACCAGGCCCTACTAGTGGAAACTGGGGACCCACCACTCAAACTCAGACGTGAGAAACTGACATTGAACTATTGGAGTCGCTGCTCCAATCCACTTGTCACTAGACTATGGGAAGAGAAACTCTACCCCGGACGCATAAAAGCATGGCTCCGAAAGAGACCTGACATAACACCAGGCGGGCTCAGAGTCATTCAGCTCAGGCAAGAACACGGATGTGACCCGGTAGAGCCTCCAACATGTCAAATGACAGTGCAATGCTCCCCATGGGAATTAAAATCACCCAATGTCGATACCACTCTCACAAATGAAGTGCCTAAAAGTGAGAACCCAATGTTGCTACGAAGCATTGCGCTTAGTAGGATTGACTCACTTTACGAAGACTCGGCTCACATATATACTGACGGATCCAAGGATCCTGTGAGAAATAGAACCGCCTTTATGGTATCCAGATATACACAGCCTCCACAAACCAATGAATCTCGGTCCGCCTTCAGTCTAGACAGTCAGTCTACACAGCGGAGCTAGAAGCCATACACCATGCACTAAGGTACAGTCGAAACCTTAGAGAGAAAAGAGTGGTTATCCTCTCTGACTCTCTCAGTGCACTACAGTCACTGGCAACTAAGCATTCGAGTAGTAGACCTGACACCATCCGGGACATTTTGGTTCTCATTCAGACACTAAGAAGGGAAAATGAGAAAGAGATCACGCTGTGCTGGATACCATCTCACATAGATATCCCCGGAAATGAGAGAGCTGACAAATTAGCTAGACAAGCGCTAGAATTGGACGTGTCACTGGACCATCCCTACTCAAAAAGCGAAATTCCTAGCATGATCCAAGGTTCAATTACTAGCAAGTGGCAGAGGCAATGGGACACCTCAGACAAAGGCAGATGGTATCATGGACTCCGCCCCAGTGTGAAAGGGAAGCGAACCACTCCCTCACAAATCAGTCGACAAGTCGACATCAGGCTGGCATCACCAAAACCTCTTAAAAAAACTGTCCAACATGCCACACACCAAAGCTACTGTCCCTCACATTATACTGGATTGCCAGCGTTTTGACACAACCAGGCAAACACTCAGAGAAGAAACAGGGCTAGGTACATTGACAGCCACGCAGCTGCTGGCTCGTCCTACGGAGCATCATGCAATGGGAGGGAAATGAGAAGCAGCAAGTGGCCGTGTCCACTCCCCAGGGTCAGAGCAGGGTGAGTACAAGGGAATGGACGTGTCCACTCCCAAAGGGTGAAAGCAGGGGGTGGCCGTGTCTACTCCCCAGGGTGAAAGCAGGGGGTGGCCGTGCCCACTCCCCAGGGTGAAAGCAGGGAGGTGGCCGTGTCCACTCCCAAGGGTGAAAGCAGGGAGGTGGCCGTGTCCACTCCCCAGGGTGAAAACAACAATTTAAGAAATATATACAATGTATATATATACACCCAAGTTCACGTATATATACACCCATGCGACCCAAAGAGGGACAACCATGCGACCCAATGAGGGTCAACACAAGGAAGGACAACAAGTCCAGCCTCAGGCATCCCAAGGAGGTATAACCAGATCCAGCCCCATGCGTGCCAAAGAGGGACATCCACGCCCAGCCCATGAGTCCAAAGGAGGGACACTCCGGCCCAACCCAAGCGTCCCAAGGAGGGACACCCAGGCACAGCCCATGCGTCCCAAGGAGGGACACTCCGATCCAGCCCCATGCGTCCCAAGGAGGGACACCCCTATCCGGCCCAAGCGTCCCAAGGAGGGACACCCTTATCCGGCCCAAGCGTCCCAAGGAGGGACACCACAGCCTCCCCCACGAGTCCCAAGGAGGGACACCCCACGCATCCCCAGACGGGATAGGTCTGCCGAAATGCCAACAGGCGAAGGCGACCTCCAAAGCATCTAACTGAAGAAGAAGAAGCGAGTGACCTATCCCTGTAGTAGATTATCCCTGCTATAACATTCAAGCAACACAAGCATCAATGGCGGATCAGAACAGATCGGCGATATGTCATATTTTTCACACACATCAAGTACACCCTAACATTTTTTTTTAAATTATAAAACTATCACTATTACTTGCAAGCACCTTTTACCTCATGGTATATTCCCCCTCATAAAAATTAAACGTGTATGTGAAAGATGTTTTAGAACAATAACTAGAAACACTCAAACAACGCCCATTAGTATTTCAATGGCAGTTCGGCGATATGTCATATTTTTCACACACCTCAAATACAACCTAACAATTTTTTTAGTTATAAAACTATCACTATTACTTGCAAACACCTTTCAACTAAAGCTATATTTCCCTTCTAAAAATTAAACGAATATGTGAAAGAAGTTTTTAGCGATAGAATTTAGTCTTTCTTTGCTGTGAACCGAGAATTGAAGCCAGTGAGCTACAACATGCCGACTTGAAACTTTACTACAAATCTACTGTACTAATACTGACACTAATAACAATTATTTGACTTAAAATGAGGTGACAGAATAGGTAACTTATATTCTACATGTAGGTTTTTAGTTTCAAAACTCGGCCAATAGAGTTACGCGCCCTTGGTGACATGACGCGCTTGTAACGAGCAGAGAGATCTTTTCTAAAAAGTTTGAATTCTGAGAGGTCCCAACAGTCAGAAGACAACTAAAGAGTGCTACGAGTGCATAAGCTACCACGGTCGTTCGGAAAATGGTGTCCATTGAAGTGTATAGAGCACGGATCGGCTCATTTACCCCACCCAGGGGCACCCGCCAAGTATCACTACCACGGCACGGTAAGTACTCGCCATATGTGTCGGGTACAGATTTGCACTATAGACTATTTCTATGTATGATTGTCTTTGGAACTGTGATCGCTGGCTCGCTGTTTATTAACTCACAACTGGAAAATGTGCGTTTTGATCAATATCTACCAAAAGAAGAAACTTTTTTATGTATTTCTTGTGACGTCAGTGCACTGGAGTGTGACCTGGTTTTGACTTCACACTGTGCACCACGCGCACGTGAAAGGTGTTTGACAGGGGGCCATGCTCTACCCGTGGGTGTTATGTCACAGATACTTATGTGTTCTAATGACATTGAAAGTAACCCCGGGCCCTCTACTCTTGATCAAGTTAAAGACGCAATTCTACAAGAGTTACGTGACGTCAAATCTGATCTGACTTCTCAAATTAGTGCTGTGAAAACTGAAATAGCGAGTTTGAACACCAAATACAGTCAACTTGAGAGATCAATTAGTGACATGCGCGCGGACATGACCACCCTTACCTATCAGCAGGACATCATGTACAGCGATATTGACGCGGTTTCTGAAAAGGTAGATACAGTTTTTGATCATTTATCAAGCACTGACGTTGAACTCGACAAACTTGAGGCTTACAGTCGGCGGGACAACGTCATCATATATGGCATACCAGAGAGTGAAAATGAGAAATCCATATATTGTAAGGAAGCAGCTCTGAATGGTTTAAAAACATGGCAGTCATCTGACGTCATCAGGGCCCACCGTCTTGGCGCTAAACGCCCCAACTCGGACAGACCTCGCCCAATGATTGTGAAACTACAGGCATCTGACGACAAGGTTCGAGCTCTGAAGGCGAGAGCAGTCCTGAAAGAAAACGGCTACGGAATTGCGAGTGACCTCACAACACGTCAACGTAAGCAACTACAAACGCTGAAAGGAACAGGTCAGTTCGGATTCTTTAAGAACGGTAAGCTCGTGTCAGTGCCCCGTACAGGTAGCATGAAATCAACCGCGGATCAGCGTGATACGTCACGCAGCATAGGTAGGAGGATCTCAACACGGAGTCAGAACCGTAACGAAGCCACTGCTCAGGGTGCAACTACCTAGCAGTGTGGCCAAAGCCCGGAACAACCTCCACAGGAACCCTTCTCACGGAACACCGCACGCAGTCCTGACGGTCCATCGTGTGATAACCACGCAGACGAACATTTTACTTTTCTGTGCTGGAATGTAAATGGTTTGAAAAGTAAAATCCAAGATTCAGACTTCATTGACTATCTCAGGAAATTCAAAAATATATGAACTGGTTAGATGGATACGACGTATTCTATTGTCCTGCTGTTAAACTGTCCAAGTTTGGTCGTCTGTCCGGTGGAGTATGCCTGTGCATTCACGAATCAATCAAGAAACTATGTATGTTGTCAAAATTACATATTGATAACGCTCTTTGTGTAAACTTGTCAAAAGAAATATTTTCCATCGACAAAGATATAAAACTGATATGTACCTATATACCTCCTATGGGTTCACAATATTATGATAATTGTGACTCAAGTTGCAGCAACTCCTAGTTGATAACTTAACAGAGTTCAACAACTCTCATCTGATGTTATGTGGAGATATGAACGCTAGAACTGGTCAACTGAATAATCCTATTGTGTGTCCGAGTGAGGACTTTCACAACTTTGGTTTATACTGTGACGATGATGACACCCCAGTCGAGAATCGTAAATCTCATGATAGTACGGTGAATAGATTTGGTTGCATATTGCTAGATATGTGTTATGCTTTCCATTTATTCATAGTTAACGGTAGAGTGAACGGGGACATAAATGGTGAGTTTACATACTGTAGTGAGAAAGGTTGTAGTGTAAATGACTACTTTATTTGTTCCCCGGAATTATTCCAATATTTTCAACACTTTAATATCGGTGAACACTCTGATTCAGATCATTTTCCACTCGAGTTATCCTGTAGCTTCCCGAAAATGACCCCTACATCAAATGTGTCTAATAACAACCCAATCATTACTGATAAGATATTTTGGAATGACTCATTCTGTACTACATTTCTGAATACTCTACGTGAGTAATTGGGCCATTCTGGTGAAAAACTGCTGATTAAACTTGAGGTTGATATGGATGGTGCTGTCAATGATCTCGTTAATACGATATTGAAATCGGCCGAATGTATGAAAAAGGCGTGCAAAGACAGTTCTAAATATAGACCGTTCAGCAGAGAATGTAAAATGGCCAAGAGAAATGCACGTAGAGCTTTAAGAAAGTTTCGATGTCAACGCACAAATAGTAACAGACGGACATACTGTAAAGAGCGAAATAGGTACAAGACATGTTACAGAAACTTTAAACATGAATTCAAATGTAATAAACTAAACAGGCTCAGTAATTCTATGCATTGTCAGTCTAAATTCTGGAAAGAAATTCGACATATCAGAACTAAATGCTCTCAACAAAATTCAATTTCCAAAACCGAGTGGCTCATTCATTTCAGGAATGTTTTCGCAAATAATTCAGTGCTCGATCAGTTTGACCATGGCCAAGACATTTTAGAAATTTCGCATGATTTTAATGGGGACTATGATGAAGTAGATGAACTTGTACTAGACTCGCCTATATCGGATGATGAAATCACAAATGCAATTTCACAATTGAAATGTGGAAAAGCAGCTGGTCCCGATAGTATCATTATTGAAATGCTTAAATGTTCTAAACTGAGGGGCAAAAGAAACGTCCCCAAAGTAAAATTGCAAAAAACATTTCTTCTGTTTTCGTTATGACGGAAATTTATTTAGGAACACATCTCCCGAACGCATCCCCACGGCTCACAGAAAGGAAATCCACGTGGAGTTTTTTGTAAGCATGAAAATTGCTTTTATTCACGTTTTTTGCATGCTTCTGTGGAAACATACCCGTATGAAAGTACAGTATAAAAATTATGCTCGACTGTTCGAATTCATCACTTCAATACGTTGGACACAAAGAACATGCCTCGACTCACGGCAGAACAGAGAGAACGAGCTATTGGGATGTTGCAGCTGGGTGCTTCTCACAGTCACGTTGCAAGAATCATGGGTTGCAGCAAGAAAACCATCACCAGACTGATGACACGCTTCAGAACAACAGGTCGGACTGCAGACAGGCCTAGGACAGGAGACCACCCGTAACCACCCCTCAGGAAGACCGCCATTTACGGGTGCTTCACTTGCGCAACAGATTCCTGACTGTGACGTCATCAGCAACAACCAGCCTTACCCATCCAGTCAGTAGAAGGACCATATCCAGACGACTCCGCCGATTCGGTATCAGAGCCTACAGACCATTCCGGGCGTGACGTTAACGCGTGAACATCGACGTCGTCGATTGGCTTGGGCACGTAGAGTTCGGCAGTGGCAGCCGCGGAACTGGCGCCGGGTACTCTTCAGTGACGAGAGCCGCTTCCAGTTGAACAAAGCTGATGGTCGGGTACGAGTCTACAGACGTCGGAACGAACGCACAGCACGTTGTTGCGTTCAGGAAGTTGAGACGTTTGGCGGCGGTAGTGTGATGGTGTGGGGGGATTTGTGGCGAGAGGAAGACTGACTTGTTGGTGATAGAGGGAAACCTGAATGCCCGTCGATACATTGATGTTGTTTTACGACCTGTCGTGTTACCCTTCCTCCAGCAGAATCGAGGCGTGTTGTTTCAGCAGGATAACGCTACTCCCCACACTGCTGTTGTTACCCGGAACTTCCTGAACAACAACAACGTAAACGTCATTCCTTGGCCAGCAAGATCCCCCGATTTATCACCTATTGAGCACCTATGGGATCATCTCGGCCGTCAGGTGAAGCAACGTCAACATCCCCCACAGACAAGAAACGCTTTGGCTCAAGCTCTACAGGAAGAATGGCGTCGCATCCCACATCACGTGATCAGACGTCTTGTGCACTCTGCACGACGTCGTGTGGCAGCATGTATCGCTGCAAGAGGTGGACACACTCGCTACTGAGGAGTTGGACACTCAAAGACACTCTGTCAGTACTGATGTGCATGTGTTGTCATGATCGAAAACCGGACATTTGAACCTCCTGTGAAAAACGTCACAAAAACTCTACTTACAGCAAATTGTTTCAATTGTTCTGTAATGACAGTCTGCATAATATGTTCAAAAATTATATCAAACATTTCAACATTGAATTGCACGTGTTTGTATCATTTTATGATACAAAAATGATCGGGGACGTTTCTTTTTGCCCCTCAGTTTATTACCGAAATTCTTCCATTTCTCAACAAACGCTTTAATAGATTATTCACAAAAGGTGTATTTCCTCGCAGTTGGTCAATTTCTATTATTGTCCCAATTCACAAGAAAGGTGACTTTAATAATCCCGATAATTACAGGGGAATATCTCTTATGAGTATTCTCGGCAAAGTCTTCACTTCTACACTAAATACCCGACTCTCTAAATGGGCAAACGTGAGAGATATGATTCCTGAGAATCAAGCTGGTTTTCGTAAGTAATACTCCACAACTGATCATATTTTTACTTTGTATGCACTGATTCAGAAATGTTTATTCCGTCGAAAACACAAACTGTATGTAGCTTTTGTCGATTTTAAGAAAGCATTCGATTCTGTAGATATACCCAAATTATGGTATTGCTTACGTAATGCCGGTTTAACCGGGAAAATGTATACTATGTTAAAAGCAATGTATTCAAATGTAAAATCTTGTGTACGATGTGGTTCTGGTGTAACAGATTATTTTGACTGCCCAATGGGACTACGACAAGGATGCATTGTAAGTCCGATTTTGTTCTCATTCTTCATAAACGAATTTTATTATGAGGTTATGCAAAAGGGTAAACATGGTGTACAGATGTTCCCAGATATGATAGGACTGTTTATGCTCCTATTTGCAGACGATGTCATTTTGATATCTGAAACTATTATTGGTCTGCAAAATCGGCTAAATATTCTTGAAAGTTATTCTGAAAACTGGAAACTATCCGTAAATTTAGACAAAACTAAAATAGTCATATTCAGAAGGGATGGCGCTGTTGCATCTAAGGAGAAATGGTTTCTTCACGGAAAATCTGTTGCTATTGTTAATCAATATAAATATCTGGGGATAATTTTTTCAAATACGATGAGTTTAAAAAGTTGTGTCTATGACTTGTTCCTACGTGCAAAGAAAGCAATGATCTCAATTTTATCTATCTCACATGAATGTGGAATTTTAACTCCAAATATATTTTCCAAACTGTTTGATGCCCAGATACAACCCATTTTATTATATGGATCGGAAGTGTGGGGATTTCAACGCTACGATTACTTGGAGAGATTACATCTTATGGCTTGCCAGAAGTTTTTATGTGTTGGATCCGCTACTCCAAATTGTATGGTTTACGGTGAATGCGGGAGATATCCTATGTATATTAATTCGCAAATACGATGCCTTAAATATTGGTTTAAGATTCTGTTAATGCATGAAAGTCGTCTACCAAAAATATCTTATAATATGATGGTTCATCTAGATAATATGGGTAAAATATCTTGGGCATCACATATTAGAAATCTTTTGTTTTCTCATGGATATGGGTAAATATGGATAAGCCAGGGAGTGGGCGATGTCTTTATGTTTTTAAAAGAATTTCGTGATCGAGCGGTTAACATGTTTCATCAGGAATGGCATTTCACTCTAGAAAGCAGCTCTCGTTACGAATTATATAGAGCATTTAAAAACCTACTACAACCTGAACTGTATTTATCTAAACTTACTTTTAAAGAACCACTAAACTTTGTTTTTTGTTACTCTTTTAACCATTACATATGAAAGATTTGTGGTTAGTCTTATGCGGAACACCAAATTTATTCTTTAAAAACTTGTGGTTAATTAATACCGAGCGATTAAAAGTGGCCAAAAAGTCGCCTGCTTCCCTCTCGCCCGCCAACGAAACCACAGACAGGTTACGTAACTCTGTCGCCAGAGCACAGCAGTGACGTCATATGAGGAACGATTTTCAGTTAGTTGTATAGAAAATGTGTAGCACGCTCATCATTTTGATGATTTCTCGACATCAACGACGACATGCCGAATCGTTGCTTTGTCGTCAATTGCTCCTAGGGGTCGGGCGATGGTGTCCCCATGCACAGATTTCCACAGGACCCCGCAGTTCGTGCTAAATGGGTTATGTTTGTGAGTGCGAAGCGAGCGTTGTGGAAGCCTGAAACGATATCTTACTTGTGTTCAGATCGCTTCACGGAAGTTAAAGAATCAAAAATACTTACTAGTTGTAGTAAAATATGCATATGATTGATGACCATAAACATTTTCTATGACACAACTTGTAACATAACGATTTCTTCCTCGGAAGTGAGGTTGTGGTCGAAGTAACAATAATATTGTAAGTAGTATTTATTGACACCCACCTCGCAGCCACGAGAGAAATTCTTATGATATACGCTATGTCATGCAAATTCCTATTGCCCATCAATAAAATACATATTTTACTACCAGTAGAAAGTAGTTTTGATTTTGTAACTCGGTGAAAACAAACCTAAATGCCATTTATCCTCAGACTGGCGGATGTTCCCGACAGGGCGCCGCCATTTTTAAAAATAAAAAAATCTGTTAGAATTAATGAGATTATAGTTTGTTTTCATCAAGTTAGAAAATCAAGACTACTTTCTACTCGTTGTTAAATATGTATTGGAATCATAACCAAACGGATTTTGCATGACACAATTTATAACATAACGATTTCTTCCACGGAAGCGAGGTGGGGGTCGAAGTCACAATACTGCGCGATAAATTTCTTGCTACATTCCCATGGTTAATGTCCACTCACCAGTATGTAGATACTAGTCAATGTGCGTCTTTATATTTGGTCTTATAATCCTAATTAGTTTATTATCACACTTGTATGCATTTTGAAACTAAATAAAAAGCAGACGATCTCCTGATACTTATAGTGAATTTATAACAGAACTGTAATATCTAGACATTTTATAGTTTGCCAATGTGAATCATAATTCGCACACACACCCTAGTGCATGTTGTCTGTCTCATTACACTTCACGGCGAAAACAATGATTCTGTTGAATGCTACGACAAATGAATAAAAACAAAATGCAAATATTAAAATTAAAACAGATTAAAGTTATAGGAACAATATCAGGCCATTACCTTGTTCGAGGAATGTATCCATCAATATCCACAAAACTGTTCCAAATGATGTGTCTTTTAACAGTTAAATATACGAAAAAGTGATAAATCTTTTCAGGTATTGGTGTATAGTCTCATTGGTCACCCAAGATAGCACACCTGGCAACTAATTGCATAATGTCCGCCTTTCTTTAAAACAGTAATTTAGTTAGCCAATAATGGGCAATCAATCAATGTATTGCCGGTTAATCCTTTGAAAGAAGGACGTTGTTTTTACGCAGACACCGACACGACAGAGTGTATTCAGTATAGATTAGTAAATCTACATACATAAACACTACCTTTTGACAATTCCGCTGTGTAAGATAAAAGTAATTAATCAATCAGCGTGTTATCGGTTAATCCTTTGATCGATGTTTATAATGTTGAATATTTACTCCAGACACAAGAAATGCCAAATGGGAACCTTTGTCGGGTAATCTAAGTGTGTTACCACTAATTATACCTGTTATAAATTCATTAACTGACCATTAAGTGAATGATGACAAATAACATGTGTAGGTTTAAACCACCTAACACGGGTTACAACGAGGGAGTATTAATTGCTGTATTGCATGTGAAAACTTATGGGCCGACACTGTTTTGAGAATACAAACAGATTTTTACATGACATGATTAAATATCGAGGTAAAACAACACAGAAATGGGATCAATTTGGATCAGTCATTATACAAATAGGGCCTAACGACACCAATCGATTTTGACAGAATCGTCTATGAAAACAAGTTGTAACTCGGAAACTAGGCAAAGCAGGAGACAAAATTAAATGACAGTAGATTGTGAGAACATATAGCTTTCATTTTCCACAAAAATTGTCACGATTTCAGGTTTATACAAGCCTGTAAACACGATAATTTACCCCCTAAAATGTAGATGAATTCTGCATCGGCTCTCAAAGCTATTCCTCATATGACGTCACAGAGGCGCGCCGCTCTGATTGGTTGAAATTTCGTTCGCGGGTGAGAATTGTGCACTGTTGTCAAAAAGGTCGATTTAAGTCAATTAAAGGTCGAAATGAGTAGTTTTAATGACGGGGTTTCATTTATAACGATGCCAGTTAGTGATTTATGTATTTTTACCCCCTAGGGTTTATGTGACCTTTAAGTCTAACAGAAATATATTTGTCAAATATAGGACAGGTTTGTTGGACTTAATGGTAAATAGAGGCAGATCTGAAAGATCTTGTCCTTTATGTAATTCTTCAGTAGAAGATGAACTACATTTTACCCTTGACTGTCCATTTTATGAAGATTTACGTTACATGTATATCCCAGAACGTTATCTGTCGGAACCACCACTGATAGCTTTTACCAGTTTATTAACAACTAATAATGAATCCGCCCTACGCAATCCAGCTCTCTATGTTAAATATGCATTTATTCGTCGTAACGAGCACTTACAGTTAACCATGTCCTAATGTATGTAACTCGCTTGTATTAGGGCCGGTGGCCTAAAATACAATAAACGATTGTCTTGTCTCTCTAATCAGCTGTTGAAAATAAACCGGGCTCAATCTTAAAAACTAAGCTGCCGCCATATTGGCTACACTGGTCACGTGACGAGCCGAGGCATACGCTAAGGGGCTTTTCGAGGAGTGACCACTCCCCGTTATATAGTCTCCCTGATCATATCAAGAAACAATGTGATGTTTGATTACCTATTATTTTAAAACCACACAGCGTATATCCCTAAGATTTTATAGGCAATTAACACTGCATGCAATACATCGATTACTACTCCCTTGATGTAACCGTGTTTGGTGATATAAACCAACACCCGTTTATTTGTCATCATTCACTTGATGGTCAGTTGGTGAATTTATAACAGGTATAATTAGTGGTAACATCACTCAGATTAGCCGACAAAGATTCCCATTTAGCATTTCTCATGTCTGCACTAAATATTCAAGATTTTAAATTAAGGTCTTATGTACTACATGTTATGTAATATATGCATGGATGTGCAGCAAAAGGAATTATCAGCTGAGTTAAAACAAAACAAGCACAGATGAAAGGATTTAACCGATAACACGCCATTGATTTATAACTTTTATCTTGCACGACGTATTTGTCAAAAGGGCCCTGTCAAAATGTAGGGTTTATGTTTGAAGAGTTACTAACGTACATGTATACTGAAGAGGTTTATTACCGTGGAGTAGACATTTGTGATGTTTATAACAACAATAAGGGCGGCACGCAGGGATTTTCAGGCTGACCACATTTGGAGAACATTAGACATAATCTGTGATGATAAGCATGCAGGTAACACTAAATTCCCAAGTTGAAAATAAAATAAATTGTACAACGAAGTGATATACGTAGAAAATACCAGATTTTAGAGAATATTTTACTTTATTCATGATATGGCAACAACAATAAAATTTATTAAAGTGACATCTTAGCACAAATTATTTTAATCATCATCACGATAAAACAATTTCATAATACATGTACATAGTACGCATCCAGTCTACACTGCAGTTTTTTTAAGTATGAAACTGCGTCTGCGAACGCAATTACACTTATTCTACCTGCAGAAAAATCATCAGTGGCATTGTAAAATATATTTATGTTATTTGTTGTATTTATTGCCATAGCGGATATTTATACCTTTATATCACTGTTGACACGTTTGTGGTTACGTATGTCAGGATGTTTGGTGACTATATCATCGACAGTGGAGACAGCTGAGTCTCTACAACATACTCAGGACCCCCAAGATGCAGCATTTCTCTAAAGTGTACCATACATAGGTATCTTCCACCTCGTGAGGTCGGAATAAACTCTACAGATGACAATGAGTATGTGCTATGGATCAGAGTATGTAAGTCACTTGTAAATATTAATCAAGACTTGTACTTTGGTTGCGTATATATACCCCCAGAGGGTTCGAGATATGTGCATCATGATGTATTTACAGAACTTGAGACATCAATCCTTAATCTTGCTTCAGTGAGCGATTACATTATTGTGTTTGGAGATTTTAACGCAAGGACTAGAAATTTGAGTGATTTTAGTGCATTTGATGAACACATTATAGATGAATTTGGACTAGACTTAAATGAACTGAATATTGAACTTAAGCCACAATTGGTTCTAGACGAACTGAACCTACCTCATGAGAGATCAACAAAGGATATAGATAGGACAAATAATTTTGGAGTCAAACTTATCGACATGTGTAAACATCTTAATTTACTAATATGTAATGGTCGTTTGGGAAAAGATCATAAGGTTGGTAAGGCAACCTGTAAAGACAGATCTGTGGTTGATTATGTTATAACTACTCCCCTCTGTCTATCACATTTTACAAATTTTGAAATCTTAGATTACTCACCCCTATTTTCTGATGTGCATTGCCCCGTAAAGTTCTCATTCAAGGCCACAATTCCCCAGACAGATATGCAAACACATCCAAAAGGTAATCCAGATAGAAATCCATTTGAAAGTAGAAAACCGAAACGATATGACTCTGATTTATCCTTCACATTTCAAAACAACATCAATCAAGGCAAGGTGTGTGAACTGATTGAGCGCGCACGTGCAGCGCGTGGATCACAGGTAAATGAACAGGTGATCAACAGCGTGACTCGTGATATCGGGAATGTGCTTATTGACGCAGCCTGTACAACATTTGGAGAAAAGAAATATATAAAATTAAATGCCATTCATTCAAAAAAATACGGATAAGCCCTGGTTTGGTCAAGAATGCCGGAACAGTAGAAAATTATTCCAAAAAGCCAAATATAAAGTTAAAAAATCAAATTCAGCTATTGATAGAGCACATTTTCGACTAATGTCAAAAAACTATAAAAAAATGTTTAGATAAACACATACGAAACTATCAACATCAAATAAATGATCTATTCCGGAAGAATAAGAAGAGCTCGCCTAGAGAATATTGGAAAATGCTCAACAAAGCGCACGGTAAACAAACTGAAAATACCCCTGATGTTGACACTTTTTACAAATATTTTGTTGGAATAAGTGAGGAATTCGAACCAAACGAGGCTGATCTCGACGAGAAATTGACTGAGACATGTATTTTCAATACTGAGACCCTTAACAGCGACATTTCACGAGAAGAAATAAAACTTGCGGTAAAACAAATAAAAAGAAATAAAGCATCGGGCGTTGATCTAATCGAAAATGATTTTCTGATTGACTCAACAGATCTACTTATGCCTCTGTTTTTAGAACATTTCAACCTTGTACTATCATCGGGTATTCTACCGGAGTCGTGGGTTACTGGCGTTGTTAAGCCAATCTATAAAGGTAAAGGGTGTAAACTGGATCCCAACTCATACAGACCTATAACAATTTTAAGTTGCCTTGGTAAACTTTTTACAAGAGTGTTAAATAACAGACTGAATACATTTTTAGATACTAACAATATACTTAACCCAACACAGGCAGGCTTCAGACAAGGGTTCTCAACATGTGATAACATTTTTACTATGCAAATGATGATCCAAATACTAAAACTCTCTAAAAAGAAACTATATACGGTATTTGTAGATTTCACTAAAGCATTTGATAAAGTCTGGAGAATTGGGTTGTGGCATAAACTAACAAAAACTGGGATAGATGGGAGATTTTTCACACTCATAAGAAATATGTATCACAACATAAAATCTAGGGTAATGATTGGAAATACCATATCAGATGAATTCCCGTGTTACGAGGGTGTGCGACAAGGTGAAAACCTGTCGCCTCTTTTGTTCTCGATATACCTAAATGATCTTGAACAACACCTCCTTGATAGTAGTTGTACTGGTTTTAAATATGAAACGCAAACTAACAGCATCGACCTCTTATACCATTTTATTATATTGTTATATGCAGATGACGCTGTACTGTTCAGCGAAAATCCAAATGATTTACAAAAATCCCTGAATGTCTTCTTTCATTACTGTAAGAAATGGAAACTTAAAGTAAACTTATCTAAAACGAAAGTTGTTATCTTTGGAAGCGGCCCCGCGAAATCTTCGAAACTCCACTTTACCTACGGAACTGAAACTATAAATATTGTAGATACATACGATTACCTTGGAATTAAATTCCATAGAAATGGGCGATTTGTCCAAGCAATTAAATCACTTACGGAAAGCGCCACCAAAGCAATGTATTGTCTTTTAAAGAAATCCAGGAATGTTAATTTACCTTTAGATTGCCTTTTCGATGCATTTGATGTTATGGTCGTTCCAATTCTATTGTATGGCTCAGAAATATGGGGACACGAGAACTTAGAAATAATAGAAAGAATTCACTTAAAATTTCTGAAATTAGCTTCCGGTTTGAGAAATAGCACCCCAAGTTATATGCTTTACGGTGAATTTGGAAGAGAGCCTTTGAGTATTAAAATCTATAAGCGATTTATTTCACATTGGCATAAATTAGCCTCTGAGAACACATATTGGAAGCCATCCCAGATTATATATAACTGTGTTAACCACATCTGTGACAATACAAATAAAGTTCCATGGCTACGTTTTGTGAAATATATCCTTGATAACTGCGGTCTATCCTACGTGTTTCTAAATCCGTCTGTATGTTCTACGCCCTGGCTTGTCTCAATGGTCGAAAACACCTATAGAGCCCAGTTTTTCCAAAATTGGAAGTCAAATGTTGATTCTAGTTCCAAGGGGGATTATTATAAATATTTCAAAACTCAACCAATCTTAGAAAAATATCTTCTTCTTCCCAAAAATATATACTACCCAATTTTGAAGTTTAGAACATCTAACCATAAATTACCAATTGAGACAGGCCGATGGTTGGGCATTCCACGTGAAGACAGACAATGTCCACTTTGTGAATCAAACGCTGTTGGAGACGAGTTTCACTACTTGTTTAGATGTGAAGCTTTTCTCCAATTCCGACGTCAGTCTCTGAACACTAAATACCTAGAATTTCCAAATTTGTCCATCTTTAAGAAACTCTTGTCTACTACCAGCATAAGCGACCTTAAAGGCCTTTCTAAATTACTGAACAATGTATTTAATGCATTTAAAAAAATGAAATATTGTAATTATCTTATATCTTTCTATCGTGTAAGCTGCTGTCTTGTGATATATGATGTAAATGTATATACGTTTATCTCATGTACCGCCGTAAGGCGGTTTATAGAGAATAAAGAGTTTGAGTTTGAGTTTGAGTCAACGTCTACAGGAACAATCCAACTTTCAACTCCCATGTGCGACGTGCTGCTTCTCTTCCCCTCCTCCCGGTGGATCAGGTCCATGATGCGTGGATGGATACATTGACTGCGTCTCCAGTTGTTGAGGGTATTGCTGCCTTCAACGACTACATGACCTCTACATGGGTAGACTACGACGCAAGATTCCCGCCTCGTATCTGGATGAAAACACAGGACCCAGAACCAACAATCATTTGGAGGGTTTTCACAACGGCTTCAAGAAACTCGTCAGAAAGCATCACCCGAACATATATGAATTCGTCATTGCTATAAAGAAATTGGAAACAGCGAACAGACTGGCACGCAGACAGATCGATCATGGAGCAGCTGTCCGCCCCAAATCAAGAATCTACCGAAACCTGGAGAGTCGCTTGGACAGACTTAGAGAGCAACTTGCTTCTGGGAGAAGATCACCCCTTCAATTCGTCGACGCAGCTGGTCACCTTATCAAGTTGAAGTGAGAATGGACAATGTCACGATTGTGATCGGAAAATGACAAATAACAGAATAAATAAGTAACAGACAAATAACAGAAATAAATCCTTCAACTACTTCAACTAGAAGTGATGATACGATGTTATATAAGATAAATAAATTATCATTTCATTGTGATCAGAAAATGATAAGTAACAGAAATAAATAAATTCTTTTTGTCCTTCATGGAAGAGTCCATTTTTAGATCATAGGGGTGCCACTAGTTCACCATTGCGTAATCAACAGTCAACAGACCACGACATGTTGTTTTGAGACTGTAGGCGAAATGGGATGTAGGCGAAATGAGAACATACCGTTCAGAAAGCTAATCCTTAAAACAACATGCACCGTCAACCCGTCATTTTTTAAAAGAATTGTGGACATTATGTAACAAATTGTCAGGTGTATTATCTTTGGTGTCCAATGAAACACGGTCACGTGACATGGGACAGGTTTTGGGGCAGCTGCAGATGAATGGCATATCGTTCCATTATGTGGATACTGATTGATACATTTCTCGAACAAGGTAATAGCCCATTAGTTTTGTTATAACGTTAGTTGTTTTTAAGTTTTGATATCTGTATTGTTTTGTATTTTTCTTGTAGCATTCAACAAAATCATTCCACTTCAATTTCTTCGCCGTGAAGTTCTTCTAGGCGAGACAGACCACATGTACTAAGTCACGCTTAGGGCAAATGTGTGTGAAATATGATTCCCTTATGTTTTAGGTACTCTATAACATATCTAGAAATTACAGTCATTTCATAAATGTATGAGGTTCCAGATTGCTTATAAATATAATAATGCATTAATAATGATAATGCTATAATTCATTTTCTTTCAATCCTAACAGTATTCACTACTGGCAGATGAAGTTAAACTTAAATATATTTTATGTCTATAAGTCTACTGTATGTTCCTTATTGAACATTTACGAAAATATTGTCCTTTTTTAGTACAGTTATGTGTAATGTGCATAACCACTCCCAGTTAGTTGTATTAGTATGCATCACTTTGAGAAACATTACAAACGGAAAGCCAACGGGTAACTGAAACCTAATGGAGCCTTACCGGTTCCTCAGTAATTTATAAGTTTAAGGTATCCGTAAGTAACAAAACGTAAAGCAGACAAAGTATCATTGGTAGTTTCCATATTCTTTCAATTAGGTTTAACTTTTCCTGAAATAAATCTTGTTTCATTTGACAATATCTTTTATTTGAATTCTGGTGTACAGAAACACTGAGATCACTAAACTGAAACCTATAAACATGTAATACATAGACAGTTTAACGTAGGTTAATGTAAGTTTCTGGATATATGCTGTATATACTGGTATATATTGAGTAAAACTACCAATGATACTTAATGATATGGAAACTACCAATGATACTTTACTGTAAGTTTCCATTTCTGGGAACTAACTTTGTTGGTTTCCGGCAGTTTCCAGTCGCTGAAACTAACCTTGTTGGTTTCCGGCTGTTTCCAACATGATTCTCACATTACCCAGTTTCAGGTAGGTTTCCGGAAAACTGGAAAACATGTTATTTATGCTGTGTCGGATATACAACTAACACCAAACAGAATGAAAGGCTGGAAGGGTATATCGGATGTATAACTAACACCAAACAGAATGAAAGGCGGGAAGAGTATCTCGGATATACAACTAACACCACAGAATGAAAGGCTGGAAGGGTATATCGGATATACAAATAACACCACACAGAATGAAAGGCGGGAAGGGTATATCGGGGGGGGAGACGGTGATTTCGTAGACAAAACCAGTTCGTAGACGCGGTGAATTCGTAACCCAGACCGGTTCGTAGACGGTGATTTCGTAGACGTGTATAAATAATTGAATATATAGTATATATTAAGTTTGATTTTTACTTAGATGTTACTTAGAATGTTTATAACGAAGTTGTTATGCTTTGTTTTCAGTGATACGAAACTAAGGGCAGCTAAAGACTCAAGGAAATTGTGAATGAATATTTTCCCGTATGCTTTGTTTTCAGTGATACGAAATTAAGGGCAGCTGAGGACACAAGAAAATGTGATTGAAGGGTGAACGAATATTTTCCCGTATCTTGTCTAGACTTGTTTTACATGTATTTGTATATATAGGGTTTGTGTTGTATTTTTTATTTTCAGTGATACGAAAATATTGTTACTGTGTGTGTAATAAAGATGAAGCGTCGTAAAATGTAAAAAGACAGACAACATTGTTATGGAAGAGTGATAATGTAATATATTTAACAACAATTTTCACAACAGCACGTGTCAAAGTAGTAACACAGTATCACAGTCACTCAGTGACCATTGGCCCATTTAGTTTTGACACCTCCCTCAGCAGCAGGTGATGTAGGGTTCGGCGACGATGGTGGAGAGAGGCAGGGTCGGGGACAGAGGAAGAGTCGGAGAAGGTGGAGACGGAGGGGGGTAGTGAACAAAATTAGTCTACTCATCATAATTGCCGACTGGTTTCATTGTTGTGGGAGGATTAACAGGTTTCACTGAGTTGTTGTGAATGTTAATTAGGAAGTGGTGAGTTGTTTTGATTGCGAAATACTCTGTGTGGGAGATGTAAGTGTTTTCTTAATAAGTGTTTTCTGCTACTTCTCTGCTGGTCTGCGTAGTTGAACGTTGAATGACGATACTTACCTAATACATATCTTTTAATTTTACACAACTGAATTTAATATATTAGCGGCCTATGATTTGTCGGAATTTGTGACATGGACCACTGTGAAGCATATTTTGTTATTTTATTATTTAAGGATATTTTCACCACCGATCATACTTACCTGATATATTTTATTTATTTCACAAAATGCAAACACTTTTCGTCGATTTTCTTCATCATTGAGGATGAACTTTTCCCATTTTAATAACGTCTACGAATTCACCGCTCAATCCGTCTACGAATCCACCGGATTTCCACGAACCGGTTTTGGTTACGAATTCACCTACAGCCCCCACCGACACCCACCCATTCCGACGTTTGGGCAATCCGCGTAAACACATGACACATGGCAAGTTTGATATAATAATATTCAATGTGTCAAAGATATTCACGGTGTACACAGTAATAAATGATACTCATGGTCCGTTTTGACTGTACCATTTTGTACACTGGTTTGATTGCCTCAGAGCGCTTGCTCTGGACGTTTTGAACTAAAGTTGTAGTCCGTTTTGGCACTTGTCTGGTTTGACTGGTACCCCTTCGTCGACTCGCGGTCCTTTATCAACATGGCTTCACACTCAAGGTCAGAGGACGAACTCGGACGTAAATGGGATCGCTGTCTTTCAGATACTGGCATTAAGATAGGTATGGACACACTCGGACTTCTCGGTGCCACAACGTCACCATATGTCGTCACCTAGTGACATATTTTGACTATTCTCAAAAGATACCAAAATTTTCACCGAGTTAGGTCTGCTGTCGTAAAGTTGACTTGTCTGTGTACAGTAGTTGGCCATAAGTGAGTCATCATTAGTGAGATTCTCATAGACTTGCATGTTATTCCTTGGGGTTTAGGGGGGGTCATATATTTTATTTCGGTCGAATTGCTTTCAATGCTTATCTGACAGCTGGGAAATCATCTCAGCTACATACACATAATTTCCATTCAATAAACGTCAACATATATTAGACATACCAATCAGGTTTAACATGTCTGTCTATGGAATAGGTTAAAATTAACTTGTACTTATGGTGCTTAATCAACGGAAAGATGAAAGAAAATTATGTACACGTTGCTGAAGATGATTTCCAAGATTTTTGCAAAATATCAAAATAAAATGACTTCTACTCAATTTATGAAAATTATTCTTGCAACAGTTAATTAACATGTAAGTCTATGGAAATTTCACTAATGATGACTCACTTATGGCCAACTACTGTAGCTATATTTCAAACTATCAAAATCATTTAAAAACTTTTGGAAGCACCATACGTTCTTAAACAATTCAACCGCCTCCGTGGTGTAGTGGTTATAGCGTCCGCCTGGAGAGTGGAAGTTCGCGGGTTCGATCCCCGACCGCATCATACCAAAAGATATTAAAATGTGGTACTTGTTGATCCCAGTCTGGCGCTCGGCATTAATGGGTACAATAAGGACTGGTCGGCTCTGAGTCAGGATAATGTGTCTGGGTGGGGTATTCATGCTTCACTGTGGCATGGTATCTCAGTGGGCTAGCACTATAAAACCAGTTTAAGTCTGGGCTAGTACAAGCAGCCGCACATACACATACACATGCTTGCACGTCGTCATATGAGCGAAATATAATCTCAAGCACGACGTAAAACCCAATTTCACCTCACCTCACCTTGAACAATTTGGGGTGGTGGGGTAGCCTAGTGGTTTAAGCGTTCGCTCTTCACACCGAAGACCCAGGTTCGATTCCCCACATGGGTACAATGTGTGAAGCCCATCTATGTGTCCCCCGCCGTGATATTACTGGAATATTGCTAAAAGCCTGCCAAACAGTTTTTTTTCTATCACCATATTTCAGCGCTATTTACAAAATTACTCTGTCATACTTCGTAAAATTAATGAAACAAAAAATCCAGCCCGTTCACTGCCGCAAACATGTTTTTATATAGCATGGCGGAAGGGAATCATGGCAGTACAAATAGGTGTTTTCTCACAACTAACTGTAACAATTATCTGCATTTCAGAATTTCACATGTTATTCGTGAAATAATGTAGTAGATTTATATCATAAAGTAAACTTGAATAATTGATTGTGTTCACTTATGTTACTTAACATGAAGAATTTTCTGTCCTTTATTGTTGTCAAATACCGTCGGGAAAAAATACCCAAAGTGTATGTGACCAGAACTGCACACGCATGATACAGATGTTTTGGTGATGTACCAGTACCATTAGAATCTACATAATGTAAAAGTTGGTATTTTACCGCTAGGGTACACTATTTTTGGTTATGTTGTGGGTTTTTTGGACACTTCAGACCAGAAAGTTGGTTGTCTCGATCATCGTATCAACATTTGTAAAACATGCCACTAACCTAAAAAAGATAGCAGCCTAAACACGAAGCATTGACTATCAGTCATTAGAGGCTGTTTTTAGTTACATGCTTTTATAGGTCAGGCTGTTGCAGGGCTCCAGATAAGGGCCATATCGGCGTATGTACGGATAAATAATATGCACGATACGGAAGTAAATAATTAAGAAACCGTAGCAGATACGCACCACAGCAATAGTGTACAGTCTTTGAATCATTATCAGACGTATTTATATGAACAAGTATTGTTTTATTGTTTATTGACCTGTTTACCCAAGAGTAACAATGTTGTGGTGCATATATGAAACGAAACACAAGATTACTGATACACCATTAAATTCCATTCAGTGCTGTAAATGTACTCTTTAAGTTTTTCCAGCACTCTAGTGCTGGGAATTGGTTAAAATCTCATAATTGATGATTGGCTCATTACAACCGATCAATCATCGAAAATAATTGGTTAGCGTCATTTATGAAATTTTCCTGATTATTTTTGTTCGTGGACAAAATAATAAAGAAAAAAACATGTAGTTCTTTGGTGTTTTTGCAAATTGCACAAAATGCATTTGCAAATTTCACATCCTTAAAGGATGACTAGTAGGTTAGGAACATTAATTGCTTGGAGTTTTTTAAGATAAATTCAGTCATGACTTGGAACGAGCTTGTAGTGGTGATGAAATGTAACAGACAAAACCAACTTTGTGAAAAATATTGTTAATGCAAACAAGTGTTCCAGAATTGTTTGTGTTCGATTATGAGAAAACATGATTGATTGCTTGGTCGTTTAGTCACTGCAGCCAATCTTCGATTATTTCAATTAATCGGACCACCACTACAGCACGCCTATATTGAAAAAATAAGGAGTACATACTCTTGATGTTGAAAAATTATCTGGAGCCCTGCTGTTGGCTGTGGGCTCCCACATGCAGATCCCATCATCAGGGTCAGGTGGTTAGGGAAAGCAAAGTTTATTCAAACTTTCAACTTTTGGATCATATGTACTAATCAATAGGATATGGTATGCATTTCTGTTCAAATATCTAATGATGCGGAAGGGGTGGTTGTTGGCCACTACAGAAATGTACCCTATGATGGGTGCATTCCACATTGTGTCATTTTCTTGATCAGAATTGTCGCACTGTTGTATTAAGGCTTGTTTATACGGCGAAAATATACACATGTGCAAATTTGCATACATGAGTAAATTTACATAGGGAGTGTAATTTGCTAGGGTGAGCAATTTGCTATGCGTTCATACGGACTTTAGGCAAAGCGGTAGTAAATCTTGATAATAGTTTATTTCTGCACTAGCAATGGATGGAGTAAGACGGGAGATAAGAAGAAGGTATAGGCATTTCCCATATTACATCAGTGTTGGTCTGATACTGGGATGTTCCCATGATCGAACTTCAAGAAGAAAGCCAAGATCAAGTCATTGGTATACGGAAGTTGTTGGCAAACATTTCACTGATGCCGAATGGTTAGAAAATTTTAGAATGCGAAGAGAAACGTATGAATTGATCTGCACTCGACTAAACGATGAGCTCTCTCCCTCTGAAAATACGGTTGAGGAACCATTGGATGTGAAGAAAAAGGTTGTTATAACAATCTATTGGATGGCTTCCTCCCGCAGAATATAGAACTGTGGCCAACCTTTTGGTGTCGGAAGGCAACCCGTATATATCAAGGCGTCCATCAAGTGTGTGAAGCCATCATGAAACTTCTCCTGACTGAATACGCCAGGTTCCCCAGGAGACGCATTGAAGGATGTTATCAGGGGCTATGAGGAGCGCTTGGGGATTTCCAAACTGTGTAGGATCTATAGATGGCAGTCACATCCCTATCATAGCTCCTAAATATTCACACGGGTGACTACCTGAACAGGAAAGGTTTCTATTCTCTTATCCTTCAAGGGGTATGTGACCACAACCAGATGTTTACAAACATCAATATTGGCTGGCCAGGCAGAGTGCATGACGCCGTGTCTTTGTGAACTCAGACATTTATTTCCTTGGTGATGATGGTTCTCTCTTACCAAACTGGTTGAAGAACATCAGAAATACACAGATGCCCTTGGTGCTCCTTGGTGATGCAGCGTACCCCTTAAAGTCATGGTTATTGAAGCCCTACACTGGCAGAGCTAACCTCACTCCAGCTCAGAGTACCTTCAACTATCGACTTCGGCCGAGCCAGGATGACGATTGAAAACGCCGCGTTTGGTCGCGAAGGGACGCTGGCGGTATTTGCAGAAGAGGCTGGACGTTGACGTCGAATTTGCCTGCACGGTAATTACATGCTGTGTTGTCCTCCACAACATTTGCGAGAGTGTACGTGACCTCTACAGGGAAGATTGGGACGCCAAAGAAGAAAATGACTACCAACTGGATGTACAGGATGGGGGCGACGAAGGGATTTAATGTGCGAAAGCTCTGCATGATGAAATCGCGCTGGCTTTCTGCAACGATGTGTTTTAAAGACATTATTCATTTGTGAAGACATTTACTTTGAGTAAACCATGTATATAGTTCATATTGGTGATTATTGTAAACATTTACACTTGTACACGTGTTTCAAAATTCAAATTAAAGTATTTTGTGAAGATGTAAGCAATCCTTTCTTTTATGTCAACACATCAATACAATATTACAACACATTGACCATAACCTCAGAGAACAATTTGACATGACGTTTTGCATTAGCTATAATACACACTTTCGATAGCCTCAAAACCAGGATCATGATTTTCGAAACGGTAAGATACGCAAACATTTGACATTATAGGCGAATGAAAAGTCATGGTTTCAACAGCATTATCCTCAAAGCTGTAAGGATAATTACGAGAGCTTTCAGTAATTATACAAAGCTGGTAAAAGAGGGTGAAAACCATGCTTTTTCTTCTTTTCGGAAAAAGTGAAATGTGCACTAAATCTAAAAATCCTTTATTCATAAGAGAACATGAATTATTACAAGGCTTATATCTAGATGCTGTCTAGATTGCTCAAATGAACATTGTGATTACAGCAGCACTAAGAATATGGCTGGACAAACACCAGAACGGAAACGTCTCAAGACACAAACTGGAACTAACTCGAAGGATGAAATGGAAACAAAACGCCAATGAACTTCATGGCGGTTGATGAGAAAACAGAATTGAGCAATAGTTAAAATAATCATGAATGTATCATTTATAGTCTTGTGTCATTCATAAAGTCTACAAATTGTAGAAACTTGTTCCGTCTTCAGTATCAGTTATCCAAGAATCGTCATTTGAAGATTGTTGGTTGACTGTCGAGGAATAGCGTGATGAAGGGCCCGGACCTCTGACCGTTTCACCTCCATCATACTGAGCTGTACGACCCGTGCTGTATGGGACAGGTGGGGGCTGTTGTCCTGTCCCCCGTACAGCTCTCATAATCATATTCATCATGTTGAACTGGTGCTGTCTCTCTTCATGCTTCTGTCTTTCATCTGATTCGATCTTGGCTTTCTCGACATCAAGCTTTTGGCGTTCAAGTTCTATTTTCTGGCGTTCAAGGTCAAGGACCTTATCAGCTCTCTCGTTTGCTGCACTAAATCCATCCATCACAGATTTCAGTGCTACTTCCATCCTCGTCTTCCGAGCTCTTTTCTTCTCGCTTTTCACCTTTTCATTTTCCCCTTCAGTGGATTCCTTTTATTCTTTCTGCTTTCCGTGTCGGATGCATCCTTTTCATCCCTTTCAGTTTCATTATCAGCAAGAGGTGTAATGTCAGCACAACTGTCACCAACAGCCTGTGTGTTTGCCTGTGCTGTATCATCAGGTTCACAAGAATCCCCTCCTTCATCTTCCACTTTCTTGGTCAATGTATCTATAACCTTCAGAGGCGACGAGGCTGGTCTGGTACCAAGAATGGCGTCCAGTTCTTCAAAAAACTTACAAAGTTTCCTTCCCTTTCCACTTTTCTTCAGGTTTGATTTACACTCTCTGTATGTCCTCTTTAAGGTATGGATTCTCACTTTACATTGGTCAGATGTCCTGTTGAATCCTTTTGCACCCATTTCCGTTCGCGACAGTATTGTACAATCAAACATTGTTGCTTTGGGGGTTTTCCAGTAATTCCTCTATACTGTTATCTTCCCATATTGCCAATAGGCATTTTGTTTCCTCGTCATTCCAAGCGGAACCGGCGTCTTTTGGCACCATAAGTTTCTTTCCGGTTCGCCATTTTCGTGTGTCTGTTTTTAATGGAAGCTAGACATCAACTGACAGATATGTGACCAATAAGGTAAAGTTTAGGCGGAAACTACCAAAATAGCCATTATGAAATCGAAGTGGAAAAATACTCCCCTGAGTAAATTTGCTATGCGTTTATACGACCAGATTTGCTTAGGGTAGCAAAAAATAAGCATTTACTCACTGGTAGTAAAACATTTGCACCTGGTCTAGGCCAGGAGTATTTTTGCTTGGGGTAGTAAAATTTGCATATGTGTAATTGCGTTTATACGACCAAATATACTCATGTAAGCAAATTTACAAATATACAAAAAAAACACATGTGCAAATGTCGCCTTATAAACAGGCCTTTAGATGCATTTGATTTTGCTGTATAAGAAACAAGCATACACAATAACAAATGGTTTGCGATGCACAATACCACGCAATCAATTGAACTATATACGGTTGTGGGTTGTGGAATATGTCCTTGTCCCCAGTTTAGCTGTATTTTGACTTTGTTTAGGGTACTTATCTGTATTCAGAAACGTACCTGAGGTACATCTCTGTAGTACCTGTGCCAACAAGGACCCCTTAAGCCTTAATGATCCTTGGGTATGTGTTGGCTATCTCTTTTATCAAATTTACCCAATTACCATAAGTAAACCGACCATATGTGACACCTTGCGGTACTATTGTTGCATTATTATTTGTTTTGCAATTTATTTTTCATATATAATAAGACCGCCTACTAAATATTTGGTGATGTAGCAATTGGAGATGTTGGAAGTGTAAACTCTCAAAATGGTACAGGAATGAGTATGTTTGAGTTTTTGATGTAGTCAACAAAGATTCTCCTATATCTCTCCTTGCAGATCTTCAGTATTGTTGATGTTGTGAAAATAGTGTTTTAAACTCTTCTTTTGATGTGGAGCCAAATGTTTTCCTTCTTGTTAAAAAATGGAGACTGCAGGCCACATGAATTTGACTGTTGAGGTTTATGATCTCTCACAGACTGTCCATGGTGAATGGGAGCACTGTCATTGTTCCCTTCCAACTCTGCTTGATACATTTGTGCATTTATCCTCCCTTCCAGGAATGCCAATGTTCCCGACACCCTCAAACAATAAGCAAGCACAATGCACAACACTCAGATGTGTTCCAGGGGTTGACTGAGCCATCCAGGGTGCCAGTCTTCTCCCTATAGCCACTCATAGATATGGTTGTCTCAGATTCATTGCTAACCAATGTTTTATCTCAAAATCCAATCCATTTGCAGTGTCTATTGGCACCTTGAAGCTCCTTTTTTTCTGTTTACCTCTCAAATTCTGATGTGTTTGTGAACAGTCAGTCTGATATCCTTTCCAGTGTAATTCATTCTGAACGGATCTCCTGGAAACAGTTGATAAAAGTTATAGTGGTGAATATTACGTGCTCACTGTGAGCACATTACTGATTCTTAAAACATAAGTTTTTGTTTACAAAGGCAGATCATTTGCAAGCAATAATGTCTAAAAATGCATACCAGAAAGCAAATAAACAAACTTCATACGTTTCTAGAACAAATACATGGTTCATTTCTTACTATTTTCAAATGAAAGTGGCAGGAAACCAATCTGCACAGGATCCTGCCTCTGGCATCTAGACCTTTAAACACTATAAGATCCATGATGCACGAAACAGTAAATAGAATGTAAGCTCAATAACCTTACATATTCAGATTTGTTAATGTTTCAAAACACTTCTTCCTCGTTAGGATTTGCCATTCAAATGCCAGCCTAGGATAATGTCTCAGGACAGAATATATCTTTTCTGAACCATCATGGAATGCGGGAGAAATAGACTGCAAGCAGATGACAACAAAGCACATTGCACTCGCAGGATTTCTCATGCAAGATCACTCTACAGCTCGCACAAAATTTTACAAAAAATTAGCGTTATGCCTTGTTAATTCTTTAAGTTTAACTGATCCAGATTGAACAGTCTCAAGCTGTGAAAACATGTGAATTATGAATAGTTTTTTAATGTAACCAGTTAGTGTTATTTATGAACATACATGTTTAGCAAGAATGTTTGCATACATTTATGTTCACATTCTGTTTAATTATTTGTTTTTATCCACATCTTGGGATTGCAGTTGGTTCTAGATGGACTGATTTCTTGCTTTTGTAGTTGTACTATCGATCTAATGGTTGCACCCAGCTTCCCATAATGATAGTTGTAGAATGACCAAGAAATAATCTTAATCAGTTGGAATTTTCAAAATAAGTGTGAACCCTCCATCTGCACCGTTTATTGGTAACACTAATGAGTCTGTGTATTATCATCGGGTAGCCCTGCTTGAGACTGGTTGCAGCTAAGACAGACAGCTCATCTATATCAAGTCTTATGGAGCCTGGTGGGTTAGTCAACCATTCTACCACCATGGCCACAAGATAATGAAAGTCTGACAACTGGTAGTCAGGATCACATACTTTGCAAACCTCTCTGGCAATTGTGTATTCGCAGCAATTTGAGCAGTGCCAATTTACACTTGTGAGAGTGGTACACAAGGTACGTTATCTAGACAACCAGTTGTCAGACTTCCTTATTTTTTCTTATCCTGACTCATGATCTTTTGCTTAGCTCCCTTTATCTTGCGAATGGTAGTGGAACACTTGAATCCCTTGAAGTTCCCGAAGCGGACATAAAAATACACTCACCCACGAGTTACCTCCCTTTTCCACGTAAACAGTCATCTGACCAGCCTTATTTGTCACTCTCTCCCTTTTCGCCCAAGTGGATGGTATGGCGAGCACTGGAGTCCTGTATACGGCATTATATCATTAAATGTCCTATTCTTCAAAATTACGCTGTGTATGGATTTGGCAATAATTACTATGTATTATATGTAAAACTTTTGTAAAAAATATTTGTGTTTGTGTCATAATTTCATCGTTATGTAACTTTGTTTACATTTCATGAAATCTTGCAGTGTTTGCAGGCACAGGTAACTGTGGCTGATCCTCACCCCCAATGCCTTTCGTGCATAAAACCATGTTCTCCAGCTTGCACTGTACTTATTGTGTTCATTTATCAAATCTACAATTTAATCAATATTTGTCTTATATCTATAGATGTGTCATGGATCGGGTGAGGAAGTCATCTCAAGCCACGGCTGATAAAACAGGAGATCAGCCTGCAAACCGAATGTTGCTTGCTACTGCTGAAATTCATAATACTGGTGCTATGTTGAGTATGTTGCAGGGGCAGTCTGCTGGTACAGGGGCCAAGAAGAGATCGGCTACAACGCACTTGTCTCCGACTCAAGATAAGAAAAAGACGTCGTCGTCTTCTATGTTGTAGAAGAAAGCATCTGTTACCAGATCAGAGGGTAAATCTACGCGGCCTAGTAAGTCAACGCATCAGAAATCCTTCAACGAAGAGATACTATCTCCGCATGAAGTAGACGTTTTTTGATGATCCTCCGTTACTTCTACCCGATGTACCTACGAGATCAGCGACTCAATCGACTTCCACGACTACTAGATCGTCTCCTGCAACGGTCACAGCAGGCCATCTGTTTGATGAACTACCACTAACTTCTCAAAGGAGTGAAGTCGAGGCACACAACTCATCAGCGTTCGTGAACGCTTCTTCTACACCACAGCAGCTTTAATCAACGCAGAACTTGATTCGGGTGAAATTATGAGACAATTCACCAACCAGATGATGGCCATGATGGAACTTAGGTTCGAGGAAGAAATGAAGGCTCGGCGAAGCCTCTTTATCTACTGGCATCGTGCGCAAACCTACAGACCTGCGCGAACCTACTCCTCAGAGAACTACATCTCAAGACTACGTTGGTGAACGTACACCTTTGCGAAGGTCTCCACAGTCGGACGACTCTGTCATCTTGGAGATGCCTACTCATCATTCTACATCTGCGAACCCTCAACATTTGAGAACATCCAAGGATCCATCTCCTACACCTAGCCGCTCTAGATCGAGATCTCATATCTCTCACAGAGGTTCGCGAAGTCACTCATCATGAGACAGAGGTTCGGGAAGAGAAGGCTCACAGCACAGACGTTCGCGAAGAGATACATCTAGCGACAGACGTTTGCGAAGAGAAAGCTCACATCACAGAGGTTCGCGAAAGGATACATCTAGCAACAGACGTTCGCACATCACAGAGGTTCGCGAAGAGATGAATCTACAGATAGAGGTTCCCGAAGAGATGAATCTACAGATAGAGGTTCGCGAAGAGAGGACTCTCAAGATAGACATTCGCAAAGGGAGGAATCTTCAGTTCGCGAAAGGATGATGGAGGTTCAAGAAGGGATACAGGTTCGCAGAAGTATGATTCGCGGAGGCATAGCTCTACCGATCAGGAGATAACTGATGAATAACCAGACTTCGTCTTCCCGGACTCAGAGGTTATAGATTGGATAGCCAATGGTTTGAACTTGGAGTCTCCTTCTAAGGATATAGATGAAGTCTACACTTATAAGATGCGTAATGACGACTTTGACTGGGTGACTATTCCTCCGATTGAACCTATATTCAAGGTACCTTCTAACCTACGCACAGCTTTGAGAAAGCTACAGACATCTACAAGGTTCGAGAACTCTCAGATCTACAGGCAGATAACAGCAACGCAGACATCTACAGGGTTCGCGAACCCTAGGGTTAACAAACCCATACATCAACAGGCAGGATGTTGACGTCGACTCTATTACCATACAGCTGAATAAAATGAAGCAATGATGAAAACGGATGGTTTTGTCAGAGTTTAAAACTCAACAAAAAGATCTATAACATGTGCGATCTCTACAGTTTACAGCCTGCACAACTCTACAACCTGCACAAACCTTATACCTGTATAGGTTCAGTTTCGGACGACAACCTACTTGATGAAAGGAATCATCATCTATACGGATGCTGAGGTCTTATACCGGGTAGCAGATGGCCTGCGGATATTGTCGTTCACTCACTCACTCCAACCCAACAGAGACATACTGCCTATACGCTGATCACTTCGACTCCAATATGATATCAACTATGAATCCGATATCTTAAGTACTGGAGAACCTCAAGGCGACCTTTGTAAAGGGCTTAAGGTTAACAAGTATCCTTGAACGGACGTACAGATGATATTATTAACACTCGTCACTCAGCATGGGGATTAGGATTTTATATCCTATCAACTAGATTCAGCTTCGGTATTTCTTCAAGATCCATACAGACATGTCTCGATAGCCTCCTTCGTCATGCTGGCTTATATTATCCACAATGGGAATACGTGATTTATATCACTGAACAAGATTTTACACTTGGAGCAACCCTTATTCAAGAGGTTTATATGAGCGGTGTAGATTTACGCACGCTTTTACTCAACCAACTAATTGCATCAGATTTTATGGAGGCCAACTTGCTACATCACCGGTGACGTCATGCTTGAAGCTGATTGGTCAACGCCTCCCACTGACAGAGCAGGCTACAGCATGTTTTCTGATTTGTAAACAAACCCGTGTTACGGGGGAATACTTCATCGGCAGCCTTGGAAACAGTATACAACTACGGCCTGTTATCATCATGGGAATCTAATAGATGTCTAGTCTTGACAGCAGGATAGACGATGTTTATTTTGGGAGTTGTCACTGATAAAAGTCGGTATGAGTACCTGTCCCCTGCGATGCTACACTGGATCCAGCCTTACTATAAATAGACAGCGCTTCAATGTCAACACAGATCGCCTGCGTATATAAGGGGAAGAATGATGTATCATCACTGCAATCAGAGGTTACCACTTCCAATGGAACGTCTTACCGTTTGGAATATCGTCGGCTCTATGATTATTCATACGAATAACCAAGCCTATCGGCACCTATCTGCAGCATCGTGGTCTATGCAGTGCCTGTTATCTGGACGACGGCATACAGGTTCTTCAAAGTGCCAATCAACTCAGACAGCAGCTGAACTTCACAATTCACAACTGGGATGGTTAGTGAACCTGATGAAGTTGGAGTTAGAATCAAGCAAGATCTTCAATTGCTGGGAATAAGAATTATCACAACACAGAATCGAATTGTGGTCCCAGAAGATCATTGGGTCAAGATACAAGCCATGATTCCACGAGCAGTCATCTCTCCGTTAACACTATGAACATGGCAATGTCAACTCGGTCTACTACCCTCGGTGCAGGACTTGACTCGCACAGGAAGATTACAACTAAGGCGGCTGCAAAGGTTCCTGACAAAACATCTGGACAGCATCGACCTTATCTTGCTGCCAGACAATCTTAAGAGGTACCTACTTTGGTGGACCCACAGGTCTGCGGAGGGACCTATTTACAAGAGCCGGCCTTCGACACATATCTCTACGTAGACGCATCGATACAAGGTTGGGGTGCACATCTCAACAATCAAGTTGCATCAAGGAAGTGGTCCAAACAGAGCAACATTTTCACATCAATCTGCTGGAGATGAAAGCTGTGATCAACGCCTTACAACTATGGTCCAGCTCACTGATCAACAGAATGCTGATGGTCCACACTGACCACTCTACAGTGGCATTCTCTATAAATCGGCAAGGATCTACAAGATCACCAAGCCTACTACAGCTCACATTCCAGTTGTTTGACATCATGGAGGAGGCAAACATCTGGATAAAGGCGTGTCACATACCCGGAGCCAAGAACGTGCTTGCAGATGCTCTCTCCTGACTACTGCACCCGTCACCTACAGAATGGATACTCCATCCAGAAGCATTTCGGCTCATCATAAGGGAAATAGGATCCCCATGCATAGACCTTGCCACGAGGTTCAACAAACAACTACAGACATTTGTCTCACCCGTTCCAGATCCTCAACCCCTGAGCATCAGATGCACTGAACATATCATGGGAAGGACTAAATGCTTATGCGTTTCCACCACTGATATTACTACCAAAAGTACTGTTGAAGATCAAACAGACACAGGTGCTACAACTGACCTTGGTCGCGCCATACTGGCCAGCGAGAGTATGGTTCTTAGACCTAATACTAGAAGATCTCGGAAGTCCAACAATCAAGTTACCAGATTGGTCAAACCTACTCATACATCCGCACACCAAGCAAGTCCACAGGAACCCAACACTGTTCCAGCTACACGTGTGGACCGTATCAAAACATGTTTGAAGAAAAGAGGATACTCCGCCAAAGCAGGAACGTTAACGTTACGCAGATCTACTCGTAACATGTATGATGACAGGTGGCTGAAGTTTGAGACTTATGCAAGGCGGAAAGACTTCATTACAATGAAAGCTACTCATCCTCCAGTGGCGGAATACCCGTGTCTTCTTAGACAGACCAGACATCTGAAAGGTTCGACATTATCTACATACCTCGCCGCCATCAGTACAGTGATAACCATGAAGATAGGCATCAAGTTGACGAGAGTACCAGAATTACTTGCTCTGCTGAGATCTTTTAAACTGGAGGACCAGCAAAAGAAGTTCAGAGCTCCAGCCTGGGATCTGAATGTAATTCTACTTCATCTTACAAGTGATGCCTACGAACCTCTAGACCAGACTACACTCGAGCTGCTGACACAGAAGACTCTGTTCCTGCTTGCGCTAGCCACTGCAGCTCGAATATCAGAGATACATGCACTGGACATTGGTTGAACCAGATTCGACACGGGGCAACATGCTGCAGTTCATCTAGGACTTAGATGGGACTTCATTGCCAAGAACCAACTACCTGGTCAGGCAGATAGACAGTTCTACGTACCAGTGCTATCTACAATCCTCGGACCAGAGGATATAGAGGACCTATCCTTGTGTCCCGGTCAGAGCCCTGAAGATATATCTTCAAAGACTAAGACAAGGAGACGAAAATTCAAGTGCCTGTTCATCCCATTATCCACAGAGACATCAGCAGAAGTCTCAAGAACGACATCGTTCTTGATGAGAGCCGTCATATTGAGAGCCTATAAAGCAGCAGGACTAGAACCTCCAAGAGCTTCCAACCCACACGAAGTCAGAGCATTGGCGTCAACACTAGCTCTGCATGGAAATTGCTCTATATCAGCAATTATGGAGGGCTGCTTTTAGGAGTCGGACACAGTGTTTGCCAACCACTACCTCTGAGACACTGAAGATGTCTCAGGCATTCACCAATTTGGGCCTCTCATTGTAGCACAGCTACTAACGGCTCCACAAAGGCGCGCTGAGTTGGAAAATCTCACCCTTTATCACGTTTACTTGTTGATAAATTTTACTAAAGAAAAGTATTAGTTTGAAAGTCCATGCGCACAGTATAGGACAGACTAGCATGAGTGATTAAAGATCCTGTACGGGTAAAGATCTTACTTGTACATGAAGGGGTCACAACTCATTTATGAGAAAGATCTTAGCATAATCTATGGGTTGTTATAAGATATCTAGTAATAAGAAGATACTAGTTTATCTGAAGCCACATGAATCAAGATGATTCAACTTGTCTGAGATGGAAGTAAGACAAGAAGTGGTCCCCCCCGAGTTATAACGGAAGTTGGAAGAATAGGATCTCGGAAATGCCGCTACGCTGTTCCCATGGGGGGGATACAGCTAAGGACAGCTGATGAATCCAGGAAGTGGCCTGACCCACCACCAATCCCGTCGGATTCTATAAGCAAAAGATCATGAGTCAGGATAAGCAAAAATATGTAATTTGTCAAGTAAAATTGATATTTTTATACTTATCCTGACTCATGAGGTCAAGCCCTCCCGACCTCCCCGCTGGAGACACTTCGGATTGCACAGCAAATCCAGGTGCTTGGGCAGAAAAATCAGGAGAGAGTTACAAATAAGGCTGGTCACATGACTGGTTACGCGGGAAAAGGGAGGTAACTCATTGGTGAGTGTATTTTTATGTCCGCTTCGGGAACTTCAAGGGATTCAAGTGTTCCACTACCATTCGCAAGGAAAAGGGAGATATGCAAAAGATCATGAGTCAGGATAAGTATAAAAATATCAATTTTACTTGAAAAATTACATTTTTATGAGGACAATTTTTGTATGTCAATGTGGACAGCAATTATTTTAGAGGTGGTTTTGGCTGATATTTTAACCTTATGAGCTACAGTGCCTTGGCAGTATTTTTAGGTTTTGCAATCAGTTGATCCAGTATGTTTTATTCTTTTTTTCAGCAAGTGGTCTTGGCCTTGGAATTGTGTTTTCAGTTGTGTTCTTTCGGCGTAAGTATATGCTCTCAAAATAGTTTTGATTACTATTTTTATATGTAATAAGTGTAAACAGATGACTTATCTGATAAGAGTTTGCAACTTGTCCAAGTTATTTGTTGTAACTGATTATTGTTAAAGAACTTAGTGTTTATTGTCCTAACTTATACTGATACTGATCTCTCCCTTACCCAAGATATAGTGGAAACCTGCTGTATTATGTTCCCTAAAAACAGCAAAAGATCTCACCTGAACTGTGAAAACACACACACACACACACACACACACACACACCCACCCACCCACCCACCCACCGACCCCTTGCGGTGATAAATGGAAGAAGTTTGAACGATATTGCAAAGTACCATCTCCAACTACAGCTTCAGCTCAGGTTGTCGCCGACTGCCTTGAGCATCTGCATTCTTTCGAATCTCAACTGGTAAACTCTTACCACTTATTTGGCTTCTCTCAACACAGTGATATCCACCTCTACTGGCATCAAGATTTCCACAGTGTTTGAACTTCAGTCTCTTCTGTGCTCCTACTAGTTGGCTGATCAGACCAAGAAATTCCGGCCTCCAGCTTTGGATTTATCGATCGTGCTTCAACATCTCATCTCAGATGACTAAGAGCCATTAGCTGAGAAGAGATGGGTGCTCTTTTCCGGATCAGAACTCTAAAACCATTCAATATTTCTTCACCAAACTTGGCACATACATGGATCTGGTGGTGTACTGGTGCCTTTTGGTAGTTTTGGAATTCTGAATAAAATACTTTTGGCATTTCCATGGCAACAAGTTTGACATAGACTGAAATTGGTGATAGTGCTCCTTTCTGGATGACTTTGTCTTCTTGTTGCTTTGGTCTTACGTTTGACCTCCTTCAGCATGATGTCATAAAAGGCATCCCCAAAAAGTCTGCCCTTATCCTCTGACAAAGCTGTGTCATGCTTGAGAATGAGGTGTTTAGCCTTCTTGACATCCTTAGAAAGTTTAGCCAGAATGTTTAGCCTTCTGTTGTAATTCATGGAGACATTGGCCTGACCGAAAAGACAGGTAGTTTTCTCTACCAATTCCAACAGCTCAAAAATATCTAAATCGGCGGGGGATTCACCTCTGCAGATCTTATCAAGGTTATACCACAGGTAACATGGAGGCCCTATGGAATTCAGAATCCGCTTTTGAAAAAATTGAACGGATTGGTCAACCTTTTTCTCAAACCACTTTCCGTTTGCCTCAAAGATGTCGTCTAGATATGGATCCAGAGAAGGTGTCTGTAGACATTCCTCTGAAGGGACAGGAAGATCCTCTAGAATATTTTCCTCCAGTTTGGAATCCTGGCAGAAGACAGAAATTTCTCTGAGTCTGTCGTGAGAGATGATGCGGGAGACACCATTCTGATGGGTCTTTAGCGTCAGCTAACGAGAAGGGGAGTAATCATCGAAAGTCTCTATTGTTCCTGTCTTATTGACTACCGGTTTAGTCGGAACGACCCCTTTATCCCCACATTGATTCGTAGCAGACTCAACGTATGGTTCGTCTGAGCTTACATCGCTCGAGGGGGAAGATTCTGATTCTGAATCTGACTCAAAGTCAGAAGCAGAAGCCACCCATGCGTAAATTCGAGCACGTTTGTGCTGTTTTGAGTGGCTATCCAACCCCAAGTCTCGCTTGTTGCCCGACCCTGGTGGTTGGGGTTGATGGGACTTGCCCAAACCATCCACGTGGTTTTTCGACATATCATCAGCTGCAGATTTATGCGCCTCTTCGGGCACATTTTTCTGCTTAGATATACCATCTGGGTCCTGTATGGACCCTTTGATGGATGAGTTGTTATTCATACCAATCTATGCAAATGAAAACGATGAAAACTTACGGAACGGCCGGCTCACGTGTCTATTTACATTGAGGCCATGATGAAGAAGGGTTTATGGGTAGTTTGCCTCGCGAGATCTCGCTTAGCGAGACTTCGCTAACTTTAAATATGGCCTACTTCCGGATATCATGATGAAGATACCAATATCACATCTACTATGTTTATGTCTTTCAGTGGCATTTAGAAGTTGTACATTGATGTCCAAGATATTTTTATGGATTAAACTTCTTTTTTAATTTCTCTCATAACGTTTCGAGACCATTCCAGGTCCCTTCATCAGGTGAACTGGCAGTTAGGACTATGACGTCGTCACTATGACGTCATAACTGAGTTATGACGTCACAATGCAAGTGACATCACAGTACACTAGGGAGAGTACTGTATAAGTGAGTTTGAAGAGTTAATTACATAATGATGAAATTCATGCTAATACACAACAACTGCTAATAACACAAAAGTTCCTTGATAGCAGGCTTTCCAAAAGAATAGTAGACTTCGTTTTTCTTGTATCTAAAGTTCATCAAAAAAGTTAATCAAGAGGTCCCATGCACTTGGCAGGTATACACCTTGATCACGATTAATTGCTGGTTTATGTCTCCTTATCTCGACAGCTTCCTGTAGTTTTCTCCGGCGCCAGTCATTGTTATTTTTCGAAATCACCCTAATATCGTTCCACATGATTACATGACTTGGGTTATTTGCCTTGTGCTCGATATAGCTGACTTATCATTTTTTTCATACTGATGACTTGTGTTCAGCAACCGGGTGTTAATGGGCCTGAGAGTCTCACCAATATATTGATCACCACAGCTGCATGGTATTTGGTATACACATCCTCTAGGGTTGGGGCTTCCATTACTAGATCCTCTTCCATTTGCCGGAGGGTGTCTTAATTGCTGTACCGCTAGAAAGTTACATCAAAGCCGCTTTGCTCTTGATTAGTCGGGCTATCTGATGGCTGACTGGTCCCACGTAGGGTATTGTGATCCTGATCGGGGATGGTTCAGGCTTGGTAGCTTGCGGTTCTGATGGTTCAAAGCGTTTTGGTGATAGTCCTGGAGACAAGGCGGGCTGGGTAGCCATTGAGGACAGTAAAGGTTCTCTTGAGGTAATCAATTTCACTGTTTAAATTATCTGGGTGACAGATCGACTTGGCTCTTCTAGTGAGAGTAGCAATAATTGCTTGCTTGTTTGATCTGTGGGTGGTGACAGGAGTTGTAATTGATATACTGATCCGTGTGAGTTGGCTTCCTGTACACAGAAGTGGCGAGACCTTTGTCTGTAGATTGGAGGGCAACTTCTAGGAAAGGAAGTTGCCGGTTCTGCTCAGTCTCCATTGTAAACTTTATCCTCGGATGCTGGTTGTTGAGGTGCTGCAGTAGCTGTGCTGGGTCATCTTCCTTGTCTATGGTAGTGAACGTATCATCTACTTTGCGATACCAGCACAAAGGTTGAAAGGGTGCTGTGGAGAGAGCAGATTCTTCAAAGGAAGTCATATATATTTCAGTGATAAACGGTGACAATGGTGAGCCCATAGGCAGGCCATGTATCTGTCTATATATCTTGTCATTAAATGTGAAATAAGAGAAATCAAAACAAGTTGTAGCGAGTTCTTTGATTCGAGTCTGGAGCTTGTTCCGGAGAATTTCCAGGGCTTCTTGCAAAGGGATGTTAGTGAATAGGTCAACTACATCATAGCTGACCATGATACCGGAAAGTTGATCTTCTTTCAACTTGCTTATAAAGGCCGATGAATCGCTGATGAATGCCTTCCCATCTTTACCTAAGGGTGCCAGGATGCGTGAGAGGTGCTGCGCAGTGCTGTAAAAGACAGATCCTCGTGAACAGACAAGTACCCTGGCTTTTGGTGGGTTCTTGTGTATTTTTATGGTTGCTCTCCCATATGGAGCTTGAGAGTTGATGGGATTGAGCTTATTAAAGACAATATCGTTTATCTCTCTGTTTTCGTGAAGATCCTTGAGGGTCTTCTTATGCTCCACGCTCAAGTTTTGCAGTGGGGTCTTTTTGTGATGAACAGCTCATAAACAACAGCCTTTCTGATACTTCAACCTATCTCATCATCATGCAAAGACCCCACTGCAAAACAGCGTGAGCATAAGAAGACCCTCAAGGATCTTCACGCAAAACAGAGAGATAAACGATATTGTCTTTAATAAGCTCAATCCCATCAACTCTCAAGCTCCATATGGGAGAGCAACCATAAAAATACACAAGAACCCACCAAAAGCCAGGGTACTTGTCTGTTCACGAGGATCTGTCTTTACAGCACTGCGCAGCACCTCTCTCGCATCCTGGCACCCTTAGGTAAAGATGGGAAGGCATTCATCAGCGATTCATCGGCCTTTATAAGCAAGTTGAAAGAAGATCAACTTTCGGTATCATGGTCAGCTATGATGTAGTTGACCTATTCACTAACATCCCTTTGCAAGAAGCCCTGGAAATTCTCTCGAACAAGCTCCAGACTCGAATCAAAGAACTTGATACCAGTCTCCACGATAAATAGCATCATTAACCTCGCTACAACTTGTTTTGATTTCTCTTATTTCACATTTAATGACAAGATATATAGACAGATACATGGCTCCTGCCTATGGGCTCACCATTGTCACCGCTATCACTGAAATATATATGACTTCCTTTGAAGAATCTGCTCTCTCCACAGCACCTTTCAACCTTTGTGCTGGTATCGCGAAAGTAGATGATAATGCGTTCACTACCATAGACAAGGAAGATGACCCAGCACAGCTACTGCAGCACCTCAACAACCAGCATCCGAGGATAAAGTTTACAATGGAGACTGAGCAGAACCGCAACTTCCTTTCCTAGATGTTGCCCTCCAATCTACAGACAAAGGTCGCCACTTCTGTGTACAGGAAGCCAACTCACACGGATCAGTATATCAATTACAACTCCTGTCACCACCAACAGATCAAACAAGCAATTATTGCTACTCTCACTAGAAGAGCCAAGTCGATCTGTCACCCAGATAATTTAAACAGTGAAATTGATTACCTCAAGAGAACCTTTACTGTCCTCAATGGCTACCCAGCCCGCCTTGTCTCCAGGACTATCACCAAACGCTTGAACCATCAGAACCGCTACCAAGCCTGAACCATCCCCATCAGGATCACAATACCCTACGCGGGGACCAGTCAGCCATCAGATAGCCCGACTAATCAAGAGCAAAGCGGGCTTTGATGTAACTTCTAGCGGTACAGCAATTAAGACACTCCTCGGGCAAATGGAAGAGGATCTAGTAATGGAAGCCCCAACCCTAGAGGATGTGTATACCAAATACCATGCAGCTGTGGTGATCAATATATTGGTGAGACTCTCAGGCCCATTAACACCGGGTTGCTGAACACAAGTCATCAGTATGCAAACAAAATGATAAGTCAGCTATATCGAGCACAAGGCAAATAACCCAAGTCATGTAATCATGTGGAACGATATTAGGGTGATTCGAGAAATAACAATGACTGGCGCCGGAGAAAACTACAGGAAGCTGTCGAGATAAGGAGACATAAACCAGCAATTAATCGTGATCAAGGTGTATACCTGCCAAGAGCATGGGACCTCTTGATTAACTTTTGATGAACTTTAGATACAAGAAAAAACGAGTCTACTATTCTTTTTGGAAAGCCTGCTATCAAGGAACTTTTGTGTTATTAGCAGTTGTTGTGTATTAGCATGAATTTCATCATTATGTAATTAACTCTTCAAACTCACTTATACAGTACTCTCCCTAGTGTACTGTGATGTCACTTGCATTGTGACGCCATAACTCAGTTATGACGTTCCTTTGAAGAATCTGCTCTCTCCACAGCACCCACTTTCAACCTTTGTGCTGGTATCGCAAAGTAGATGATACGTTCACTACCATAGACAAGGAAGATGACCCAGCACAGCTACTGCAGCACCTCAACAACCAGCATCCGAGGATAAAGTTTACAATGGAGACTGAGCAGAACCGGGCAACTTCCTTCCTAGATGTTGCCCTCCAATCTACAGACAAAGGTCTCGTCTACTTCTGTGTACAGGAAGCCAACTCACACGGATCAGTATATCAATTACAACTCCTGTCACCACCCAACAGATCAAACAAGCAATTATTGCTACTCTCACTAGAAGAGCCAAGTCGATCTGTCACCCAGATAATTTAAACAGTGAAATTGATTACCTCAAGAGAACCTTTACTGTCCTCAATGGCTACCCAGCCCGTCTTGTCTCCAGGACTATCACCAAAAGCGCTTTGAACCATCAGAACCCGGCACTCAAGCCTGAACCATCCCGATCAGGATCACAATACCCTCACGTGGGACCAGTCAGCCATCAGATAGCCCGACTAATCAAGAGCAAAGCGGGCTTTGATGTAACTTTCTCTAGCGGTACAGCAATTAAGACACTCCTCGGGCAAATGGAAGAGGATCTAGTAATGGAAGCCCCAACCCTAGAGGATGTGTATACCAAATACCATGCAGCTGTGGTGATCAATATATTGGTGAGACTCTCAGGCCCATTAACACCGGGTTGCTGAACACAAGTCATCAGTATGCAAACAAAATGATAAGTCAGCTATATCGAGACACAAGGCAAATAACCCAAAGTCATGTAATCATGTGGAGCGATATTAGGGTGATTTGAGAAATAACAATGACTGGCGTCGGAGAAAACTACAGGAAGCTGTCGAGATAAGGAGACATAAACCAGCAATTAATCGTGATCAAGGTGTATACCTGCCTCTTGATTAACTTTTGATGAACTTTAGATACAAGAAAAAACGAGTCTACTATTCTTTTTGGAAAGCCTGCTATCAAGGAACTTTTGTGTTATTAGCAGTTGTTGTGTATTAGCATGAATTTCATCATTATGTAATTAACTCTTCAAACTCACTTATACAGTACTCTCCCTAGTGTACTGTGATGTCACTTGCATTGTGACGTCATAACTCAGTTATGACGTCATAGTGACGACGTCATAGTCCTAACTGCCAGTTCACCTGATGAAGGGACCTGGAATGGTCTCGAAACGTTGTGAGAGAAATTAAAAAAGAAGTTTAATACTATGTTTATGACATGAAATTGGTGGTTGTGCTCTTTTCCGGAGCTGAACTCTAAAACCATTCACTATTTCTTCACCAAACTTGACACAAAGATTGGTCTGGTGGTGTACTGGTTCCTTTTTGGTAGTTTTGGAATTCTGAATAAAATATTTTTGGCATTTCCTTGGCAACAAGTTTGACTAAAACAGAAATTTGAGGTAGTGCACTTTTCTGGAGCAGAACTCTAAAACCGTTCAATGTTTCTTCACCAAACTTGGCACATACATAGATCTGGTGGTGTACTGATGCCTTTTGGTAGTTTTGGATTTCTGAATAAAATAGTTTTGGCATTTCCATGGCAACAAGTTTGACATAGACTGAAATTGGTGATAGTGCTCCTTTCAGGAGCAGAACTTTAAAAGCCTTTCAATACTCTCCTTCAACTTTTCTATATACACACCTAAATATTTGACATAATCATAACTCGTAGACATAATCATGAAGAGTATTTTGCCATTGAGGGGGATATTGATGACTTTGTCTTCTTGTTTAAATGAACAAGGGAATTGTCTTTGTGTACAAATTACAAATAAAAAATCGCTGCTTGCCACAAACCATATTTGTATTGCAAATGCTCTAAGTCAGAGTTTACAGGAAGGACACCAAATTGTTACAGGAATGATATCAAAATATAACTCTGACGACTAAACTAAAATAATGAACATTGGTTTGTACAAAACTTCAAAATATCAATTTCTCTCAAGTTTAAGTCAAACCAAAATCTTGCTTAGTACTTACATGGCATAAAAAAGAGACATTTCTTAAAATCTTACAGTACAGATAGAAAGATGTCACTGAGTTAATATAATGTTAATGAGTACAGTAACAACATTGATGTGATACTTGAACTGCTAAAGATTTCTATTTAAATGGAAAATCATACAGGGTTTATCTGGAAGATGAAAATATAGTTATTAACATATGTTTGCTCAGAGCAAACATATGTTAATAACTATATTTTCTGAACCAATATTAATCTATAGAGAATCTCACCCAAGTGTCTTCTGATATCAATTATATCAACACGAGTTGATAAAGTTACAAATATCCGAGGCTTGCCGAGGATATTTTTACTTTTATCAACGAGTGTTGATATATTTGATATCAGAAGACACGAGGGTGAGGTTCTATTTATCATCCAAAATCACTCTTCATTAATTTTCAATGAAAAATGTACATCTCTGAACATGGTACTGCCATTAGACTTGCAGTGCAGCGATGTCATAGCATTATGACGTCATCAAGTACATGACGTCATAGCATTGTCAGGGCATTGTACAAAATCTACTGTCAAAACGATATCTCCTAGGAGATATCGTTTGATCTCACACAAGCGATATCTCCTGTGGAACACAGTTTTGGATGATAAAATAGAATACCCTTATCAATTATAATGTTCACACAGCTCATAGTTAAGTTTACAGAGTCCTTCCAGTAACATTATTGATGTGACACTTGCATTGATATGGTTTTCTTATAAAATGAAAAATCATTTTATCAATAAAGTATTTCCTTTCAAAATACCTAACTAACAGGTTACCGTATTAAAAATATCACTGTCAGTAGAATACATTCACAAACACTTTATTTTGAACATTTTTGTCTGTCCTTTAACAACAGAGCTCCTTCCCGTAACGAATTTCATGTGAAATTTCTGAAACAAATTAACATGATGTTGTTAATATATAGAGTTGGGAATTGGTTAAAATCTCATAATTGATGATTGGTTCATAACAACCGATCAATCATCGAAAATATTTGGTTAGTGTCATTTATCAAATTGTCATGGTTATGTTTGTAATGCACCAAAAATAATGATAAACATATGCAGTTCATTCATTTTTTTGGGCAAATTTCACATCTTTAAAGGATGACTAGTATGTTAGGAACGTAAATTTCTGGAGTCTTCAAGATAAATATAATCACGACTTGGAAAGAGGTTGTAGTGCTTATGAAACGTAACATTCAAAAACAACCTTGTGATAAATATTGTTAATGCAAACAAGTGTTCCAAAATTGTTTGTTTGTGTTCGATTATTACAAAACGTGATCGATTGCTTGGTCGTTTTGTCATTGCGACCAATCTTTGATTATTTCAATTAATTGGACCATCACTATTAACATAACACAGCATAAATACCAATGTTAAAATATTTAATATCACTGGGACATGCACAAAGCACAAATTCATGGTAATCAAGCAACAAATGTGACGTGCATTAAGATATTATGAGTCCAGTAACAATATTCCAATGGTCTTTCCAGTCACAATATTTCTGTTATAGAACTGAATGTTATGGGAAATACAAATATTACATTTGAAATGAAAATTATAATAATGGAAGCTCCCTAATACTGTTTGACGCTCAGTTCAATTTACGTGCATGTGACAGATTACATGTTATTTAAACATTTTCTTCGTTAACCATTCCGCAGAAGCCTTACATGACAAACTTGAAGGATGTGAGAAATAATTTGCTCCAAGTTACTCACCTTTTATGCCAAATTTCTTCAAAAAGAACAGGGTTGCACTGCTCATGGCACCCACACTTGTAAAGTGAAAGTAGCTACTACGTATGGCAGCAGATGCCAGATAATGGGTAGTTCTGTTACATTTTTATCCCACCGGCATGTAATGCTGTGGGATATAGTCGTCGCCTCGTCCGTCTGTCCGTCCGTCCGTAATCATTTTGTTTCCGGAGCATAACTCAAAGACCGTTCAATATTTTTTTAACCAAAATTGGTAGATATGTCAAACATAACCTAAGGTGGTGCCTTTTGCTATTTACAGAATATTGTCATTTTTATTTTTCTCGGTTTCCGTGGAAACGTTTTGGACTTAGTCTTAAAGAAGGGTGGGCTTGGTTTCCGGAGCATAACTCAAGAACCATTCAATATTTTTCAACAAGACTTTGTAGATATATCAAACACAACCTTAAGTGGTGCCTTTTGCTACTTACAGATTTTTAGCATTTTTACTTTTCCCAGTTTCCAGGGAAAAGATTCGGACTTAGTTGCAAAAGTGAGGGGTGGGCTTCGTTTCCGGAGCATAACTCAAGAACCGTTCAGTATTTTTCAACAAAACTTCGTAGATGTATGAAACAGAACCTTAAGTGGTGCATTTTGCTATTTGCAGATTTTGGACATTTTTCTTTTTCTTGGTTTCCATGGAAACATTTTGGACTTAGTCTCAAAAAGTAAGGATTGCTTTCGTTTCCGGAGCACAACTCAAAAACCGTATAATATTTTTCAACAAAACTTGGTAGATATATCAAACACATCCTAAAGTTGTGCCTTTTGCTATTTGCAGATTTTTGGCATTTTTATTTTTCCCGGTTTCCTTGGAAACAATTCGGACTTAGTCCCAAAAGTGAGGGGTGGGCTTCGTTTCCGGAGCACAACTCAAAAACTTCTCTATATCTTTCAGCAAAACTTGGCAGATATGTGAGGCAGATCCCAAAGTGGTGCCTTTTGCTATTTGCAGATATTTGTGATTTATTATTTTCTCGGTTTCCATGGAAATGATTCAGACTTAGTCTCAAAAAGGAAGGGATGGGTTTCATTTCCGGAGCACAACTGGAAAACTTCTTAATATCTTTCAGCAAAACTTGGCAGATATGTGAGGCAGATGCCAAAGTGGTGCCTTTTGCTATTTGCAGATTTTTGTCATTTATTTTTTTCATGATTTCCATGGAAACGATATGCACTCAGTCTAAAATCAAGCTGGACTTTAAGTAACTGTCAGATGATTTGTTCTTTCAAAGATGTGGAGGCCGGGGGGATATGTTTTCATAGACGATTCTGTCAAAATCGCTTGGTGTCGTTAGGCCCTATTTGTATAATGACTGATCCAAATTGATGCCATATCTGTGTTTTTTTACCTCGATATTTAATCATGTCATGTAAAAATCTGCTTGTATTCTCAAAACAGTGTCGGACCATAAGTTTTCACATGCAATACAGCAATTAATACTCCCTTGTTGTAACCCGTGTTAGGTGGTATAAACCTACACATGTTATTTGTCATCATTCACTTGATGGTCAGTTAACAGGTATAATTAGTGGTAACACACTTAGATTACCCGACAAAGGTTCCCATTTGGCATTTCTTGTGTCTGGAGTAAATATTCAACATTATAAACATCGATCAAAGGATTAACCGATAACACGCTGATTGATTAATTACTTTTATCTTACACAGCGGAATTGTCAAAAGGTAGTGTTTATGTATGTAGATTTACTAATCTATACTGAATACACTCTGTCGTGTAGTGTTTGCGTAAAAACAACGTCCTGCTTTCAAAGGATTAACCGGCAATACATTGATTGATTGCCCATTATTGGCTAACTAAATTACTGTTTCTAAAGAAAGGCGGACATTATGCAATTAGTTCCCAGGTGTGCTATCTTGGGTGACCAATGAGACTATACACCAATACCTGAAAAGATTTATCACTTTTTCGTATATTAAACTGTTAAAAGACACATCATTTGGAACAGTTTTGTGGATATTGATGGATACATTCCTCGAACAAGGTAATGGCCTGATATTGTTCCTATAACTTAAATCTGTTTTAATTTTAATATTTGCATTTTGTTTTTATTCATTTGTCGTAGCATTCAACAGAATCATTGTTTTCGCCCGTGAAGTGTAATGAGACAGACACCATACACTAGGGTGTGTGTGCGAATTATGATTCACACTGGCAAACTATAAAATGTCTAGATATTACAGTTCTGTTATAAATTCACTATAAGTATCAGCAGATCGTCTGCTTTTTATTTAGTTTCAAAATGCATACAAGTATGATAATAAACTAATTAGGATTATAAGACCAAATATAAAGGCGCACATTGACTAGTATCTACATACTGGTGAGTGGACATTAACCATGTGAATGTAGCAAGAAATTTATCGCGCAGTATTATGACTTCGACCCCCACCTCGCTTCCGTGGAAGAAATCGTTATGTTATAAATTGTGTCATGCAAAATCCTTTTGGTTATGACTCCAATACATATTTAACTACGAGTAGAAAGTAGTTTTGATTTTCTAACTTGATGAAAACAAACTATAATCTCATTAATTCTAACAGACTTTACGATTTTCAAAAATGGCGGCGCCCTGTCGGGAACATCCGCCAGTCTGAGGATAAATGCTATGTAGGCCACTTTTAATCGCTCGGTATTAATTAACCACAAGTTTTTAAAGAATAAATTTGGTGTTCCGCATAAGACTAACCACAAATCTTTCATATGTAATGGTTAAAAGCGTAACAAAAAACAAAGTTTATTGGTTCTTTAAGAAGCAATTAAAAAGGGAATTGTCAGGGCAAATATAGCTGCAAATTTTGAGAATGCCTCATCTGCCAGACTTCAGGGAATCGGCAACCCACTGTGGCAAAAGTACAATATGTGAGATAGGATAAGTTTTAAAAATTTGAAAATATTAACTATAAATTCTATATTTATAATACTTATCCTATCTCACTCGATTGACACCCTCCCCTCCCCTCCCCAACCATCCCCACTTCTCAGATTTCTACTATTATGTTGCTCCAAGGCGAGAATGACAAGAAGTCACATGGTCAACCGGAGGTTGTGCTGCATGCTTTTAGCAAGGCACTGAACCGTCCAAGAACGGGAGCTGTGGGGAGCATTCAAGCGAGGGACTCAGGGAGACTAGAAACTTTGTTCAATTTTGCTTAGCAGTGGAAACTTCGTGGTTGACCTAACAGAGAGAGAGTGCAATATGTGAGAAAGGATAACTATTATAAATATACGATTTATAGTTAAACTTTTCAAATAAATATACAATTTCAGGCTAAAATTTGGAATTTTCTTTTAAGCAACCCAATGTTAATTGGGAAGCATTCATATTTTGTCAGAATGTAAAGTATATTTGCCATTTTTTAAACATGTAGTTTGCTGATACTTAGTTGAAGACGTGTATGTATGCACATGGTATTACCATATATGACCGTCTATAAGACGACCCCATGGATAAGACGACCCCCAAACTTGACCCTTAAAATCAGTGTCAAAATGGTATGTTTCATGCATAAGTCGATCCCCCGCGATGGGGTCCTAATCGTGGCAAACACAGACAACTGGCAGTTACCAATAATTATAACTTTGGTCCACATTATTCAAAGAATTCACTGTCATATATATTGTGTCTACTCACGGATCGAAACGAAGTGTAGTTGACAGAAAATGCATAATATAGATTCTCTAAATATCATATTTATTGTAGCAACAAACTGGCTTGCTTATTTTACCCCATTCAACAACCACGAACCGATAATCAAGCACCTCCGACTTTTTTATATACTGTTGACAGTAAGTAGAGCATGTTCTATAAAAAGGTGTCGCCACTATTGATATATTTCGTGTCATTAGTGACATAAAGAGTTGTAACAGTATAACAGGTGCATCTGGCTGAGATTTGCATTAGTCATTGAATGTCAGATGACCATAGATTGATCACAATCACAGTGCCCAGCTGCCCATCATATCATTTACCATGTCGGGTCAAACTCATTTATATCACATGAATCAGTCTCTTGTCTCAGGATAATCCTGGAATCAAGGAAGCATTCTCTTAATCAAACGTCAAATTAGGACTCTGTTTTTTCGGTCATTGAAACAGGCATGATACATGTCAAATGTAAAAAAACATTTAGTGAAGTTGTTTCACTGTAAATTTGAATTTTAACCATGACCATTTTCATGTGCACCTCATGAAAAATCTTTGGCATGTTTGCATGAAAGTCATAACATGTTGTGAATGGAAAATCAATTTCTGAATTCATATATACTACTCAAAAGAATCCAATGAACAGTGAAAATTTTGGGTCAGAAGCTTTTAGTTATTGTGCTGAAAATTTACAGAGATTGGGTGCAAAATAATGATTACATTAGATCGACAACTGGTAATGGTTTAAAGGTCATGTTTTGATGGATAAACCAATAGAATTTTGAAGGGTTTGAAGTTGGAAATTTTCCCACATTTTTTAGTTGCAAGTATAGCTTCCATTGGTCTCATTCTCCCGAATACACCCAAACCTGCCATTGTACGTGATGGTGCAAATCTCCCTGAACATAAGTTTTCCTTATAAACCACGTTTGGAACACAGATCAATCCCATGTTGAAAACCATTCCTCAGCGTCGCCGTCTAATCATTGCTGACAGGGGGATAGCTATTGGGTGGATCCAGGAGGCAACGAGAAGACTATGAGTTCGTTTCCAAACTACTGGAGAAGTCCATGAACAACGCCACCCTAGTCGTCCACGAATATCAAATCGTTGACAGATTCATCGTCATCCCAGCGTTACGTCAAAGAACTGTCACCGCCCTTAGAAGTCTCCTCTGAAAAGCAGACAACATGAGTGTCTCAGATCAGACCATTGCGTGAGAGCAATTTAAGGTCACTGACGAGTCTAGATTTTGTTTGCAGTACAGTGATGGCTGTATTCATGTGTACAGACGTCCGGGTGAAAAGTTTTCTGACGTAAACGTTAGGGAATGAAACAGGTTTGGTGGGGGGGCTTCAGCAATGGTCACCGCACACCTCTGTATCACATCCAATGGAATCTGACTGCCACAAGGTATTGGGATGAGATTTTGAAACCCTTTGTTATTCCAGACCTAAACACCATTGTCAAGCAGCCATTTTTGCAGGACGATAACGCACGACCACACCATGGGAGAGTGGTCATTCACTTTCTGCGATAAAACAATGTCAACACCATGCAGGGTCTCAAAAAATGATTATTGTGATTGTATGAGCCACCACTGGTACCACACCAATTACTAGTGTTGCCACCTCTTGCATGTATAATCACTGTCCTGAAACAGGAGGATCTCTAGCTTGAACTAGGTGTACAAGATAGTCCCAAAGATGTCCCAGGATAGTCCCAAAGATGTTTGTTATGGTTCATGCAATGCATCATACCTGGGTGATATGCTTCATTAACACTTCTCCATGCACGAAAAAAGCAGTCAGTAACATTGTCCTCAACCTCCAGTTTTCCAGGTCCTGCAAAACACATGCCTGTGCTTATCATGAGTTTGATCAGACAACATTAGCTCAGACCAGCATCCAACAGTGTGGTAGTTCCAGTCTTTGGTCTTCCTCTGGTTTCCAGATCTTGGACAATCTGTTACTTCACCTGTGGTCATGTGCTTACTCACAAGTCGACCAATAACTATGTAGTTCATGTTGTGACATTACATCCCTGCATTGTGTATGTCAAAAACTCGCCATTGTGTGTTTTCTGATAGTCAACTACTCCACTGCTTCAACGTTTTTTGCTTTCAATGTGGCTTCACACAGTGGTGCCTTCAACACTAACTTCATTTACTACTAAATATTGCATCTAAGCAATGCTTTCCCAGCTACTCACCTGCTTTGACCTCTTGTGGATTTGTTGGATCAGAGCCCTGTGGCTTTTTCTTCAAAGTTTCATTGTTTCCGTTTATTGTGGCAATGTTTTGTTGCTTCTGATCCTTGTGGCACCGTCTAAACAGTTTAATTGTTTCAGATCCTTGTGCTAGTTTCTTGAAATTTCCTTTGCTTTAGAGCCCTGAGTCTCCCTTTCTTCAGATCCTTGTGGTCTTTTCTACAGAGTTTCTTTGCTTCATAGTACTGCGCACTTTCAACAAAGTTTCTGCCTGAGGACCCTGTATTCTTTCTACAAAGTTTCATTGCTTGAGATCTTTGGGGGATTTTCTGCTAAGTGTTCTTGCTTCAGATCAGACGAAGCTTATTATCCCCCGCAACGCATTTTGCGGGGGGTATTAAAATGGACTCCGTCCGATGCGTCGCGCGCGCGTCGTGCGTGTGTGCGTGCGTGCGTCGTCCGTGCACATTTGTCTTTTCCGGAGCAGAACTCTAAAACCATTCAATATTTCTTCACCAAACTTGGCACATAGATAGATCTGGTGGTGAACTGGTGCCTTTTGGTAGTTTTGGAATTCTGAATAAAATATTTTTGGCCTTTCCATGGCAACAAGTTTGACTTAGACTGAAATTGGTGGTTGTGCTTTTCCGGAGCAGAACTCCAAAACTGTTCACTATTTCTTCACCAAACTTGGCACGTAGATAGATCTGGTGGTGTACTGGTGCCTTTTGGTAGTTTTGGAATTCTGAATAAAATATTTTTGGCGTTTCCATGGCAACAAGTTTGACTTAGACTGAAATTGGTAGTTGTGCTCTTTTCCGGATCAGAACTCTAAAACTGTTCACTATTTCTTCACCAAACTTGGCACATAGATTGCTCTTGTGGTGTACTGGTGCCTTTTGGTAGTTTTGGAATTCTGAATAAAATATTTTTGGCATTTCCTTGGCAACAAGTTTGACTTAGCCTGAAATTGGTGATAGTGCTGCTTTCTGGAGCAGAACTTTAAAAACCTTTCAATACTCTCCTTCCACCTTTCTATATACACACCTAAATATTTGACATAATCATAACTCGTAGACATAATCACGAAGCGTATTTTGCCATTGCGGGGGATATTGATGACTTTGTCTTCTTGTTTGCTAATGGTTTTAAGAACTGGCTTCAAACTTCCATTTCCTACAATATCCAAACCTTATTTTCTATCCCACAGGACATTGAGGCAATGTAACAGTGACCAAGCCTTCATGAACTTTGCCGTATCCACCAATGGATTCAACTCACCAGTTTTCTTGGTTTTCAGAAAAGTACATTGGACATGTGCATGGACAGAAAGTACTTAACAAGGGTTATCTAGTACATAATTCCAGATTCCTGATGGAATCAGTCAAGAAGTCGAGAAGCTAAGAAATTTTTCCTTATACTGACTCATGCTCTTTTGCTTGTCTCCTTCCTCTTGCGAACGTTAGTGGAACACTTGTATCTCCTATTGAAGCTCCCTTCAATAAAAAACAGACGTAAAATCACTACTCACCAAGAGTTATCTGTCTGGCCGTTTTGGCGGGAAAGTGGCGCCACCGTACATCCATGCTTCACTCTCTCCTTCTTCGCCCTAGTGGACGGTTGGGAGAGCACCTGTGTCTCCTATACGGCACTATATCCTTTGATTATTTAGTTATAACCCTATAAATTACCTTTATAGGGGTTTAGGGAGTATCCTTCAACAATATGGTTTGAAATTTATTCGTATTTTCACCGTTTATTCACGTTTTTTTGTACGTGATTGTTCAGTTGTTTACATTTCATGAAAACCTGTTTTCGTTGTAGGTTTAGGTTCGCTGCTGCAGACCCGCATTGACTGTGCCCTAGCTGCACAACAACATGTACTTCCAGCTATCGATGTAATCTTTATCAGCATTTAACAGAAATTCATATTAATAAATAAAATTTCTCTGTACTTAGGCGTACTGGTGACAATCCAGGCGATTTTACAAGTTCTTCACGAGCTGTCTACTGCTGTCAGACGACTTACTTCCATCCAGTGACCTGCCGGAGGTGTCCTCGGAGGATGGGCGTGGGATGTTGTCCGCCATTACTTCGTAGAAGAGGTCTTCTACATCGGACAACCCCTCCACGCAGACGGAGAAGATGAAGCCATCCTCTACGCAGAATGAAGCCTCACACCCCTAAGACGTCTGCGCAGACTACAGGGACCTTTTGGCCGATATCGTCCCGATGGAAGAGAGATGACTTCATGATGAGCTGCTGCTGATCATCCCAGAGATACAGCACGCAGTCCGAGGGCGGCAGATGAGCGATCCCTGGACCATATCGCTATCAACACAGAGAGGGCAGCTCTACAATCATCGCAGACGTTCAACCCAGGGTCTTCATGCAGCAGCGAGTTACCATCTACGCTGGCGGCAGATGAGCGATCCCTGGACCATATCGCTACCAGCGCAGAGAGGGCAGCTCTACAATCATCGCAGATCTTCAACCCGGGGCCTTCATGCAGCAGTTCTCTCAGCAGATATGGAGATGATGGAGAAGCGCTTCCCGAAAGAAGAGCATCGCATGATGGACAGCCACAGGGCTCTCATGCTCAAGTCATCACCCGCAGAGACGACCTGGACCTGCACGAAGGACCCAACACTGACGATACTTCGGAGAGGCCCTCCAGCGTAGCGACACCCAGAACCAGGAGCAGATCTGCGCAGGACGGCACGCTTCGCCTTCAGATGGCGACTCAGATGAACAGCCAGCGAAGGCCCAGCCGGACACAGCCTCAAGGGCGTCATCAACATCTCGCAGATCGTCAAGGGCTTCACCTAGGCATTCACGAACCAAGAGACGCTCACCTCCACACAGTTCTCCGCGCAGATCCCCCTACAGACGCAGCTCAACAGGCAGATCTCCACGCAGGTCTCCACGCAGATCTCCATGCAGGTCTCCACGCAGGTCTTCACACAGGTCTCCACGCAGATCCCGAGCGAAGGACGATCAACGCTCTCATAACAGTGGATCTGATACAGACGTCACCCTTTAAGGAAGAGAATGCAGCACTCAACTCTACAGGACGTCAACGAGCCTGCGCGAAGGCATTCGCGCAGGCCATCTACAACGCAGAGATGTCGCAGTACTCAGACTCTCAACAGAACGCTACATGGCGTCGGCAACCTGCGCGAAGGAAGGCGCAATCTTCAGAGACCGTCAACAGATGATGAGCCTAATAAAGGACCTTCACGCCGACTACCTACATCAAGGACATCAACAACGCCTCGCAGATCATCACGGGAATCCCAACTTAGGAATACATTGCCAGGAAGGCAATCCCGGACTAAAAGACGATCACCTACACACAGGGCGCCATACAGACGCACCACGCAGACCGCCATGCAGATCGCTAAGCAGATCTTCAAGGATATTCCACCAGGACACGATGGCGGACTGGACCTAGCGTCACCCTGGAAGGGAAAGATCTTCTCCGGCACAAAGACTGAGGGACATGTAATGCAGTTCAAGAGGGGTACTCTTGTCCGAATTCATCACCGGGCACGGAAATGGGTTACAAGTGACAACAACCTGTCAACGAGAGAGGAAGGCCTCAATTACAGTCCAGTTAGACGGGACCTACATGATTTGGCTGCCTTCACGGGGTTAGAGACCTTCCCTGTCAACTTTGAAGACGATTCATCAGACGAATTGCAGCAACATACGTTGGACGGACTTTGGGTGACGGCAGCCAGACTACTTTATATCGACTTTACAACGATGGCAGTCACAGAGTCGGACAAGCACTACTCTCTCCGTTATTACTACGAAGTGGCAGAGTCTGTTGGGTCTTCTCACATCAGCACAGGACATGACACGCAGAGGGAGTCTACAACTACGCCCACTACAGGTCTTCGTGAATGTACAACTGGACGATCCGGACCCCTTCGGACTCCCGGACAGACTAAAACCATATCTAATATGGTGGACTCAGAGATCGGATGGTCGCAGAAGCACCTATTTAGCAGAGCCGGAGAGTGCAAGACGCATCTCTATGTGGACGCATCTCTCCAAGGTTGGGGAGCACACCTCGACAGCGAAGTGTCAGCTGGGATATGGACCATAGACGAGAAAGATCTGCACATCAACATGCTGGAAATGAAAGCAGTGATAAACGCCATACTCCACTGGACCAGCATTTTGAAGAATGCTCATTTGACAGTACATACGGACAACTCCACAGTGGCGTTCTACATACACAGAAGGATCAACAAGGTCGGCGAACCTTCTGGACCTCTGCTTTCAACTGGCCAGCATAACAGACAAGATGCACTATCCTGTCCAATGCAGCCATCCTCAACAGAATGGATGCTACATCCAGAGATCTTCAAGCAGATCATACAAGAGATGGGAGCACCACTAATAGACCTCTCCACCACAAGATTCAACAATCAACTGATAACATTCGTCTCACCAATACCAGATCCACGAGCATGGGCAACGGACGCTCTACGCATCTCCTGGGAAGGACTAAACGCTTACCGTTTCCACCACCAGCTCTAATACCAAGGGTGTTGCAGAAAATCAGTGAGACGAAGGACCTACAACTGATTTTGGTCGCACCTTACTGGTCAGCGAGAATATGGTTCCCCATTCTCATAAAAGAACAAGGACTGCCTCCACTGCAACTACCAGAGTGGACGAATCTACTAGTACATCCTCACACAAAGCAGGCGCACGGCAACCCAGAGGTGTTCCGGCTACACGTGTGGACTATATCAAGGCATGCTTGAACAAGAGAGGATGTTCCGCCAGGGCAGCGAAAGCAGGCACACTAGCTGGGACTGCATATGGGACTGAGATGGGACTTCATAGCAAAGAATCAACTGCCAGGTCTTCCAGACAGACAGTTCCACGTCCCAAAACTATCATCAGTCCTTGGACCACAGGATACGCAGGACCTATCCTTGTGCCCAGTGAGAGCATTGAAAGTCTACCTACAACGATCCAGGTCCAGGAGACGGAAATTCAAGCGTCTTTTCGTCCTGATATCAACAGCGACACAGACGGAGGTCTTCCGCACTAAGATATCAATCTGGATCAGAACTGTCATACTACGGGCCTACAACGCAGCAGGACTTGATCCTCCAAGAGCCTCCAACCCACATAAAGTTAGAGCTCTGGCGTCAACACTCGCTCTACATGGGAATTGCTCTAAAAGGACGATAATGGAGGGCTGCTTCTGGAAATGGGACATGGTGTTTGCCAACCACTACCTGAGGGACATCGCCACCGAGGACGTCTCTGGCATTCACCATTTCGGCCCACTTGTTGTACCACAACAATTGACAGTCCCACAAAGGTGCTGAGTCGGAGTCTCGCCCTTTTATCACATGACTTGCAAAAGCCTACACTCAGGAGAGTTCAGCTTTAGAGTCTATATGCACGTCTCGGACAGACTAGCATAAGTGATATGACCCAGTACTTGTAAGGACATACTCGTACAGGAAAGGGTCGCTTCTCCACTTGATGCTCGCATCAAGAGATGGAGTTGCAAAATCCACATAAAATGTTAACAGAAGCAAGGACCAAAAGTTAACAATTGTGGTCCCCCCGTCAGAGACAGCTGGAAGTACCGGGTTACAGCAGCAGCAGAGACTAGCAGTAACATAGAAGTGCCAACAAGAAGTTCCCATAAGGAGGTATATAAGACGTAAATCACTAAATGAAATCCAGAAGTAGCTTGACCCACCACCAAATCGGACGGATTCTACAAGCAATAAGCATGAGTCAGGATAAGGAAAAATATGTAATTTTCTGAATAAAATTGATATTTTATACTTATCCTGACTCATGAGGTAAGCCCTCCCAACCTCCCCACTAGACACTTTGGATTTCCCTGTAAATTAAAGTGTCGGGCTCAAATTCGGAGCGAGTGAAGCATGGGAGTACGGTGGCGCCGCTTTCCCGCCAAAACGGCCAGACAGATAACTCTTGGTGAGTAGTGAGTGGTGAGTACGTCTGTTTTTTATTGAAGGGAGCTTCAATAGGAGATACAAGTGTTCCACTAACGTTCGCAAGAGGAAGGAGACAAGCAAAAGAGCATGAGTCAGGATAAGTATAAAATATCAATTTTATTCAGAAAATTACATCTTTGTCAAAATGTACAGGATGCCTGTTTTTACAACCCCATGCACCCAAGTTGTCAGCATTATTCAATTGAGGGGCAAAGGTTTGAGTCAAGCATTCTACCATTTGGCATATTGATTGCTCCATGGCTGTTTACCCTGATTTAATGACACATTTTTTGGGTTTCCTTAACTGGGAGTGAGGGGGTATACTTTTACACCACTTTTAGCAATATTCCAGTATATGTCATGGCAGGGGGCACCATAAATGGGCTGCACACATTTTCCCCATGTGGAAATTCAAACCTGGTATCTTGGTGTAACAAGTGAACTCTTAGATAACCAGTAGATTACCCGCCATTCCGTTTTTTTATGTAAAGTGAGTAAGACTGGTTGGGTTCATTGATGGCTAGCTCTTGGCTGATCAGTACAAGTCACAAAATATAGAGTCCTTGTCAGTCAACTACTCCCTAAAAATCAGGGATAGAAATACATTTTTTTTAAAGTGTGCCTTAGGGCACCAGGCAAAGATTTTAAGTGTGCCTTTCAGAAATCAAGTGTGCCCACATCTTCTTCAGAATAAATGACTGTAGCAATGATGATGATAATTTGAAGACTTTTGGGACAGGTTCACTTGTTCAATATATCAATCATACACAATTACCTCCTCAATACTCGAACTATCAGTACTCCCATCACTCTAAATGGAAAAACAACCACATTTTTTTATATCATCCGTCATAATTCCACTGATTTCCTGGGCGATAAAGTCAATAAATGTTTTTGCCTGTTTGTCATTGCGTAAGTGTTTTGTTTTGGGGATTAAATGACTAGAGGTGAGTTATGTCTCGAAAACTTTAGGCATGCCTTAAGGGCACCAAGAACCTTTTTTATCCGTGCCATTTCAATATTTACTGTGCCGTGGCATGCTAATATATGGGGTATTTCGAACCCTGAAAATGCTGCCTGGTTCACCAGGACAAGTGATATTTAGTGTAGTTTGACATTTTACTGTTGTCAAAACACAATTATTGCGTTTTGTTTGTGCCAAACAATGAACATAAGTCTAATCAAGATTTGTTTTCAAAAGAGGGATGTTTGTTGCTGGCATTTGGCAAAGTGGTACTATATGTCCTCCAGTTGTCTTTCAGCTGTCAAAAAGGGCCTTCTTTATGCTGTAAACTGCCAGTTATTACAGAGTGATGCAATCATTGATTTAAATAAACAATATATTTAACATAAAACAAATTTAATTGTACACAATAATTGTCTCAATATGATTTCTAAAAACTTGTACACCACAGTGACAGTTATCAAACCACATATGGCTTTTAATCATGTACTAGTGAAAGAATCATTTATGGTGGTTGCAGATTCAGAATTCAAGGGATTAACACCTCCAACCAATAAAGAACATGCATGCACATGCAATTCTCCCCCTCCCCACCCTGCTTTGGGAATACAATAACAGATGCCTTTCTTGCAGAATCAGACACATACAGGAGTTAATTTCCTGTATGCAAGGAATGTAATGTGTTTGGATGGATGGATGGATGGATTTTCATTCAATCATCTGGTACTTTCAGGTCGTCCATGGCCAGTGGCTTTTGGAGCAGGAGTTGGACTTGGCATGGGATATGCAAATTGTCAGAATGACTTCCAGAGACCATTCAGACTTAGCGGCAAACTTATTAAAGTTAGTTCTTGTAATGTTATCTAAAAGTAAGGATATGTGTGGCCAATCACTCCACTGCATCATAAAAAAAAAATGTTTTTTAGGGATCATCAGTTGTCCTCATCACTGCTTAATAGTTCTGAGGAAAACCCTGTCCTTCTCAGGAAATGCACCTGCACATGAGCATTTTGTTCAGATGTAAACAACCAAATAATTTTTGAACACAACTGCACATTCTGCACTAGCCACAAAAAGAAACTGTGCTTTGGTATTTTTTTTCTACATTGTAAATATATAAACAACGAAAAGCATCCAGACTTTAATAGGTGAATATTGAGATCATAAAAATACAGCAGAGCAGGATGTTTAATGTACGTGACAGTGGTGTTATGAGTCTTAATGCAGGGCAGAGGTTAGGCAACAATATTACAATCTGAACAACAGGTATGCCAACAGTGGGAAACGAGAACAGCAGTACATCACTGATGCGTAGATTTTATCACATGGACTTCCGAAGGCTCATGGAATGGCTTGCTACATTATTTTAAACACTGATGCCAAGTCACAAATATTTACCTGGTGATTTTGCCATTTGAAAAATCAGACTTGCCACTGGTCCGAGAATTGTATCCCAGTAGCAACAACTAAAGGGGTCCTGTGAGGTGCACCTATCCAACCCCAAGTCATTATGGAACCAGCGCCAAGAAACTGCTCTCCTAGACAGAGGCTTGAGACCAAGATGTTGTAGATGTTGTTGACATGCATCACAACAGGAAACGTTTAACTTGTCTGTTCACCTTGTCTAAACAACTGTTCACCTCCACCACTACGGTAAACGGACATAATTTTGGCTCCACTCTTGACCTTTCTCGATGATGTGGTTCCTGATAGTGTTGGGATGGATATGCCAAAGTCTTGCAATAGTCTCTGCTGTGCGGAACCTGTGCCGAGGATGGGACACCAGTTACTGTTTGTCCTGGTGTTGTAACCCATGGACGTTCGGAAAATGTCTCAACAGTGCTGAAATGATGTTTCAGTCACAATGGCAATGTGCAATCTCCTGAGAAATTCTCCCACAGATCATCCCAGTAGCCTAATGATGATGTGCATTATGTGCAGTTCATTATCCTTATAATTTTTAACACAATCAAATGATTAGGATTCCAAAATGGACATCAGTTTTTGACATTCATGTGCTCCATCCAGTTTATCTAGAATCACATGCTAATGTTGAAACCACTGACATCATGACATGGGTTCACTATTCACAGAGTGTACATTTGTACCTGTGTACACATATTGTTCCAATTTATTTTTATTTCCTATGCACACAGTATCTTTTTGTAGCAAGTACAGATACCATATTTTCACACTTAGAAAGAAATATTTTGTAGTTTTAACTTTTTGTTAGCAAATAGACCAGACAACTTCAAAGGGTGAATTTTCAAACTGTTCCGTGCATAAACAGTACCTAGTAATATACCTTGTTCTGTTCCTAAGTATGGTTATTATTTTCAATGTAGAAAATAAGCAATGAAAGTGAGTGAGTGAGTACGGTCTTACACTGCTTTCAGCAATATTCCAGCAACATCAAGGCGACATAAATGAAAGAGGTAGAGGAGTCTTTTTGTTTTATTCTGAGCTATGTTTTGTTTAATTTTCGGTATTTATATTAGAAATTTCCTAATATACTCCTTCCACAAGATTTAGTAAGAAGTGTAAAAGTAGAAGGAATATTTAGCCTTTGATGGGCATTTTGAATCTGGAATAACATGAATTCTTGAACGCATCACCTTCATTGCACTTAAATTGTTTTCTCATATGACTTTAGAGATTGGGTGTTCAGCTCTCTGACTTGGTTGACACATGTCAATTGCATACATAAATGCTCATGATGTAAATCACTGGTTTGTCTGGAATAGACTCAGTTATTACAAACCACTGTCATATGGTTAGAATATTGCAGAGTGCATTATTTTACAATAAACAAACAAGCATTTGTACATTGGACTATAAACAGAGCTCTGAAACATTTGTACATTGGACTGTATAAACAGAGCTCTGAAACATTTGTACATATGACTGTTTAAAGAGAGCTCTGAAACATTTGTACATTGGACTGTATAAACAGAGCTCTGAAACATTCGTACATATGACTATAAACAGAGCTCTGAAACATTTGTACATTGGACTGTATAAACAGAGCTCTGAAACATTTGTACATATGACTGTTTAAAGAGAGCTCTGAAACATTTGTACATATGACTGTATAAACAGCAGCTCTGAAACATTTGTACATATGACTGTTTAAAGAGAGCTCTGAAACATTTGTACATTGGACTGTATAAACAGAGCTCTGAAACATTTGTACATATGACTGTTTAAAGAGAGCTCTGAAACATTTGTACATTGGACTGCATAAACAGAGCTCTGAAACATTTGTACATATGACTGTTTAAAGAGAGCTCTGAAACAATTGTACATTGGACTGTATAAACAGCAGCTGTGAAACATTTGTACATAAGACTGTTTAAAGAGAGCTCTGAAACATTTGTACATATGACTGTATAAACAGAGCTCTGAAACATTTGTACATATGACTGTTTAAAGAGAGCTCTGAAACATTGGAGGGAAAAGTGGAAATGCTGTGATGATGTTTGTTTATTGTTTAACGCCATATTCATCAGTATTCCAACTAAATGGCGGAGGTCTGTAAATAATCGAGTCTCGACCAGGCAATATATAACTAAATCACTAGTAGTATGGGGAAAAATCAGATGTACAGCTGATTGCTATTTCTAACCTTGTTCACAAAACATAATGCAATATGTAATATGAAGTAAATCAAATTTCCTGAAAGTGAATAATAACTGGAAAGAGTAATACTGGCTCTACTTTTAGGACTGACTGTGAAAAGGGTGTATTCTGTACAACTGGTACTCTGGTATTTTTAGTAAAAGTGGTTTTCATACCTTTCTCTCTTTTCAGGTGCATGAACCCAATAGCAGCTGAGGTGAAGAGATAAATCAGAACAGACAATTCAGCAGAGTGTGTGGACTGAACATATGTTGTTGAGTGTTGAGACCTGAAACGTAGGTTTGTAGCCAGATAAGTACAGGATTTCTTTGTACAGTAATAATCACGAATAGTGGCATGAACTATGTAAAGCATGATAATAAAGACTTGTCACAATACAATGAAAACTGTCATTTTCATTTCCAATAACTGACACCTGGTTCACATGCACCTCTATATATAAGTGTGAATGTTTGCATTCGTGTCATGAGTATACTTGTCATGTGAACACATCTATATGTATGGGACAGATGCAAATGTAAATTTACTCTTGCAATTTGCACTGTATTGTATGTATGTGTTGTCAACTTGTCATATGATCCTCCACGATAATTTGAACTTTCAAATGAAAGTTAATGTCAGCAAATTGTTAAATAAGTGTTCATGTCACAGGAAACTTCACAGGTTCAAAGTAAATGATACCTTTTGTGGTATTGCTTGGTACAAATGTCCTCGATACATATACACATACGAATGAGCATTAATGAAGCACCACCCTCTTTTCTTATATGAGTACGAAAACAATTGAATGTGTTTTGAAAGCGAAATTCCACTTATCTAATTTGTACAATCCATTTGGCTCAAAAGGTTTGGAGACATATACAAATGAAGATGTTCAGAGGAGATTTGCAGTTTTGAGGTGTAGGCATCTTCCGCAATCTGTAGCTCTGAATGTACGAACTGCAGAATGTTGAAAATTTGCAGGTGTTGTGACAAAAGTTCAAGCATGAACAGTCTCGGAATGTCTTGTGATACTTTGAAAAGTAACGGTTTGCTTCTGTTGTTTATTTTCACATAAATTAGTTTTCAACAATTTGTATCTTCATTGCTATTTAAGATAAATTGTTAGAATCTTGTCAGAATGTAATAACTTGGTATGCTGAACAAATTTTCTTCTTTGATGCATGTCAAAATGTAAATTGTTTGGCGGCCATATTGCATTCTAGCAGTTTCAAATTATTGTTCACTAGCTGCTCAGGGACCTGTGAAGGTCGGGGTTAGAATATTGATCTTCAGTAACCCATACTTGTTGTAAGAGGTGACTAACGGGATTGAGTGGCCAGGCTCGCTGACTTGGTTGACGCATGTTATCGGTTCCCAATTGCGCAGATCAATGCTCAAACCGACCGCCGCCATATACCTGGAATATTGCTAAGTGCGGTGTAAAACAAAACTCACTCACTCTCACACAAAGCGCTGAAAATTGCCATGAGGCATCCGTATCAAAGACTGAACATTTCATGTTCTTAGACGCTTATCAAACGTTGCAACGATTATAGGCGTAAACATTCCCTATGGGTTGTGATAGCCTTTTCCTCCGTCACTTGGTGATGTGTTACAGACTCCCTGAGATAAAATAAAAAATTTAATAACAAAGGGAAGTAATCCCTACCTAGATAACACTTGACCTCTCCTGATTACGTCCCTTGATTGTTCTTCTGCCAGTGGTTATCCACACGTGTCATATTTTCCTCTGTACTCACCGGGATGTGGACGTGTTTCAAGACTTCCTTGGATTTTCACTTTTGTGTTCAAGTTCAACTTTATACAGTGACAGACTAGGTTCGTACTGTCGCTTTTGTGCTGGGACAATCGTATTTTTGCATATTCAACTCTTAATTGCCTTAATTTTGCAGTGTGAACTTATTTAGATTTTCCCGCCATTTTTGTAAGCCACGTGCGTTAGTAAATCATGTCTCAGAAGAAATGTCTGGGCTGTCAGCGTTACCAGTCTGATAAGGATCCACATTTTTTGTGTTTGGCTTGTACCACAGACGCTCCTTGTACTTAAGCAAAGCGTTGTTTGTTGTGCCAGGACTTATCACAACTTGAATGGAGTTCTATGCATGAGGCTAGGATTCACGCCAAAAAACGCAAATTGACACCTAAAAAATCTAAATGCAGTAAGCCTGCTATACCAGACTGTAATCCACCTCCACCTGTACTTGATTTGAACCCTTTTTCGGCTATGTTAGCGTCCTTAAGGAGGATGTTAGTTCGTCGTTTGGATCGGCCTTGAAAGATCTTGAACAGAGAAGTTTTTCTAAGATCAAAGAATTGAAACGTTCTATTGCCGCATCTAAGATTGAATCTCAGCCTACTAGTCTGGTAGGATGGGTACAGCATTCAAGTCCCGTGGAAGTTTTGTGATGAAAGCAAGACATTGTGTTTTTAGTATTCATCAGACATGCTAGTTAAATAAAAAGTTTGGTTCCAAGTTGAAATATGATGCAAATAGTACTTTTGAGCACTGTACAAAATGGTTGTGGAAACGGTTGCTAAAAAGGCCAGAAGGTCATAATTGGAGAGTTGAGTATTTAAAGTTTGAGGTTATTAACTTTATCCAAGTGTGTTTCTCTATTTCATGAACTGTTTTATTAAAAGAAAACCCAAAATATATTTTTTTTAAATTAAAAAAATATATATAATGAACACTCCCTTTCTCAAAATGGCAGCTAGCAGACGAATTTAAGCAAATGTAGGTTTTGTGCATTTTGTAAGTATATGATTGCTTCATTTCATCAACTCAATGTAAAACAAGTTATTAAAGAACAGTTATGTATGAAACAAAAAAGAGATGTTTATTTTTGTTTGATGAGACTGTCAGTAAGGGAGCAGTCCTTATTTCAAACTGTAGTATGTCAATATCAGATTATGATTTATAAATTTCTTATTATTACGCTTGAAGTTTTTCTTCTAAAAGCAGAGTTCTTTGAAAATAGATAAGAATATAATGAAATGATGGGGAGAAAACACTATTTTCTGCTTCACACTCTCTCAATTAAATCCCTTGAAATAATTTTCAAGTCATCAGATCGAATAACTTTCTAAAATGGTTATAATCTTTGAAAGAAAAGATATACAAATAAATGTGGGGAGAATTTTTTTTTATCAGCAGGATAGGAGAAGACACGGTGTCCATATTTAGCTTGTTTGACTTTGGGGATAACAAGAAGGTGTTGATTCCCTGTTCTGAGAGATCTAGATGGTGTATAAGCCTGAAGAAGATCTGAGAGTTAGACTAGAGCCGTGTTAGTCATGCACTGGTATGCGAGACAGAATAGTTTGAAGGAGATTCTTTGTTTCACGGGCAGCTAATGAATGTCCTTTAGAGTTGGTGGGATGTGCTTTTTTCTGGTGATCTGGGAGGTAATGCGAGCAGCTAAATTCGGTATGCATTGGAGTTGGTCAGTGACACAAGATAGAATCCGGCCAAAAGGCTGTTACAGTAGTCCATACGAGATGTGACTAGGCTGAGGCAGAGAGTTTTGAGGCATCTTTGGTAAGAACGGTCTGGCCTTGCTGATATTGTGGAGATGGGAGTAGCAAGTTTTAGTAGCATACTTGACGTGTACTGTCATACTTAGATCTTGATCGATGACAACATCCAGATCGTTGACAGTGGAAGAAAGAGGAATGGTTGCTCCACAGACACACACACTAGTAATGTCACACTGCTTGCGTTTTCCAGCCTGTCCCAAAAGAATGGACTCTGTTTTCTCTTAATTTAATTTCAAGGCATTTGATGACATCGATGAATATCTTCTGGCAACAGTCAGATGTCTGACAGAGAAACTCTCTATAGCTGACAGTGTGTTTCGTTGAAATAACTTCCACAGCTGCGTGTCATCTGCGTAGAAGTGGTCAAGATTAAGGTTTGCTACAACAGAGCCAAGTGGAACAGTGTAGAGGGTGAAGAGGATCGGACCAAGCACGGATCCTTGAGGGACTCCGCACTCAAGCCTAGATGCGGTTGACACAGACTCACCAACAACAACGGTTTGAGTCCTTGAGTTCTGTATCAAGTCTTTTGAGGAGTCTCTGGTGATCAGTCGTGTCAAAGACACTGCTTAGGCCAAGTAATGTGAGCAGGGCCACTTGTCCTGTGTCGATACCACATCGTAGGTCATTCGGGATCTTCAGCAGGGCCGTCTCTGTGCTGTGGTGTGCTCTGCAGGCTGATAGGAACACCTCATAGAGGTTATGCCAGGAAAGGTGGCCCATGAGACAACTGGACTGGACTGAGTTTGGATATAAATGCTAAGTTTGAAACAGGCCTGTAGTTTTTTGGATCCTCCTAATCAAGGCTTGATTTCTTCAGATGTGGCCTAACTAGAGCTGACTTGAGTACACTTGGGGCATAACCAGATGAAGTAGAGAAGTTAATAATCATCACTATTGTTAGTAAATAGCAGTGAAACTATCAATATGAGTAAGAGGCGTGCTATCAAACATTTTTGGAGGAATGTCAGCTTCATCCACAGCCGCAGAAGACGAAATATTGTCATGAATGTTCTTGCATCTTTTTGTAGAAATAATCCGAAAATGTCTGTGCTATTACTTCATTGTCATTAGATGTTGGAAGTGTTGGTTCAAAGTGTTTACTCAAGATACTGAACAAAAGTTTGAACAGCAACTTTGGACTTGACTCGTTGGCTTCAATCTTAGAATTGAGATGTTGATTTGTCTGATGACCGTTGTTGAGTGATTTTTGGCTGAAATATGCATTTGGAGATGAATCTCCAGGAAAGATTGTTTCCATCTGCGTTCTACTTTCCTCTTGTCTTTTTTCGCTTGTCGAACTTCAGGTGTGAAGTCCCAAGCAGATGTTTTAGTGACTGGTATGACTCTGTCCTTCACTGGTACATGTTTGTCTATATAGCAGCTCAGATAGAACTCTATTGCATAGCAGAACGAGACTCTCAGCATCAGATGGTGGCTCAAGTATAAGGTCTGAGTTTAGCAAATTGTCTTTAAAAGTATCCATATCCAGGAAGCGCATGTTCCTACAGCGAGTAATCTTCACATTTGGACTGGGTATTGAGAGGTCCAAGCTCACAGATATATGGAAATGGTCAGAGAGCTGTAGATCATATACAGGTACACAACTGACAAACGCGTCTGAATCACGGGTAACTATCCAGTCCAGAGTGTGTCCACCTCTGTGGCTTGCCTCTGAAACGCCTGAGTTGTACACAGTTGTGGACTTCAAGGAGATTAATTATTCGTTTAATGTCATGGTTATCCTTGTTGTCAAAATGGAAATTGAAGTCGCCTACGATGATAATAGCTACTTCGTCAACTTATCCAGTCTGTGCCGAGACGGTGCCGAGCAGTAATTGCTGCCAATGGTGGCCATACAAAGACTGACTTTGACGCCATCTTGTGGACTCAAGAGAACAGAAACACAACAGTTAAGGCTTTGTCTATAGACGTTTGAATTTTCACCTTTTCACCATTGGGATTACATGAAATAATACCTCTTAAACTAATGCAAGAAATTCTTCTAAAAAATGGTTTGTGCGTTTCTTTTTTTGAAGAGTATATTTCTGGGTCGCAGTTTCTTGTAAAGACCTCTTCTATAGTTGATAAACAGGGTAAAAAGTATATTTCTTTTTCATATTGTACTAGTTCTATACAAAATATATGCCTTGTGAAGAAATGGGTTTTTTATTCATCATTATAACTTTTAGAGCTAAAAATGACTCTTTAATGTAAATTTAAGACTAAAATCAAACTAAAAAGATCTGGTGACTTACAGCATATGAGAAATATATTCCGTAACCAAATTTGCATGGTATTTGATATTAAAACCATTGTTTTGTTCCGAGTTTTTGGAACTTTTTCAGTTCCCGGTCAAATTTTTGCGGCCATCTTGGAGATTGAGCTTACAATAGCTTTCGCATCAATATTCAGATTGGAACCAAACATTTTTTTAAACTCCCTTAACATATAAACACAAATGAATATATGATTTGCTTTCATCAAAAAACTTTCACGGAATCCCATAAGCTCCTTGACTATACTCAGGAACTGTTTTTTGCCGATACCTGTCAGAGTTTCACGGAAAATTCCACGGATAATCTCACTCAAACTGACGAGTTGTCGGTAGCCAAGGCGTTACCACTCTCTCAGATATCCACCATCCCAGACAAGACCAAGGTGTAAAGGTCTGCCGGATTAGCGTTGGATTCAAATATTACGGGTTCCGGGGCTCAGGAGCCACCTGTACATTCTCTGCCGTCGGATACCGCGGATATGCTTCCACCGGCGGGTGTGGATCACATTGATGTTGATAATCCGCCTCTTATCCCCATATTTTCGGATGTAACAGAATCGGATAATCAAGGCATTTATCCTCTTACTGATACTCAAGTCTCGATGCATGAGGGCATTCTCTCTGTACCATCCATGGATACGCAGGCGAATGACTTTACTCCGGGTTGGGCGTATTCGGAGAAAATATCTTTATTGCATGAATTAAAACCACGCACGGTTCCGCCCCCGTTCCACGGACGTAACCACGGATCTCCCGGCGGAGCTCGGCTCTTCCGGCTTATTACCGCCTCAGAGGTTACCCAAGCTTACATTGCCTCACTCTACTGTTGTCCGTTCGGCATTGTCAACCTTTAATGAAGGCGTCTACTGTCTCATCGTTGCCTAAGACTCAACCTCGACAGTCCTACGTTATTCACGATAGTATTTTTCCGTTATTTTTCTGTTATTCCGGACTTGGATAAGGATTTTACATCTTTGGATCCCCGCTCTTCTCCCTTGTCTACATTCAAAATTCCAGTGGCTCAGAGAGACTTGAAAGATATTGATCACGGAGCACGATATCTTATCCTACATAAATTGGTTTGCCTCGGGCGTTCGCCAACTCCTTCCTCCGGTGTTTGATGACTATTCTGGCATCAAACCAGATACAATGGTGGCTATGTCGGCACAGGAAACTGCGTTAGCTCATTCATTTTTAGACGTGATATATCAAGCCGTATCGGATGTCACCTCAACCCAGGTTAATATTATGGGTCGGTTGATGGCCTTGTAGCGTGCCTACATGCTATACGGAGTTAGGAACATTTCGGACGCGTCCAAAGATGTGTTATTTCAACAGCCTGTGCAAGCTACATCTCTTTTTAATGGAAAATGTAATGATGCAGTCACTTCTCAGGATGCACATGTCTCTAGGAGTTAGAACCAGCGATTGGCTTCTGCTTTGTTGGCCGAGAATCGTTCGTCAAGACCTCCCACTCATGGTCGACGAGCTACGTCTCTATGTCGCCCCCCTCCTCCACACTATCAACGTTCGGCATTTGACAGGGCTGCATCTCAATCGGACACGTCACGCTCTATTCCTCACCGCGGTACGCCTCCAACTAGGGTCAGATCCTCCCGGGTTTTTCGAGCCTCCCACTCATTCCCACCTAGGAGGTTGACTTATCCACTCCCGTCACTCATCTAATATCACTTCGTGTCGACTCAGAACCGTCCCCGGATTTGAATTTGATTATGCGTTTTCAACAAACGATTCAAACATCACCTGTCGGCGGCCGCCTTTCACTTTATTATCACAATTGGACTCAGATCATGGACGATCCTTGGATCCTTTCCATCATACGTCCAGTACGATCATCTTCCCCCGTTAACGGCATCTCCTCTCGGCCGACGATTTTATCTCAAGGGACCTTGACTATCACCTGCCCTCATGGCCATCCAACAATTACTTGTCAAGCAAGCGATTGTAGAGTTACCTCCCCAAGATTGCTCCCCAGGTTTTTATTCTCCGGTGTTCCTTGTACCCAAGAAGGATACTCCGGAGATGAGGTTATAGATCTAAAAATTGTGAACAAACAGTTCTTACGTCAGCCTCCCAAATTCACAATGGAATCCCTTCGCAATCTTCGCAAGCTACTTCCTCCAAATACAAAGTTCACCAGTCTCGATCTAAAGGATGCTTACCTCCACGTGCCAATACATCCACAGTCACGGAAATATCTCCGCTTTGTGGTCAACTGACGTCGGTTCCAGTTTCGAGTCCTCCCGTTCGGCGTGTCAATAGCTCCGTGGCTTTTTACGATGGTCATGAATCCAGTTCTCCATTTCCTCCATCTAAGGCACGTTGCTATTCATGGCTACCTGGACGATTTTTTGAATCACCATACTTGTACTCGCATACTCCTCAGCCATACCAACTTTGTCATCCATGTGTTTACACATCTGGGCTTCCTTATCCTTATCCCGACAAGTCCGAACTTGTCCCGACTCCACGAATCAAGTTCTTAGGGGCCATCTTTGACGCTACGACATGCCGTATACTGGATCGGTGGATTACTGTCAGGGATCGTATCTTACATCTCATCCACAATCCTCAGGACTTGGTTGTCCCTAGTAGGATCGCTCACGTCCATGCAGGACTTCACATGTTGCGGCCGATTACAATCCGGAGACCTGGATTTGGATGTGCTTCCTCCTCTCCAAGTCAAACGCGAGTTACTCTGGTGGACACAGGAACACAATATTCTCCACGGTGCTCCCTTTCGCATCCCCGATCCAGAGATGACTATTTACACGGATGCTTCGGCCGTCGGTTGGGGTGCACACATGAACGATCTTCAGGCACACGGTACTTGGAATCGGTTGGAATGAATATACCATATAAACGTGCTAGAACTTCTTGCAGTTCTTCAGGTCTGGGAAACGTGGTGGCCTCATCTTCATCACAAGTCTGTAATGATGGCAACAGACATCTCCACGGTAGTGGCATACATCAACAAGCAGGGAGGTACACACTCTTCCAACCTGATGGAGCTCACGCGTAAACTTTATCGTCTAGTCGATCTCCACAAATGCAATCTCAGGGTCAGACATATCCCAGGGAAGGTCAACATCTTAGCGGATTCTCTGTCCCGAATGGGCCAAATTCTCCCTACCAAGTGGATGCTTCACAGGGACGCCTTTCGCATGATCCATCAACGATGGGAAACTCTGTGCATAGACCTATTTGCAACCAGTCAGACAGCTCAACTGCCAGTCTATATCAGTCCTGTTCCCGATCCCAACGCTTGGGCCGTGGATGCGTTGTCGGTTCCCTGGGACAACATGATAGCGTATGCTTTCCCACCATTCAAAGTGATCCCGGATGTGCTCTCCAAGCTCTTACTTCATCATTGTGTCCTTTACCTCGTAGCGCCGGAATGGCCGACCAGAACTTGGTTTTCGCTCCTCTTTGAACTCCTCTCAGACTACCCTCTGGTTCTGCCACTATGGAACAATCTCTTGACTCAACCGGGATCATCAGTACTTCATCCGATCGTGTCTGCTCTCAATCTTCGCATGTGGCGATTATCCACTCTACCCTCCAGGAACAAGGGTTCGCCAATGACACCATTCAAGCCATATCTCAGGCCATATGTCCATCCACATCTCTCCTCTACGATGCCAGATGGAAGCGCTTTACCCAATGGAGATCTGAGCGACAGCTCATCGGACACCCAATCACTATTCCTATGATCATTGATTTTTTGCTACATTTACGCACGCAAAAGAAGCTTAAAGCTGGTACTATCGACGGTTATCGTTCTGCAATTGCGTCAGTCTACAACTTTCGAGGTCTCCATGTCGGATCGGAAATTTCGCTACATCGGTTGATACGTTCTTTTCAACTTCAGGACTTATCTTCTCCATGGATATTTCCAAAATGGGATCTGTACCTCATTAAAGAGCTCTTATTAAGGCACCCTTTGAACCCCTAGCAGCGGTGCCGCTCAAATACCTGGCCTTCAAGACAGCTTTTCTCTTAGCATTCGCCACGGCGGCCCGTGTCTCGGAACTACACGCCATTGACTTTTGGTCGCTTCGCTTTACCGAACATTATACCAGTCTTACTTGTTGTTCTCTTCCAGAATTTGTGGCTAAAAACCAAACTACAGCGCATGGTCCATTGGGTGCCAGGTCCTACACCATCCCGGCGTTACCTACCTCAGATCGTTCGGATAAATCTAGACTATTGTGTCCTATTCGGGCTCTCCGCTGTTACCTTGATCGTATGAACTCTTTTCGTCATAAGCGGCGGCGTTTGTCTATTCCCTGCAAACAACACATTACTACGGAGTTGTCCAAGAACACCTTATCTGCTTGGCTGCGTAAGAGTATCTCCATTGCTTACCAGGATTGTGACCCAGATCATCTCAGCGTTCGTTTTTCTCCTCGTGAGATTAGGGCGTTAGCTTTGTCCCTCTCGGCCTGGACTTCAGTTTCCATAGAAAGCGTTGTGGCCTCCTGCCAGTGGAAATCATCCAATACTTTTATCAAGACTTATTTACGCGATATTGCGCCAGATTTACATGGTTTGCATTCTCTCGGACCTCTTGTGACGGCTCAAAGGCTCACTCATCAATGATCCTTCTGCGTGGAAAAAAGAGGAGAGGGGGGTTGAGGGTACTCAGGATTCGATAAGTTTCATCAACACTCAACCTATGGTGGAATCTGTTGGATTAGGAAGTGAGATATTGTGTGACATCCCTATTCGGGTGAAGGACTCTGGTACTAACATATCCTCCCCTCTGGTGATGGTTTGTGGCTCTCCTATTGTGCATCAATGTATTACACCTACTTAAGGGAATGATGTTGAGTAAGGGTTATCTAATCAGTTTTATCCAAAATTCAACTGGAAGTGACATCATTAAAAGGGGTGTGATCGCTATGAATCTGATTTACTCCATCATTCCCTATAACCAACTTATCTCACCTAAAAATCCCTTCTTAGTGGTGGACATATACTATTAGGTTTCAATACATTCAATATCTATAGAATGATTTACCTAATTTCATAATGAATATTTTATCATATGTCATACCACAGACAATATACGAGATTGAGGTATTGCCTTCAGGGGTATAACTATTCCCTCTGGGAAGTGGTAGCTATGAACATTCCCGCCTTCCGTATGTGGGATTCTGGCTATCACAACCCAGAGGGAATGTTTATGCCTATAATTACGAACAATCAAGAGTATTGTCTGTAATTATTAGTAAACTTACCTCTGGGTTGTACACGGTACACCCACCCCGAAAAATCATTGTCCTTACCTACCCACTGTATGTTCACAGGTTCCACTCCTATGGGAAAATATGACACGTGTGGATAACCACTGGCAGAAGAACAATCAAGGGACATAATCAGGAGACGTCAAGTGTTATCTAGGTAGGGATTACCCTTTGTTATTAAATTTTTTATTTTATCTAAGGGAGTCTGTAACACATCAACAAGTGACGGAGGAAAAAGCTATCACAACCCAGAGGTAAGTTTACTAATAATTACAGACAATACTCTTGATTGTTCGTGTTTGGCGGCCTTTTGGGTTGAAAACTGCAGAAATTCATTATTTGATCAAAATGGCATAAAACAAATAGTAGAGGTAATGATTGTCCAGTTCCAACAAAAGCCTCTGCAAAGCCTTATTTCCCAAATAAGGCTTTGCTCGGACCCTTAGCTCTTGCTACCATTACCCCTACTATGAAAAATTAGTAAAATGTCCCCGGCAGCCACAATTCCCCAAGGGAGAAATAGAAATGTATTGCGCTTCCTCCCAAGGGGAATTATCATCTATGCCACGTTGACTGGTGGTAACACTGTGCCGTACGGTACGATCAATAATTCTTCTCTTACAAACCCTCTGCCTGGTCCATCCCTCAAGTAGTACAAGTTAGGCTCGTCGGCTTTCATGTCAATTTTATCTATGTTGTAAGTTTCGATTGACCATATAGGATCGGTGGCTCCCTTACGGCTATCACCCTCGTGTTCCCCATGCTGGTATAGATACCTAACTAGGGCCCTATCTGGTATCTGTTTCTCTTTTCCACGCAATGGAGCAGCCGACTCTGCAACTATTGATTTTAGTTTGATAGCGTCTACCGGTTTCTTGCCGGTGAGACGGGTGACTTCATGGTTGATTGCCGACACAACCTTAGGCAATCTTGTGACCCATTCAGTCAGTTCCCGGTGCGGCCAACTCCCTCGCATACTGATGTCCGAATAATCGCTCAGCCAAAGTCCTATTGAATCTCTCAACTATGGCTTGGCTGCGATGGGCTCCGGCCGTGCCACGCCTGACCTTTGTATCGTGTTTAGCTAGCAGTTGTGACACGGCACCCATGAACTCCCGCCCTGGGTCAACTTGCAGCTCTGTTGGCCACGCCAGCGGACTGCGTTTGTATATGCGTTCGAATCCTCTGGCTACCTGGACCGAATCTTTCGTGGTCAAGGGCTCGGCTTCCTTGTAGCGACTGGCTACATCCACTACGGTTAAGGCATACTTGTACCTCTTGTCGTGGGGTAGGAACAGTAGGTCTGCCTGGTGAACGCTATTAGGTATGTTAATACCGAACTTCCTTCTAGGCACGTAGCGTGGTGGTGACAAATAGATCTGCCACAGGGCTTGTTTTTCAAACCACGCTTTGGCTTCCTCCGGGGGTACTCGCGCCATTTTAGCCTGCTTATCTACAGCGCTAGCTCCTTTCCAGTAACCACGCGGGCTATAGTAAATAGCCTCAAACTTTCTCTGGTTCCGTGACATATTTATACCTATGTTCTTGGTTCAATTTTCTCATGTCCATACGCGTACGTGTTTATCCCATCAATAGCTATCCAACATTTAGTATCCATAGGCGACAGGGACGTCTTGTTTATTGTCAGTCCATATATCTTATGGCCATCACTTCTAAGTGTGTTCATTTTATGTCTAAAGGTACGGGTCTTGAACAGGGCTTCCTTGAATCTGACGTGTTTGATGTGTTGTTTCACCACGTACTTCTTAACACCCTTAGCCTTCCGGATCTCACTATTGTCGGCTTTCAGTATGGAGTACATCTTAGGCCTCAACCCTATGTACTCGGCTATGGGCGTGCCAGCACACTCGTCCTTCATCTTACCTAGGACCTTTTATTTACCGTGTTGTGTATGGCATGGTCCTTGGGGTAGTCGCTGGTGTGTTACAAATCGAGGTGTTTTTCATGTCCTCATTACACATCCTCGGTTGAATCTCCATCAGCAGGGAATCCGTGTCAGTGTACAACACTTCACACCTGTCGCCGTACTGTTTCTTGAGCTCGTTGTAGTAAAAGTCGTACATCAGGTGTTTGGATAAATCGAGGATGCTCATCCCCACGTAAACAGGCGGTTGAATTTTATGTGGTTTTTCTTCATGTGTAGGCAACTAGGTCATCGGTGAATATCTTGCTACGGTTAAATGCCGGACTGGCTATCAGTCTCCTGAGCTTGTCTTCCTCATTCGACCGAACCAGCTTCACGGTCACGCGCTTCCTCAGGTTCTCCATAGTCTTACCAAACACCGAGTTGTTCATGAGCTTGTAGAGATTTTTCTCAAAGTCACTGGTGGCAAGCTTCGGAGGTCTGTGTTCATTCTGATGTAGGGCTCCATCCAGGGGCTCTGGTTGAACACGAGCACCCTGTGTACTTTGGTCAGCCTCATACCCAACGACAGGTACAGCTGTAGGTTGCGATAGTGAACGATGTACTTGGTCTTATTCATTAAGTTGGGCACGAGTTTTTCAACGTCCGTCACCCGCCCACCTAACAAGTTATGTTGGTACTCAGACATCCAGTCTGGGTTAACCCTCATACGTTCGGGGGCCAGGGGGTAGCTGTTGTGTGATGTGTGTAATGCCTTGGGATACTCCAAGTCAACCTCGAGGATGTAACCTTTATTCGAATCCGGCGCGATGCTCATAACATCAACATGTGACGCCCATTCGAATCCCCCTGTGGGTAGATACTGGCTCATGGCCCAGCCGTACAGGTTGTTGGCGTCGAGGTAGAGAATGTGATTGGTTGGCTTGCTAGGGTCGTAGCCCTTCACGTATTGATTATTTGCTTTTGCGTATCGTTTGGTTGCCATGGAGATCCCACCTCGCAAGCCTTTCTCAATGAATAGGTGCATGTCATAATCCGTAAGCAATTCCAACTTAACTCCGGTCTTTTTAAGCAAGGCATCCCACGACAGACCTGGGCTGGTGTAATACCATGCGGGGTCGAGTTTATACTGCTTGAAACATGTCCGCCTAAACGTCTCAAACACGTCGGCTAACAGCAGTACATCCGTCGTCAAGTACAGATCGTGAAAGTCACCCAGGTTTTTACAACCCAGTTTATTCCATACATTAATAGCGTGCGAGTAATCGTCTTGGGATATTTCCGAGTCGGTCAGATTGCTGTAAAATTCTCTGATGGGGGGTAGTCTGGTCTCGGCGAACTTGGCCCAACTATCCATGTACTCATAGGGATACACACCCTTCCTCATAAGCAGGGGTCTAGTCTCGGCGTCTGTGTATCGATCGGTAATAGGGAAGGTATCGTTGGCCTTGACCAGACTGTCTAATGAAGACAATAGAAATTGTACTGAATCTATGAACCTAAGACCGTTTAAGCTGAAGGAGATGTATCTCTCCATGTTGTTGGGAATGCACGTTATATTACCATCGATTTTCGCGATGGCCTGCATGATTAAGTGAGAGTCGTACCCTCTCAAGTTGTGAAAGACAACGGGAATGTTTATTATCTTAGGGTTGATTCTAAGCTTGAGGTTACGTGCTGTGAGCGGCGCCTCTATACTTACCCGGTTACGTGACAGTGATCTCTCACGGAATCACCGTTAAGTGGTGAGTCGCACGTGACAATTAGTGCTACAGGCGTGAGCTAACCGGTCGGCTTGGGTCATAACGCATGGGAGCGACTCTATACAACGCGTTCCTAATAATTTTTCTTCCTCCTGCAAACACTTAAGAAACCTTTCAGCCGCGTCGGGACCCCTGTACACTACCGAGCTTTCGTTTCCCCCAACGACGGACGACATGCGATATCAAACCCACAGGCTTCATGCTCCTGTGTTTTGAGTGTGGTTGGGGTACCCCAACAACCCCACCTGTAACAGGTTTGACCAAGGCTTCAAAGTCGGCGATATGATATAAGGCACAGACATTTGGTACTTGTGGTTGTCGAATTTTAGTATATTGTCACCTTCCTTGGGCATGTCGACGCCAGATGGTATGGCGTCTGCCCCACACCTTGGCAATCCTCCGGTGGGCTTCTAATAAATTAGCTCGGCTGAAACCGTGTAGGCATCGCGCACACAAAAGTGTTTTGTCCCAGCGTGTTTCGACTGGTCGTGCAACAACCCGGCTGAGATGTTTTATCCACGTGTAGTGATACTTTTCACCTCGTTGGATCATGAATATATTGATAACTTGGCGAGGGGGTTTGGGGTTCCCCAAGGGCTGACCCTGTGTACTATTGTTGTGTTACCTTCGCACCCAAAGACATTTATAGCTAGATTATTCTGTTTTTCTACTTTAGTGATCTGGGATATGGGGTTGGTTCATCTATACCATCCCAGTTGAGCCCATCATCTTGGGGATAGCTAGAAAGCCTGTCTGAATGAGTGTCAGCTGGAAACAAGGCTGACCTGATAGCTACCCTCAGGCAATCGTCTCCTCTATTCTTAACGTTTACCATGGCCTGTTTTTTCCTATAGTAGGGGCAAGTCTAGGTATGACCCGCCTCTGAGCGGCATGCGTAGTTAGCTATGTCTAGATAGACATTATCGATTTTATCTACAACCCACCCGGACCCCAAGTGTGTGTAGCGTTCTAGGTATTCGGTATCTGCTGAAAACTGGCATCGATCGATCGTCTATGGTCTCTGTATGCGTGACAACCTCTTGCCTACCTCTGAAGTAAGGCTGAACGTACTCAGTGACCCCTCCCCCTACCTGCTTATCGAGCGACATTTTAACTGTGATCTGAAACTTGATACTTCCCAGACTGTTTAGTTCCTGATTTATTTTATCAGCTATCAGTGGCTTAATATCTGTAATGTCTATGTTCCTATCAACATGCATCGCCAACCTCTCAAATAGTTACCTACAGCTCAGTGGGTATGAACTGTAGGTCAATAGCTCTATTCTGCCGTAACAGTTCTACAAGCTGTGGTTTACTCATACGGGAATACCCACCTAACCCCAAATCACGAACTTCAGCTTTCAATTGTTTTACAGTGGGAGGTTTTGCTACGGGGGCATGTGATAACAATGTGTTTAACCAGGCTCTCCCCAGGTTTGAATAACCTGTGAACCCAAGCTGTTTTGCTTGAGCTTTTAATTGTTTTACTGTGAGAGGGGTTTCTAAACCTAGTAATCTCAACAATGCTGGCTTTCGCATTCGAGAATAGCCGATAACACCTCTCTGTCTTGCGATATTCTTAAGCTCGCGTATAGTAGTCATAATTGCGTACACACCTAAGAGAATTAATGTCTAATTGGACCACAGTAAAGGGAGGTAACTCATAAAAAATATAGTGAGGCTGTTTCAATCCAGTACTCGCACTGTTGGATATAATATTCTTGAAGTTGTGCGTATACTTGTAAAACAATTTATCTGATGTTGAGTCGTGATGTCCCCCTCACATGTGAAGGGACGAGTATACTTAACACCCTCTTTAATCCATACCACTTCCAATATTACCTGAAATCTGAAGCGTCCCCATAAGTTAAGTTTCTCTTTGAGTATGTTTTTAACCAGAGATTCGATCTCAGTTTCCACAAACATAGCTATACGTATGTGTGTATAATCTCTAATTGGGTTATAGTCAAAGGGAGGTAACTCCTCCAACCTTACACTGTTATCTTGAGAAACCGCCTACGTTCTTTTATGTAGGCCTTTTTGTTCTCGTAGATGAGGTGATGTCTGACTACGTTCGCTCCGTGAGCTTTACATAGACAGTAGTGCCCTTTAACCCCGATACCACACACAGAACACGTGTAGTTAGGGCTTCCCATGTGGAAACAACAGTACCCCTCTGTCCTACATCTCTTATCACAGGGTTCTTTCTTCCCCATAAGTATGTATTCGCATCGGTATGGAGCAGGTCTCATGTTTAGCATACTTATATGAGTACTTAGTCTAATTGTTTTGCAACCAAGCGCAGTCGCTGCTATACCCAGCGCTATGAAGACCAGTTCACGGTCCATTTGTCCCTTGGATGGTGTGTAGTACTGAGCGAGTGTGGGTTTATTGAGTGGTTCCAATCGTTTACCAGTTAATAGGTAGTATTCTCTCGCTGCGTCGTCAACATCGTGGAATGTTTGAACGGCATGGTTTTCACGCCTGAGTTGTTCGTTAATGTAATCAATCCTCTGGAGGCGTTTTTTAGCGTACTCGGATTGTGCTGTCTGTAATTTTTCAATAGCGAGTGTCGTGCCGCTTTCTCTCTGCCTGTATTTCAGTCGCGTGTGACTCTCGTAGTTTCGAGAAGAGGAAATTACTCCCGGAAAATGCCAGGGCATTTACTAACGCACCACCGACCATCATAGCTATCGTGGCCATCCTATATTTATTTCATAATATCTTCAGGTATTATCCCTTGTTTTACTAGGATGTCTTTTGTAGCCATCGCCATACCAAGGTTCATTATGAGCATACCCATATCCTGCAGGTTGAAATCTAGCTTGATAGTCGGTTGTTTTAAGCACCATTTTGGTCAACCGAGCGTACCCTCTACGGCTAGACTGGCGACGACGGTGGCGTGGTATGCGTCGTTGATCGAACATTTTCCCCTCAGACATTATGTATATGATATAAAAATATATATTTTATTGCATGATATGCGGGTTGACCTTTAATTGTGGGGTGTAGGGTTTCCTCCCGGAATCCTTAGGATTCCTGTGTCGGTAATATATAACCATGAGATAGCCACGGCAGCAGTTGCGCATACAGCCAACAATAGTCGAGGCGGGTGGGTCACCTTGATAATTTTATGTTGGTTACACCACCGTTTTTACCGGCAGCTACTCTCTTAGGATTCTTCTGCCTGGTGACTGTGGGAGGGTTCACCTCCCTGGGGTTTCCTCCAGTTGTTGGGGTGGGGTCTGCTCGGGAGGGTTCACCTCCCTGGAGGTTTCCACCGTCTCCTCTGAAGGGTCTGGGTCTGTGCAGCATCCATCTATACTATTATTATTATTTTTCCTCTCAAATTGACAATGCTTTGCGTGATAATCGCCGCCGTCACGGGGCTAATAACATACCGTATTTGTGGTACAGCTCACAGCTAATAGAGCTCAAAGCGTTTTCAATAAAAGGGTCTTTCTCGAGGTCTTCCCACAGGTAAAGTCGGCTCCGGGGGATGGGAAGGAAGTATGGACTTAATACTAGTGTATATCTGAGTCATAGCCGATCCTATTGTCTTTGTCATTTCTGCGCCTAGTCTACCCTCGTATCTAGCGTACAGCTTATCGATTTCTTCGGCTGACATTTTGTGAATTTTATCCGGAGTGTCCCCAAAGTAATGTTTGGCTTTGCCCCCAACAGCCAACGCCACCAGTTTCTCTAAGCTTATCATCATCCACCTGTGGTGATTGGGGTACCAACAATTGTTCGAGCAATTCCTCACACTCCATCTTATAATGTGATAAGTAAGTTTTAGTTTTAACTATATAATATACGATATAAGCGAAACACAGAGAAATAAAGGTTAAGTTGCACACGACAAACACTTCAAATACCATAGCTATAACTAAATGCTAAGTATTTATACTAAGCATTGCTAAGCTTTGCTAAGTATTTGCTAAGCATTGCTAAGCATTGCTAAGCTAAAACACCCTATAGGCCCACGGGTTGGTCGGTCTTGAGCACGCTGAGCTTAGCGTGTTTAGTTTCAGCGAGCTGTTTCTTCACCCGTTCCGTTCTAATTTGCTCATCACATCGTTCTCTCTCAAACACTCCTCGAACGAATCCCTGTCCTTGCAGTGAAATAAGGCCACCCATCGCGTCTGCTCCTGAGGTCTTTCAATACCGAGTTGAAATTTCTGCGTTAGCACCCAGACGCTGTGATTTTGCGTGCCGCCAGAGAAGGCCAGAATACGATAGCATGTCTCTCTTTTTGTTATCTCGCGATTAGCGCTGCAGTCGTCCAGTATGAACAGCGTCGACTCCCCTTTAAATTTATCGTGAAGAGCTTTCAACCAGTCCTGCAGACGTGTTTCCGGTCGACTCTGTGTACGTCCGGGTCCGTCATCACCCAAGGTCTTTCCGTGTACGTTTTATTCATACCCAGAGTAGGGCACATGATAACGATGTGGTCGAACACATCCCTGTAGTACCCCTCCAACATATCCAACACGAAAACGGTCTTCCCACAGCCAGTCTGCCCGCACACTATGGGCAGTGTGGGCCGCGTGGCGGGTAAATTAATAGATGGCTTGCACGAATCTCCCATTGTCTATATTAAGTTGCGCGTCCATAATTACGTACAGATATAATTTCAACTTGCCAGCGGGTTGAGCCTTCTTGGTGATCTGGATAGTAATCCCCTCGCTGCCATTATCTATGCGGCGACCGCTACCATGCAGTTTATCGTCATCCGTGGATCGCATGTCCAACCACAGCGCGTACTTGTTGGTCAGGTATTCACCGATTTGCACGGAGGATAGGTCCAGGTCTTTGGCTATGTATGGGTGTTTGCTCGGTAGCTTTTTTATCTCATCCCACTGCTGGTATGCCCTCATACCATGACTGAACAGCTGGTTGGGCACGCCCTCGATGGTCACTTCCACCTTTTCAATCTCGGGGTTGAAAAACTTCTCGCTGTCCCTCCGGAGCGGCTCGTAATCCTCCACGGGGACGACCAGGATGCCTTTCATCGATCGCGCAGGCACGTTCAGGTTGATATTCCACACAGTGTCGCTCTTATCCCGCACGATGGATCTATGCCTCAGTATGCGATCGTACAGGATGGCCACATTCCCCGAGTACCGGCTTCGAACCTGCCTGGCCAGCTCCGGGTTAGTGACCATGTCGAACTCCAGAGAGATGTTGTCTATGGTGTAACTGGCCTCATCGCCGTTCGGGCGCGCACTACTTTGCTGTAGTCGTTAAACGTTAGCTCGTATTCAAGCCTATCACCCAAGCAGCTGCCTGGTAAAGCGGCGCTTGTTCCGTGAGCAACTCGAAGTCGAAGGCACGCAGAACCTGTTCCCGTGCACGCTTGAGCGATGGCCTTTTCACCGTCCGTGATCTTAGATAACTGGTCTGCCGTGAAAGGCATACCCAATGCGCGACCTGGTCGATTTGCTGATGCCCTGGTACACGTCATTGAGGCGTTCTCTCCTCGCTTTCCAGAGGTCCTTGTAGCAGTGAAACACGTCGCCGCTGTCGTCGATGCTCAGCACCTCGTTACCGGTGATCTTGATGGTGGTTTTCTTGATGATGGCTCGACCTACGTTCCGCACTAGCTCACGTTTTTCGTTGTCGGAGGTCAACGTGATGTTGAACGCCAGTCGAACAGTGCCTGGTACAATGAGGTCATTCGCGCCAAGGTTTGGAAATCTAACCAGCAGCGTTTGATTCTGGTCTATCTTGCTGGGATTGTTGGTGATGGTCACCGACTGGCGCACTGCTTTGATACCTAGAGGCTCTCTCGATCTTCTGAAAAGATCTAGTTTTCTACCGTACATTGTTATATAAATGAAATATATAAGTTTTAATACTAAATAATGGCTGAAGGTGGTTATGAGTATATCCCTATGGATGATATGTGGGATGATAATGCCCAGGATGAAACCTCGTTCCCCTTAAGTACTGAACTTGTACAGTCGGCCGTTGATGATTATTACGACACAGTTGAAAATAAAGACAACATCAAGCCGTTGGGGAGGGACTATTCCAAGTTTATCGTCGATAAGAAGGGCACGCTGCGATTGAAGGCTCACCCGGGGGTCGATATCATGAAAAAAGATGGGAAGCCATATGCTTTGTCAACAATCACCAGTCGCCTGGGGAAGTCAGCTGCTCCGTGAGGAACTAGGCTTTATAGATTATGGTGTATACGCGACCTAAGTTTCCCGAAGGTCGTCCAAGATCTGCAAGCAGCCAGACCCAAAGGCGATGAAGGTGATATATCCCAACGTGCTAAAGAAACGTCGGACAGTATCGTAAAAATATTGGCTACGCACCATGACAAACCCTTGCCGGGGCTCGAATTTCCCCTAAAGGGAACTGTGCGGTCTTAGATGAAGCCTTGAAACATGCGTGGAGAACTTCGTTAACAACATGGGGAAACTGAGCGAAGTCGATGAGCACATCGCTCGCGAGAAAATAAAACTCACCGAAACTGAAGACGATGATATGAAACGCCGTATCGAGGAGAGAATAAAAAACTTGGAAGACGAGAGACGGACTCGGTTGGAATCCGCTTCCTCAAACCGGGAAGCCCTCCGATCGCAGATCAGTCGAGTACGGGAAACCATCGATCGAGTTCTAAATGAAGACACCACGCTAGCTGACAGGATTCGGACCCTGTTCGGGAGCAAGGGATCACCATCGCCAGCATTCTGACTGCATTGGGCTTCATCATATCAACCCTGGTGGTGTCACTGACAGGGGTACCCCACGCCTGCACCAACAACACCACCAAGTGGTGGGGTGTCAAAGACTGGGTAAAAACACCTGAGATCCCCTCGGGAAGCCCTGGCTAAACTGGCTGGTAAGGCCGCCGAAGCCCTGCCTGGCATCCTGGGTAGCATCGTCTCGTGGTTGCTGAGCTCTGGCTAAAACTGCTACGCGGCTTAGTCAAAACCTGTGGGCAGCCATCGTAGCCGTGGTGGGTTTGGTGTGCGTGGCGGCTAAGGAATTTTTAACCAAATGAGCCCCAACCCGACAGCGACCCGCCAACCACCATAGCTGTTTTACGATTGATGTGCTGTTGATTATGCGCCTGAGCGTGTGGGGTTGTGGGGGTGTTGGTTGAGCCCTAGGCTCGGGGGTGGCGCCACTATACCCGTTTCACCGGTCGTTGGTGGTGGGACGTGGGGACGTTGACATCGAGGTTGACGCCAACTTTTGACCTGCCGTGGCTATGACTATTTCGTTGTTGTAGCCCACCACTTTTTACTCTCAGTTGCATATCGCTCGGAGCCATGTACAGTCCCACGCCGAACACGAGTCGACTTTTCGACCTGGCGTATTCCAACACGTCTTGGTAGCGTTTGATGGCACTCGGGAGATCAACTGGAGCATTGATAGCATCCTCAACGTTGACAACGAACTGTTTCTGAGCGTCGTAAGCAGTCCCCTTGCCTAGGATATTGGAACGCGTTTACGCGTCTGCGCACCTAACAGCCCACACACGCACGTTCAATTGAGTCGTTTAACCTGATTACCCCGCACGAGTGAACCCTCTCGACGTGTCCAGCATGAACTTTTTCCAGTCATCCGCTGCCCCCTGCTCGAACCTCCAGACTCTGTAATCCTTACTGTTGTCGAAAGCCATGTAACGGTCATCCCACTCGTTCGTTGTGAGGTGATGATACGACTTGTATCCCCATTCCTTCAACTTCTCGCTGGCTTCCACGAGGGGCATATTGTGAACGATGGGGATACCCAACCCGTGGTTCGGTCCCGGCAAACACCAATCCGTCTTCGTGTTTAGTTCGAATTCGTTGCAAATACGTTCGTAGGCCCGTCTATCGTACTGGTTGTTTACTGCATTCCACGCCTTTTCCTGTGGGAGCGGGGCGCTGATCTCTTTGAGGATACGCCTGACCTGGTAGTACATGTGGAACGTGAATACAGACTGACTCAGCGGTCCACGCCGAGTGTCGGTCAATGTCACACCACATCCCGTTGTAGCGCACCACACGGCGAAGTTGAGTTGATTCTGCCAGAACTGCATCGGGTTGTTGAACCAAGTGTGTACTGCCTTGATGTTAGTCACCGAAAGCTTATACCGTTCGAACACATCTATAAACTGGGTGTTGAAATACAACCCATCAGCGACCACGATCTTCATGTGGGGTAAATCTACGTTCAGTTTAGGGTAAAACACACCAGGGGAGTACATTTTAAAACTATTATATAATGAGTTTATATACTCTAACATGTACATAACACTTCCAGGAATAACGAGCGGTGAGGCCGTTCAACTAACACACGCGATCGATAACACGTCGGGTCAACTCGAAGTCGCACTGTGCGATATCACCTACCTACCACGATGGACTAACATCAACGCTAGCAACAATAATCTGTTCGTAGGTGGCGCTCGCAACCAGATAATTGGCGGCTACTACAGCGTGTGCTCTCTAAGCGACGAGGTCTTCAAACCCCTGGGAGCTGAACTCAAGATGAACGACTCAAACGGCACAGTGGTGTTAATCAACAATGGAAGAAACTCCTTGAGGCTCGGCCGACCATTGGCGAGGACACTCGGTATGCAGCCTGACGAGATAAAACCAACGACTACCGCCACAGGCACGAAGCTACCCGACCTAGTACCGTACCGAGAGCTGTGCATTCATCTCAGCCAGGTTAGCACAACGGACAACATTCAAGGGGGTCACCCTTCCACTATACTGAGAGCTGTACCGGTGAAAACGGAGAAATACAACGACGGTAGAACCGAGTCGTTTTCAACGCGGCAGTATAAGAGATTAACCCAGGGCAACATCCCTGAGCTGATAATATCGGTGTTAGATATAAATCATAATCTCGTGAATATAGGATACCTTAGCATAACGCTGCACATAAAATGACCAGCGCACAAGGTCCTGGAATGAAGTTGAAAAAATGCACCAATGTGGGGATCTCCGACCTCGGGGACACACGCGGATTCGACGACCCCGGAGTAGATGGTAAATTGTACGCCTTGCAACTGAAAACAGCATTTACAAACGCGTTGAAGTCCCCTCCAATGGTACTAACAATCTAAGTGATATGGTAGATACCTCAGGAGCGGTCGTCAACACTAAGTACACCCTTGTCAACACCGGTGATGATAACTGGATAATATACCCATCGTTCGGAGGCAAACTGTTGACTTAGACGATGTTGAGAGCAACGTGACGGCTGTCACCAAAATAAGCCATATACGCTCGTCTTCACCGATGATGACAAGTGGGTGTTATTACCCGATAAAGCCGACTGGTTTCTCAACATTAGGCTCGGCTCCCCCTACGTGTTCACGGATAACAAAGACAACCACCTAAACAAAGTCGTAAACAACGGAATCCTGCTCGTGGCTTACGTCCCAACTCAGAGACGTAGCGTAGTCATCAGCCCACTCAACAGTATGGCAGCCCACATGCTATCGAGTAAAGCGGGTATGCAAAACGTGGTATTGCAGTTGGTGTCTGAATTCGAAGGCGTGGTCAGGATCCTGGAGAGTCTACCGGCGAACTCAACACTGGTCATCCAAGTCTACCTAGGGGAACCTTCGCAGGATGATGTCGAAATCGTGAAGGGGGTCAAACTGAGGTGGGGGAAACAACAACAGTATCACGTTTGCAACGTTTACGTGCGGGTGGGTGTCGACTCCAAAACCAGTCTGCAGGGTGTCACCGTGATCGTGGAAGACACTATATCACTAACCAAGATCTTCCTACCCGACAACATACACTTCATGGGGTTAAAGTGCACCCCTGAACTATTATCAGAAAACCAGTTGGAAATTATATCGTAATAGTATTATAGCAATGTCTTGGCTTCGTCCCAACACTACGCTTAACGACTTAGGGGATACGGAGGGATTCGATCAACCTGGTGAGGAAGGCACCTTATACATCCTGCACTTGAAAGACAACGTGTATAGACGGGTGTCGTTATCAGATTTTAAAGAGCCTGAGTGGTTAGTCAACTTAACCCTCACCTCACCTTATATTTCCTTGAAACAAAATAATACTATCTCCGAGATTAGGAACAACGGCATGATTATAGGATCGTTCGTTCGAATCTAGTGTACAAGTCATACCAATACCAGACCACTCTGGCAACATGTTAGCTTCCAGTGAGAAGGTGAAGACAGAGATCAAATTACTCGATTACCAAGAGGTCTTTAGAAATGTCGCAGAAAACTTCACATTCCTCATAGACGTCTATCTCGGAGATAGTCTACGGCCTGGTGAGTATATTCGTGTTATAGATGATATGGTGATACATTGGGAAGCCAGGTGTAATAACCAACGTTGTTGTATTATTAAGGTATCGGGAAACGACCCTGTACCAACCCTTGATGGGGTTCGTCTCCTTAATGGGCGTAGAGCTAAGACCCCGCTTTTTTACACGCACGTTAATCTAAGTATTATCGGTTTTAAGTACATTAATCGAAGGTTAAATGAAACCCAATTAAAATATATTATGGGATTGAGCTATATCCCTGAACTAGTACCAGAATAGTATACCCGGATCGGCTATTAACTGAAACCCAATTAAAATATCTTTCGTAATATATGTTATAGGATGGGGTTGTACCCAGGTATAGATGAAGTAGCGAAGACCCTGGAAACCGTAGACGGGTTCCGCTTGAGACAGTTATGCGATGTAAAACGTCAATTAGAACAAGACCGCGACAAGCGGAAAGCACTATATAAGAAGTACCATAGAGCTTTCAATGCCGTGGATGGTGTTGATACCACCCTTATGACAACCAGCATGGGGCTAGGGGTGGCAGGTGTTGGGTTGTTAGCTACCATCGTGGCAGCACCTATAGTGATGGGGCTCGAAATAACAGCTGGGGTGACAGGGGTGTTGGGGGTGGTGCTTAAGCTTGTATCCCGCAGACTACATCGTAAAGCATTGAAGCATGATGAGATCAGGGTTCTAGCTGAAGCAAAGCTTAACACCATAAGCGATCTTATTTCTACCGCACTCACTGACAACAAGATCTCGGAGGAGGAGTTTCGTTTGATCCTCTCTGAACTCACAAAATATGACAAAATGAAACAAGAGATTCGATCCAAGTCTCGTAAGTCTGCTATAAGCGAGGATGAGAAAAAAAAGTACATAGAACAAGGGGTGAAAAAAGCCCAGCAAGCCTTCATTACGAACACCAAAGAGATCATAGGCGATTCACATTAAACTGTTTCATCGAGGTCAACGTGACATAGTGTCATAGCGGCACGTAGAGCTATACAACATAGATAAAGTGGATGAACCTACCTTGTATTACTTGAGGTATGGGCCAGGCAGAGGACTATTGATCGTAGTGTTACCTCCAGGCAACAGCACATGATGTGTGGGTGCGCGTGATCTACCCGTTAAATTGACCTACTTCAGCTAAGCCCGCTGTCACGTGATACGTGGGTGCGCGTGATCTACCCGTTAAACTGACCTACTTCAACTAAGTCCGCGGTAGCTCAGTCGGTTGAGTGGTGCGCCCCCATTATGTATAGTCTGCGCAAGCTGTACATGTGGGGTTCGTATCCCGCCGTCACAACTTCGTGTGATGTGAGGTTCTCTCACGGTGAGAGACACAATTCCCCTTGGGAGGAAGCGCAATACATTTCTATTTCTCCCTTGGGGAATTGTGGCTGCCGGGGACATTTTACTAATTTTTCATAGTAGGGGTAATGGTAGCAAGAGCTAAGGGTCCGACCAAAGCCTTATTTTGGAAATAAGGCTTTGCAGAGGCTTTTGTTGGAACTGGTCCCAGACAATCATTACCTCTACTACTAAACAGCATATAGCACTGCCAGTATTGAGATCCAAATCTTCCATATTTAGTCTGTGACTCCGTCATGAGATGCCGATCATTTTCGGGTGGGGGTAAAACGTGATATATGTAGGCGTTTGGGTGCCATCGTGGATTTTGGAACAGTCAAGTGGATGCTCTCTGCAAAATTTCAGCACTGTACATGTAATAGTTCCGGAGAAAATGACGCAACACTATTTTGGCAGACAGACCTACTGACAGATGGCCGACATCTTTTTCACCATGTTTGACCATCACATTGATACATTAGGTATGGGCAAAGCAGAAGCACCAATTCCTTTCAGCTTAGAAGCAATGATAGCTGCTTCTTAGTTTGCCGGGTTAAATGACTTTGACTCTGAGTAAGGTACCACGTCACCCTGGCGTGTTTTATCAAGATGGCGGCACTTCCGGTCACATGGCCCAAGATGGCGGCACTTCTGGTAAGGGGAGGTAACTTCCGGAAAGGTGTGCTTCCAGTTCCGGTGTGTGTGTGTGCATCACGATGACGTCACCTCTGGCTTTAGTGTGCACGCATCACGATGGCGACATATCCGGGCCAAGATGGCAGCACATACGGGCCAAGAGGACGTCATGTTCAAGATGGTGGTTCATCCGGTGGGATCTCGCGGGATCTCGTGAGAGTGGACACATTTCAAGAAAGTCAGGTGGATGGGATGGACGGGAAGGAGAGAGAGAAATGGGAGGGAAGGAGGGAGGGAGAGTGGCGTGGATGATGACCATAGATAAGTGTGGTTAAAGCTCTTTTGTAACCCAACTTTCTTTAGAGCGGGATGGGTGGCCCTGAAAAGTGCCGTTGGCATGGTAGGGGTGAGACATCAACGAGGCATGGCATCTATTGTGGTGGTGGTGATGGTGGTCCACTGGAGGAACTGGTGGAATTGCACATGGTTCAACAAAAAGTCCAAGACTCGTTGAAGTAAAGTGTACATTGTTTCTATACGGCCTTGAACGAGGTTGACCTTGCCATTGAGTAGAGCCAGTAGACGATTGCTTTCAAGTTTAACCACTTTTTGGGGAGGTTGTCTTGACTGGTAGACGGGAGTCTAACGTTTCTGGGTCTTGTTGGTGCAGTTCATACTCTTATGGTCCTCTTTACCACAGTGATGGCAGGGATGTGGACAGTCGTAACTGAGATGGCCTTCGTTTTTTCCACCTGTAGCAGGTGTAATCATGCTTCTTGTTGTCTTTGACCTTGTTTTAAACATATTTTATTCATGGGAAAACGATTGGGTACAAGTTATACAACTTAGAACACCCTCTCCGTAGTATTTACATAGTATTATTTACATTCATTCTACCAGATGGACAGAGAAGAACAGAAAGATGGGAAAGAGAGGAACAATTGCAACAATTAAGAAAATCGTTTTGAATGACAATATATGTTTGAACAATTTTAAATATGTTTTGATTTATGTGAACAGTCAGATCTGCATTGCCATGTAATAGTAACTCAAAAGTTATATTCACATTGGTAACACTGCGTAAATTAGTCATCATGGTAGTTCTCTGTACCGTGTATAATTGACAGTCAAATAGGTAATGATAAGAAGTTTCACAAACATTTCCACAAGAACAACTTGGGTTATCTCTTATACCAGCACGGAAGAGGTCATATTTCAATTGACTACACATGTAACGTAGTTTTGTAAGGATGATGTTAGTGATTCTCAGTCCAAATTCAAAGTATTGAGTAGCAGTATTATGTTTTATAACAATATTAGATTTAACAGAATTCAATGACACGCTTTTTTCTCACTTCAACTGGAAATTCATTCCACATTCTAATTGTGGATGGAAAATGCGAATCATACGAAAATTTTAATCGTAAGAAAAGAAGTGAGACATCATCAGAGTTATGAAGATTATAGTTACATTTAGATGCTACGTTCCCAGGAACAAGACCAATAAGGTACGATGGTGCCATATTATTCTGTATTTTGTAAAAAAGACATACGTTCTGCTAAAGATTCCCAACCAGTTTTATAAAACAGATGTTTATGATGAGTATATTTAGGTGAACCTGTTACAATTCTTGCTTCTTCTTATTGCAGCTGTTCTAATTTATTTGCTTGATACTGAGCACATCCATCCCATACTTCACACGCATTTGAAATGGGGTCTTATGAACATTATGTAAATTCTATTCAATACAGAGCGCGGCGGAAATAAACATTTGAGTTTACGTAAAGAAGATATCATTTTTGAAGTTATTTGTACAATATTATCAATATGGTGAGACCCATTTACAATCTTTTGAAAATGTTAATCCCAAATGTCTTAGGCATATGTAATGGCCTTGAACTCCGCACTCGATACAGGTCACCATGGTACACAGTGCAGGTAACTGTGGTCATCTGTTTTGCACAGGCGGCAACGGTAGGAAGAGGCGGGAGGCGTCTGCATGCTTCCAGTTTCAGTGAGCAACTGATGGGAGAGCGGGAAAACTTCAAGTTTATATAGCTGGGGTTGATGACGTACGCCAGCTTCGCACCAATTGCATCAACTTTACTCCAATCGCATCATGGGAGCTGTTCAGTCAACGTTTGGCAATCTACTACCAACTCAAAATCTACTCCCAAGATGTCATGAATCATCTCCTGTACAAAATTGATGTGTCTCAACCCACCAAGATCCTTCACTGATATCATCAAGATCAGCATGTCGATGTCATTGCATCCATGCCAGCTTTTATAGGTTATGTCTATTACTGTGAAACTTGTGACCAGGGCAACACATCTTGCAGATGACCGTAGGACGCCTCGTTTTCAAGGATTCACTCAATTTCCTCACGATGGCTCTGAAGCAGTTTCCAAAAATGTTTGCATTGACGGAACTCAAGAAAGGCTACTTCCCTCACTTTTTCTACACCAAAGCTCACGAAGGCTATGTTGGTCCTTATCCTCCCGTTTCTACCTACGATCCTGACAGCATGTTTCCTGCAGAACGTGAATCTTCCTTGGCCTGGTACGACGCATGGGTGTCTGAAGGGCTGTCTTTGATCTGGATGAAGAATTGTTGACCTACTGTCAAGAGTGATGTGAACATTTTGCTTCGAGGCTGTGCTGCATTACGCAACATGTTCATCCAACAGAACAACATGGACCCTTTCCATGAAGCAACCCATGAAGCAACCAATGGTTGCATGCTCACCTTCTGAAAACAGTTTTTGCAACCATCGCTATCATACCTACTCAAGGATATCGTCCCCAGCGCGCCGCTACTCTCTTCAGTGTCTCCACTGGCTCAAATGGGTCATGCATCAACACCCCGACCTGCACATCTCACATGCCAGTAATGGTGGAGAAGTAGGCTTCGACTGTGCTGATGGCAGTCACTACATGGTGGATGGCTACGATGCCAAGAGACGCACCGTGTATGAATACTTGGGCTGTTTCTGGCACAGATGCACTCGCTGTTACCCTATGTGAACCTCATTCTAGCTTGGGTACAGCACCTTGGGAACATGGGTTACATCAACATCCCTACATCGACCAAGTGGTGACACTGTGGGAACGTGATTTTCTGAAGCAACAGAAATACAATGCTGGCCTGAGAGTGTTCCTGGACCACACTGCAAGAACCCAATGCTTACAGGCCTGACCCGTTGGATCCCAGAGATGCCTTCTTTGGAGGATGCACAAATGCCACCAAGTTGTACTACGAAGCCAAAGAAGATGAAGAAATCAAATATGTGGATGTTTGTCCGCTGTACCCTTACATCTGCAAGTATGGAACTATTCCCAATGACATCCCGTCATCAAAGATCATCCTCGCGTGACTGACTTGTTTGAGTTACATGGACTGATCCAGTGCAGGGTATTGCCACCCACCGACCTCTATCATCCTGTTCTTCCTTATCGTGTCCAGGGTAAGTTGTTATTTCCTCTGTGCTGTACTTGTGCTGAAGAACAGTTGGATGCGTCCTGCCCCCATGGTGATGAAGACCGGCATGTATTGGTACGTACGTTACCAAGGAGCTTCAGTATGCCGTTCGAGAGTGTGACTATCAGGTGCTTCACATCTTTGAGGCTTGGCACTTTGACACGCTCAACACCTACGACCCTGACACTCAAGAGGGAGAGCCTTTTTGCTAGGTATGTAGACAATTTCTTCAAGATCAAGCAAGAGGCCAGTGGATATCCAGAAGGCTGTTCAGACCCAGACGCCTACATCAGGGAGATTCAGCAAAAAGAAGGAGTCACCTTGGATCCTGCTCACATTCGCAAAAACCGAGGACTACGTGCATTAGCTAAGGCCTGCCTGAACAACCACTGGGGCAAGTTTGGTCAACACATCGGGTTTGCAAAGACAGAATACATCAGTTCCCCTGAGAGGTACTTTGCCCTCCTCCGGGATGAATGCTGTGTGGTGAAGGACGTCAACATTCATCAATGAATCTGTGTCACTCACAAACCTCAGGCAGAATTTCACGACCCCCATCCAGCCCACAATGTGGTCATTGCAGCCTGGGTGACAGCACAAGCACGTCTCAAGCTGTAATCTTATTTGAAACGCTTGGATCGGCGCGTACTCTATTTTGATATGGACAGTATCATCTACATTCACCTTCCACTAAGCTACAACCCTGAACTGGGGGATACCTTGGGGGAGTTGACTGATGAACTGGGAGGAGGCAACAGCATTCAGACCTTTGTCTCAGCAGGGCTATGCCTACAAACTGCGTCATCCCCAACCTGATGGCAGTGTGGGCATCAGCAAAGTCCGAGGATTTACACTGAATCCCAGGGCGAGCCAACATGTCACCTTTGACAGTATGAAGACCCTCGTTTGTCAGAGGGATCAAGCCAGCATCACTGTCCCATACCCACACCGCATCATTCGCGGAGGACTTCGCCAGGGCAACACGTTCTGTCAAGGACACCACCAAAAGCTATCGCCTGGTCTACACCAAACGTCTAGTCCAGTACGACCCACAAGCAGTCCCGATGGAAACACTCCTGGCTGCAAAGAGTAACCTATGGACAAATACCCATGAACATTTTTAATGTTGAACCACATAGCATCCTCATGCTCTGAAGATGCGTTGATTTACTGATGTTTAACCAATAACATGTTTGCATTGTTCATCAATAAAATATTATATCTTTAAATGTGTTGAGTAGCCTTTCTTCAGGGTCAGCCCTGGTGGATTCCATGGTCACCCTCCCCACTCATCCATTTTTTTTACCCTGTTAGGGTCGACCTGGTGGATGCCATGGTCATCCCCGCTCACGTCTCATTGGTCCAATTCCCTTGTGTTTCAATGGTCAAATTAAGGTCCCCAAACAGTGTTTTGAAATTCATTCAGGCTTCAGTCACCTGAACACACGGCTCTTGGGCTTTATACTCTACAGGTTCTGTTGTCCAAGAAAGAAAGAAAATGATGGAAGCAGTTCACCACGATATTCTCAGGAAGAATTGCTCCCGCCTCGTGGTAACAATACAGCATGTAGGAGCCGTGGTCGACAAACTGGTTGAGTTTAAAGTCCTAACGTGCTTAATGGAGGCTGAAATTATTGAAAAACCACAAACTTCCTTTGACCGTGTCAGAGAACTGTTGCCACCTAGACGTGTGCCAAAAGATTACTCCCTTTTTTGCAAAGCTTTGGAGGAATGTGGACAGACAGAAGCCATGAAATTACTATGTCTTGAGACTCGTGATTAGTGACGTTATCCATGGGAAAAAAACCCAAGTGATGTCATCATGATGCTGTGTATATAAATAGGAGTTTCTGTCAGAGTTATTATTAGTCATGCTGTGCACTCTGCTCTTTGTGGTCGTGACATTATGGGAAGAAAGATACTTTTTAGAATGGTTCAGACAAGCGGTGCAAGACGCTGTGCAGAAGCAACAAGATAGTGTCGCGATTCGCAGCAAAGTGACGCCATAACTCTCGCTGCTGCTCCCTATAAAAACTCAGGATCAGTCGAGTGGGTCATCAGTTGCACCAACACAGTCGTTGAAGATCGCATCTCCAGGCACCCTCCCTTCTTCGTAAGTCAACATGGCTTCGCAGCCAAAGGACCTGGCTTCTGACATTGCCAATCTCCACAAACATGATTGCTCCAAACCACTTGTACAAGACGAAATACATGGATCTCCAGGACCAGATCCATGTGATGGAACAAAAGTTGCCATTTATCATCCGCAAGCTGGCGGGTATTAGTCCTAAAAGAAAGACACTGTATGGGTGATGGGTCGCTTCTGTGAGTTGACTGACGAAGACTATTACTGGATGTTGTATCACAAAGACGACTTACAGCTCCTCTCTGACAGCGCCAACAACTCTTTTTGCTTGTTGTTATCAACGATGCGCATGCCGTAGAAAATGCAGGGGAGACATTCCTTGGCAAGTTGTTATACATCGTGTTCAAGTTGAGGAATGAACGTCTTATGTCCGAGAGCAATGCTGTGCTGTACATCAAGCTGTTGGACAAACTCCAGGTGAAACTTGGGCTCACCCGCCCAGCTATGATCATCAACGTGTCACCTACACCCTACCTTTGTTCTCCAAAGATCCAGAGGTCACAGACATGATGCCAAAGTCCGTCCCTTGAAAAAGAATATCCCTCAAGCCCACCCCTGCCATGGCTTCACCAAAGAAGAAGAAGCAGAAGAAGAAGGCACCCACCAAGACAGCACCTCCCAAGACACCCACCAAGAAGACGTCACCTCCCAAGACACCCACCAAGAAGACGTCACCTCCCAAGGATACCCCTACCACGGCTTCTCCAAAAAGAAGCCAAAAAAGGAGACACCCACCAAGGTCTCCACCAAGACAGCACCTCCCAAGTGCACCGCCAAGGCAGCATCCCCAAAGCTTAAGATTCAGCCAAAGAATCCTGAGTTGATGGAGTGCCATCAATTCTACCATCAATCCTAATGACCTCCAGGGGTGGCCCCTCCTGCTTATGCCCCTAATGGATTGAATGAAGCAATTGTCCATGAAGAGTCCATGAATTGTCCACCTCCAGATCTTCAACAACAGTATGATCAACTGCCGATGCCAGAGATGCCTGTCAGAACAGAAGAAGAGCAGTTGACTCCACAGAGGGGCCCTGAGGTGGCTCCAGAGACGACTCCAGAGACTGATCCAGTGATGGCTCCAGAGATGGCTGCAGACGGTTCCAATGATGGCTTCAGTGATGGCTCCAGAGGAACCAGAGGCCATCAACAACATCTCAATGTTTAATGATGAAAATAATTTTCATCCATGACAAATGGACGTTTTACGCTGTTCTACATGCAATCACCTGAACTGATGGTATCATGCTCTGTTGTTGACCTGTTGATGTTCTGATGATCTGTTCATCCATAACATGTTTTGTTCTTAAAAAAACGTTTTCTCATTATACACCTCTTGTGTTGGGTCGTATATATCTTTAGGGATCTTAGATCATTGAGGTCATTTCAGTTGTAACCTGCATGGTGGTAAGACATCTGTCAGGGACTATGTCAGGGACCATGTTAGGGACAGGGTCAGACCATGTGGAGGCCATGGTCATCCCACTCACGTTGTATCATCCCTTTACTATGTTGATTGCAGGCCCTACATGGTCAAAGCCTTCAGGGAACATGTGCTTCCACCTGGGATCCTTGATCTTCCAACTTAGGGGATCGTTTGGGTGTATAGTGAATGCTTACCGATGCATGAGGACATGGAAACAGGCCCAGCCCGGCTTGTTTAAACCAATCCGTAAAACACTCCTGAGCACCTTGGGTCCTGATCCCACCGAACAACATCGATCGGGTGTGCAACGGTTGTACGAAAGTTTAAGTGCTCTTACTCCCTCTTCTTCCTCCAAACAAAGACCTTCCTTAAAGCAGTTGTACCCTACAGCACCTAACATGGGCACTTTTGTCCCTGTGAATCTGCATCGTGCATCTCCTGCCGCCTTCTCTCCCTCTTCTTCTTTTCCATCGTCTCCCCCTTCTTTCCCATCCTCTCCCCTCTCTCCAGCCATGATTCAACCCTTTCAACCCTTGACCCAACGTCATACCACCGGCACCAAACGCATCAGCACTGGCACCAAATGCACCAGCAGAAGCCACAGGAGCATGCCCGTCCGCAGAAAAGTCAAACCCATCATAGTGAAAAGACTGCTTTCGACTGAGATCATGGCTGTCAAAGGATGTCATCAGTTGCTGTGAGAAATCTGCGAGCAGGACGTGTTCCTTTGAAGACTCAGGACAAGACCTGGCTGTTGAGGCACCAAGACGTGTTGACCAAGATTGCGAATCCACGCCTGTCTGTTGATGAACATCTGAATTACCTGATGAAGCGCAGTGGAAATGGTACTTAGCGATGTTTTGACCCATATCTTGCTGGACTGGCAGTCCTACCTACAGGAGCAGCAGCAGAAGCAACAGCACCCAGGGCCACTTTACCCTCAGCCCCAGGTGCAGCCTTGACCCAGATGGTCTTAAAAGTCAGAAGACGAAGAAGATGGCATTTTTTTTTATTTTTTTTTTTTTTTTTTTTTTTTTTTTTAATTTTTATTCATTCCAGTGGAGCATACAGGATGGTATAATGACATTTGACGAAATACAGTAGTAGACAAACATCTCAATGAAGCATGCAGGGTGATATTTAAGTATCATTTGGTGAAGTAGTAAGACACGCTTTTCAGTGAAGCATACATGGTAGTATTTGAGTATCATTTGGTGTAATAATAAAACAATCATGACATATGGCTCAACTACTAAGAGGATATAGGATGGCATAAGGACACTTGATGAAAAACAGTAATAGACAAGCATTTCAGAGAAACGTGCAGGGTTGATATTTAAGTATCATTTGGTGATGTAGTAAGACAAACTTTCAGTGAAGCATACATGGTGATATTTGAGTATCATTTAGTGAAATAGTAAAACAAGCATGACATATGCATCAAATATTAAGAGGGTATAGTCTTGAGCTAACACATATTACACTTGATTTTCATGGAAAATCATTATACAAAAAAATAGTGTAATGAAATATCCGTATGACCTAGTAACAATTTAATCCGGACAGAACAATACTGTATATAGCGCATGCTACACTTATATAAATAAGTATTTTAATTTGAGATGTTATTTCAGTTCATAGCACACAGTATAGCTAGATATAATATAATAGGAGTAGAGCTTTTATAGTAGTTATTAGCACTTTATAGTAGGTATTGTATCATATATTTATCTAAGAAGAATACTACAGTTTCAATTCCTTGGGCCATTTTCTCTGAACTTTGTCATGTTATTATTTTTTTGGCTATATATCTTTCAATTGATAGAATTGTTTTTAGTGAGTTTAGAAATGTGTCCAAGGATGGTTTTCTATCATTAATACTAGATAAATATATGAATCTTTTTCCGGCAAGAATGATATTATCAATAAAAAGGTAGCCAGTGTTAATCCCCAGTAATATAGTAAATTTTGTAAATAGGATATTAATATTAACAGTGTTTTTAATATATGTACTTAAGTCATTCCAAAAGTCTGGACAATATCACATGAAACATACACATGTACAATGTCCTCAGATTCTTTTTACAGAATATACAGTAATCATTATCAATTATTTTCATCTTTACTAGTTCTTTTCTTGTGTAGATAGCTTTGTGAATGAATCTGTACTGAAAATCCAAGAGTTTAATATCCTTAGTACATTTTCTATAATTTAAGAAAATAGCGCCCCAGGGTATAGCAATATTTATCACAACTTCCCATTTTCTACACACATCAGGCAATCTATCTGATTTGATCAATTTGTCGAAAATATTCTACAGCCTTTTGAAGGTGTAAGCAGAGTTAATATCGCTGCATTAATACCAAGATTTTGATTTTCTAGTTTATAGTCATTTAATGTGGCTTTCCATGTATTGGGAATACTACTCAAAACTCTATTGTAATCCAAAAAGGTACCTTTAACTTTAAATCTATTCTTAAAGTCATCAAAAGATAGTAGTCCATCAGAGTTACATAAGTCTTTAATCTCAGTAACACCCTTATTAAACCAACTAGAGATAAACAGAGAAGAGTTAACAAATTGATGGTTTAGCCACAACGGTTCATGAAGTATTTTCTCATAGTCATGTTGATCAATTTTAAAAGATGATATATACCTCGTCCATGCCTGAAACACATCCTTCCAATAAAGGTTATCCACTTCCTTAGATAGATCACTATTAGCTCCTAATTGAAGTAATGATATAATGGGAACATTGCAAGGGTTATTATGAGGAGCTCTACAAAGGCATCTTTTCAATGCTGTTATTTTTAGTGAATCGATGAAAGAAAGGATATCTGTCATCCTAATTCCCTCCCGGTGGTCCTTTTTTAATGTTACTCTTTTTATTTTATCGGGTTTCCCATTCCATAGAAAAGAGAAATATTTTTGCTCTAAATCTTTAATAAAAGCATTTGGTGGATTAGGTAGAGCTGTGAAGATATGAACCAAGGAGGAAAGAGCTAGAGTTTTAATAACTGTAATTTTCCCGATAACAGTTAAATGTCTTCTTCGCCAATTTCCTAATGTATTCAGTATTTGAGCCATTCTTTTTTTTGTGTTTATGACCCAGAGGTCGTTCAACTTAGCATTTAATACTATACCCAACACCTCAAAGTTACCAGAAACCCAATCCAATATATATGGCATTACCCCCACTCCCACCAGCGACATTACCATAAATAGAGGCGTCCAGCCACATTCTGGTCAGTTCAACGGCTGCAGCAGGGATATCAACAACACCACCATCATGTCTGCATGTTTGAAACGTCACAAAGAAGCTCTCTATCAGGTGTAATCCTTCTTTGACACCAGCCATGCCACAGGCCAACGTTTACAAAAGCATTGGCAACTCATGCATACCAGGGGAAGGTGTCTTGTTTTTGACAGCACCCCAATCCAACCTTCTTCTGGAACCCAAGAAGAAGAAGAAAGCTGCAGCAGCAACTACACCACCAACAACAGGAGCGGAGACCCACTCCTCCCTCTCAACCAGGTTCCTCAGTGGATTCACTTTTAATAAAAGATTAATTAATGAGATGCCCAAAGATAAACAACAGAGATTCCTTGTCTTTGTCTCCTGCATGGACATGATGGCTTCACAACACCTATTACGATCCCAAACACTCAGCAGGCTATGGAGGGTGGCTTGCTTTTTTGGCAAGCAGCAGCAGGATGTAAAACCAAAGAGGGACAAAGACCCACACAACGCCAGGTTCGCCAATGGTTGAAAACCCAGGACATGTACACCTTGCACAAACCAGCCTGACGCTCATTTCCCAGGGCTTATTACCGTGTGGGTGGCGTGGATGAATTGTGGCAAGCCAATTTGAGCGACCTCCTAGCGTATCAGAAAGAGAACCAAGGCTACCAGTATTTGCTGTGTGTCATCGATGTCTTCTCTAAAATGGCTTGGTTGCAACCCATGAAGGCCAAGACTGGTGCCACTTTGATAGAGGCCTTTCAACGGATCCTGAAACAAGCCAAAGGACGTTTGCCATCCCAGTTACAGACAGACAAAGGGACCAAATTTGTGAATAAGCCTTTTCAGACCTTCCTCAAGAAACATAGCATCCATTTCTAAACCAGTGAAAACCCAGCCGCCATGGTGGAACGTTTTCAAAGGACGTTGAAAAACTGTATGTGGCGTTATTTCACCCAACATGGAACATGACATTACCTGTGGCATGTGGCTGCATTCCTACAATCATCACGTTCATCGTACCATTCGACAACGACCCGCGGATTTTCATCCCAATGCGCCCTACGATGAAATATGGGTGTTGGATCACATGGAACAACAACAGCAGTAGAAGAAGTGCCCACTCAAGACAAAGAAAAAAGAAGAAGCAGCACCATCTCTTGTTACCCGGGACCCATGTCCGTTTGAACAAGACCAAAGGCACTTTTGACAAAGGGTATCTTCCCAACTGGACCACCAAACTGTTAACTGTGGATCTGGTCGTGACAGGGCATGTTCCTCCTGTCTACCGAGTGAAAGATGATCATGGGGAAGTGCTGCAAGGCACCTTTTACCCGGAAGAACTGCAACCCATTCAGAAAACGGATGACGCTTACAAAGTGGGTCAGGTCCTGAAACGACGACTTCGTCAAAAGAAGGATGAAGTGTTGGTGAGATGGTCAGGATACCCTGCCAGCTCTGATTCATGGATCCCTGCAGCTCATCTGGTCATAAAATAGTGTTGCCTCCAGTCTCCCACCGTCAATTGGGCATTCCCCACCATGCAGAGTGAACCCATCTCTAGGCTCAGGTCCAAGGAGGGCAAGCCATCATCCCCTGATACCCCACGCTGGTGTTGCTTTGGCATGGACTTGAAGTGAAGTGGCGTTTTTCTCCCAAGTGAATCTGATATATAGTGTGGTCATCTTGAACATGGTTCAGTTGTCATTGGACCACGGTGAGAAACAGTTGTGGATTGCCTTGTTGGCCAGTTACTTGGGGTACTTGCTCCCACAACCCACGTTGGTGTCGTCATCATCATCTACATTACCTCCTTCCTCTGCTGCATCCCCAACCACCTGTAGTTGTTGGGGTCGAGATGTCCCTGATCAGGCAGGATAAAGGGCCGTCCAGATGGAAGAGGGGTTCAGTTCAACACCAGACACGGTACGGTGAAGACCTGTTGTCCAGATCAGCTGTCAAGATGATGCCTGCGAATGTTCCAAGGCACAATTGGATCTCTTTTCTGTTCCCCCTGTGGTGACTGCGGTGCAAGAAGGTCAGTGGATTCGATACAGCCCTCTGGCAACCCCTTTGGTCACGGGTCTCCTCCGATTAATTTAACATTGCTAACCCTGTCAATGACTACATCGATTTGGGCAAGTGTTACCTCCACATCTGCCTCAAAATCAAGAATACAGATGGTACGAATGCAGCTCATGATGGCGAAGCGGATAATTTCATGTAAACGCGTTTTCTCAAATTCTCCATCGTCTTGCTGAACACTGAGTTGTTCATGAGCTTGTACAAGCTTGTCGCTCGTGGCTTGTTTTCGCAGATTCGTGTTCAACCGAATCTAAGGTTCCATCCATGGACTTTCATCGAACTGGAGGGCCCTGTGTATTTTCGTGAGTTTCATTCCAAGTGACAAGTACAGCTGCAGAATGACGTATTTTGACTTGTTCATCAAGTTCGGCACGAGTTTTTCGACGTTAGCCGGCTTGTTGTTTCCCAGCAAGTTTCGTTGATATTCGAACATCCAGTCCGGGTTCACCGTCAATCGTTCGGGAGCTAGCGGATAGCTGTTGTGCAATTCATGTAGTTCTGCGACATAGTCCAAGTCCACTTCCAGCACGTAGCCTTTGTTCGAATCCGGCGCGATGCTATTCATGTCAATCATCTCGGGTGAGGAGACCTATTCGAATCCCCTGGTGGGGAAATACTGACTCATAGCCCAGCCGTACAGGTTCTTGGCATCGAGATATAGTATGTGTTTGGTCGGTTTGCCGGGGTCGTGACCGGGAATGTACTTGTTGTTGGCTTTGGCGTATCGTTTGGAGGCAATGGAAATCCAACCTCGCAAACCTTTTTCCATGAACAGGTGCATGTCAGTAGTTTCGGCTCCATGCCGGTCTTTTTTCAACAAGGCATCCCAAGAGAGACCGGGGGATAAGAAATACCCCACGGGGTCCAGGCTGTACTGTTTCGAGCACGTTTTTCTGCTTATCTCGAACACGTCGGCCAGCAGCAGCACGTCCGTTTTCAAGTACAGGTCGTGGTAATACCCAAATTCTTGCAGCCCAGTTTTGTCCTGAGAGATATTGGAATCGGTCAAGTTGCTGTAAAAGCGGTCGTTGGGAGGTAATCGCGTCTCGTCAAACTTAGACCAATCGTTCATGTACTTGTAGGGGTAGACGCCCTTCCTCAGCAGCAGGGGTCGAGCCTCGGCGTCGGTGTATCGATTGGTGATGTCGAAGTCGTCCGGGTCGTTAACGTTCACAAGACTGTCTAGAGACGACAGCAGGAACTGAATGCTATCGATAAATCTCAGACCGTATAACGAGAACGAGATGTATTTTTCCATGTTGTTGTGGATGCACGTTATGTTGCCGTCGACCTTTCACGCCCATGCCGCACACTTCGCACGTGTAATTCACGAAACCCTTTCGTATGGACATCATGTGTATGCCGCAATATTCGGTGGTGCATTTTTTGCCGCAGGTTTCGTTTTTTCCTAGCAGCATGTACTTGCAGTTATACGGTGCGTGTCTTCCAATCTTTATATATATATACACATAAATATATTTTAGTCTAATTGTTTGGCGATCAACACGGTCGACGCTAGACCCAGCGCTACGAAAATCAGTTCCCGGTCTTTCTGTTCCGTGGAAGGTGTGTAAAACTGTGAGAGGGTGGGTTCGTCGCCGAGAGGTTCAAGTCGTTTGCCGGTGAGCAGGTAGTATTCTCGCATGGTGTCATCGACGTTTTTGCATGGAGTTGTTTTCGCGGGAGAGTTGGTCGTTGATGAACTGTATTCTCTGCACGCGTTTTTTGGTGTACTCGGCTGGCACGGATTGCAGTTTCTCCAAGGCCAAATTGTGACGTTTACGTTCCGCTTCCATTTCGGCCGTGTTCGACGTTAGTAATTTGGAGAAGAGATAATTGGTGCCTGAAAATACGAGGGCATTGACTAATGCACCACCGACCATCATGGCGATCGTAGGCATTTCTTTTTTAAAATATTATAATATTACTTCAAAATATTTTCCGGTATAATTCCTTGTTTCACGAGAATGTCCTTGGTGGCCATCGCCATTCCTAAGTCCATGACGAGCATACCCATGTCCTGCATGTTGAAATCGAGTTTGATTGTAGGCTGTTTGAGAACCATTTTCGTTAAGCGAGCATAACCTATGGTTAGTCCGCGACCACGGCCGCGTGATATGCATCGTTGATGAATGTTTTTCCTTCAGACGACATCATGTGTGTATTTATAATATATATATATATTTATTTTGTTTATAACATAACATGCGGATTTATTTCTAATTGTGATTGCGCCGTCTGCTGCTGTTGTGTTGGTGGTTGCTTGTTATTATTATATAGCAGCATAACAATGACGACCACGCTTAATCTCATTGCTGCCACGGCGGCAACAATCCATGGAGTATTATTATTTTTGTGGTGCTTGGCTCAACCACCTTTTCTACCGGCGGCGACTTTTTTAGGATTCTTTGTGGTGGTGACTTGTCGTATCCCAGTCGTCGTTGCTTTCTCCTCCGTTGGTGTTGGCATTTTCTCCTCCGTGTGCGCATCCATGTTGTATATTATTATCATTATTATTTCTTTCTTCTTTAAATTGACAATGCTTTGCCAAAAATATGCCGTATCTGTGGTACAGCCCACAGCTGACGCCGCTAAAAGTGTGGTCTCGAGATCTTCCCACAGGTAAAGTCGACGTTCTGGCAGAATGGGAAGGAAGTATGACGCTACGCCGTCGTAGACCTGCGTTATGACAGACCCTATGGTTTGTCGTCATGTCGGCGCCAAGTCTGGCTTTGTATCTCGCATACAGCTTGTCGATTTCTTTGGCTGGCATGTTGTGAATTTTATCGGGAGTGTGCTCGCCCCTACCACCGAAGTATTGTTTGGCTTTGCTGCCGACCCCGAGCGCCACCAGTCTCTCTCGCTTGTCGTTTCTATTATTATTATAATCATCGTCATCCAACATTTGTTTGAGCAGTTCGTCGCACTCCATCTTATAATGTAACAAGCGAGTCTAATAAAATAAAATGCAATGCACGGAAACACAGCGAGATGAAAGTCACATTGCACACAACGATAGTTTTGAACATCGTTTTTACTTGAGTTATGGTAGAATTTGCTTGAATTTTGCTAGAATTTTGCTTTTAAGCTAGCAGACTTTATACGCCACAGGTTGGTTGGTTTTCAACAAGAGGTTGGTGTGTTTCGTTTCCGCGAGCTGTTTCTTCACTCGTTCTCGTTTCGTCAGGATCACGTCGTTTTCTCGCAAGCAGTCCTTGGACGAATCCCTGTCCTTGCAGTGAAACAGGGCGACCCATCGCGTCTGTTCTCGTAAATCTTTCAGCACCGAGTTGAATTTCTGTGTCAAAACCCAAACGCTGTGCTTAGTGTGTCGGCCCGAGAAGGCCAGGTACGACAGCGCGTCTCGTTTTTTTAACCATCTCCTTGTTGTCGCTGCAGTCGTCCAGGATGAACAGCGTCAATTCTCCTTTCAGTTAGTCGTGGTAAGTGCGCAAACAGTCCTGCAGACGAATTCCAGGATCGATATTGTGCACGTCCGGGTCCATCATCACCCACGGTCTCTCCATGTACGTCTTGTTCACCCGTAAAGTCCGGCAGAGAATGACGATGTTGTTGAACACGTTGCGATAGTAACCTTCCAGCATGTCCAGCACGAATGCCATCTTGCCGCACCCCGTCTGAAAAAAAAAATGGCTGACGATATTCCCATGGACGATTTCAACGTACACCAGCAGAACGACAATGATTCAGCAGCCATGGACACCTCGTTCATGGGCGACATCGTTGGCAACAAACTTTTAAAGCAGGCCGTGGACAAAAATTACGATGCTTTAAAGCGAGATAAAAATAACGTCGAACCATTGGGTCGTGACTATCCGAAGTTCAAAATCGACAACGAAGGGACGCTGCAATTGAAAGCTCATCCAGAGGTCGATCTCATGAACAAACACACGCCCTGTCAACGCTAGCCAGTCGCCGTGGTGGTAGTCAACTGATCCGCGACGAACTAAACCTGGGAGATTACGGCGCGGCGCACTACCCAAACAACTTCCGCCGAAGGTCATCCGAGATCTGCAAAACGTAAGGACCGAACTCGGTGATGCTGGCGCTGGCTGCAACAAAGAAGTGTCGGACGAAATCGAAAAAATATTGGTCACGCACTCGAACGAACCCTTGCCCGGTTTCGAATTTCCTCTTAGGGAACTTCGGGGTCTAACAAAGCCTTGAAAAACGTGCGCTGAAAACTCGTGAACAACATGGGTAAACTGAACAAAATTGACGAGCACATCGCTCGCGAGAAAAGAAAACTCAGGATCGTGGATGACGACAAAGCCACGAAAAACATCGCGAAAAGATTGCGCGACCTGGAAGACAAGAGACGGACCAGATTGGAAGCTGCTTCCTCCAACCGGGAAGCCCTCAGATCGCAAATCACGTGAGTGAAATCATCGACTGAGTCTTGAACGAAGGACACCACGTTGGCCGACAGGATCCGAATTCTGTTCCCGGGAACAAGGAATAACCATCGCCAGCGTTCTCACAGCTTTGGGCTTCATCATATCGACCCTGGTCGTATCGCTGACGGGCGGTGGTGGTACACCAAGCCCAACACCAACAAGCCCATCATCATCAGGCGACGACGTCAGAGACTGGATACAAAAACATTTGAAATCTCTTGGCGAAGCCCTGGCTAAACTGGCCAGCAAAGCCACTGAAGCGCTGCCTGGCATCTTGGGCATCATCGTTTCCTGGTTGTTAGGCTTCTTGTCGAAAACAGTCACGTGGCTCGGTCAAAACTTGTGGGCTTTCGTCGTCGCCATGGCGGGTCTGGTGTACGTCGCGACCAAGGAATTTTTAACCAAATGAGGCACAGTCCAACCGCGATCCCACCAACCACCAGCGCTGTTTTGCGATCAACGTGCCACTGATTGTTTGCCTGCACGTGCGGGGGCACCTGCTGCTGTTGTTGGCATGGTGGTGCTACTTTTACTTCCGCTGTCGGTGCCATGGTGCCCATTTTGTACTGCGACACAATTCAACTTGCGTTATTGACGTCCTGGTTCAAACCAAATTTTTTATCAGTGATGACGATTTCATTGTTGTAGCCCACCACTCTGTTCACCCTCAGTCGCATGTAGCTTGGAGCCATGTACAGTCTCGCGCCGAACACATAGACGACTTTCGACCGGGCGTATTCTAGTGCATTTTTATTGTGTTCGATGGCACTCGGTAGATCGACCTGTCTAGCAATGGCATCCTCGACGTTAGCCACGAACTGTTTATGTGCGTCATAAGCCATCCCTTCACGACCCACGATGCTGGAACGCGTTTGTCTCTGAGCGCCCAGCACGGCCCACACGTACGTTCGAATCAAATCGTTTAATCTGACGACTCCGACATGAGTAAACCCTTTCGAAGTGTCCAGCATGAAAAATTTCCAATCATCCGCAGGTCCCTGCTCAAACGTCCAAACGTGGTAATCCTTGCTGTCGTCGAAAGCTATGTAATCTTCGTTCCACTCGTTCGTCTTGACGTAATGATACGACTTGTAACCCCAATCTTTCACCAGCTGTTTGCTGGCTTCCGCGAGATACATGTTGTGAAAGATGGGAATGCCCAAACCGTGGTTCGGCCCCCGGCAAACGCCAAATGACCGTCTTCGGATATAGTTCGAATTCCCGTGGGAGCAGAACTCAAAATGAAGGACTCGAACGGCACGGTCATGTTAGCCAACAACGGAAAAAACAACTTGAGACTCAGTCGGCCGTTGGCTAAAAAGCTCGGGTTTACGGCGAACGACATACAACCGGAAACCACCGTTACCAGCACGAAATTACCCGATCTCGTTCCGTATCGCGAAATGTACATTCATCTCGATCAGATGAGCACAACCAACAACATTCAAGTCGAACGACCTTCAACACTGCTGAGAGCCGTGCCCGGTGAAAACGGAAAAGTACAACGACGCCAGAACCGAATAGTTTTCGTCGCGTCATTACAAGAAATTAATCCGATGAAACATCACAGAATTGAAAATATCGGTTTTAGATGTTAAACACAATCCCATAAATATAGGATATCTCAGTGCGACGCTGCACATACAGCAATGACAGAGTCTCATGGTCCAGGAACATGCATTAGAAAATGCGCCAACAAAGCGATCTCCGACCTCGGGGACACACGCGGATTCGATGAACCCGGGAGTCGACGTCAAACTGTACACCTTGTAACTGAAAAACAGCATTTACAAATGCGTCGAACTGCCGCCCTCTACTGCCGCTGGTGGTGGCAACGACCTAAGCGATTTCGTCGATACCAAAGGAGCGGTCAACAACACTCGGTACGACCTGATACGCAACGATGAGGATGAATGGATGATAACCCCAGCCTTCCACGGCAGGCTGTTCCACCTGGACGACCTCGAGACCAGGGCCGTCTCCAGAAACTGGCAGTACACTCTCATCTTCAATGACGACAACAAATTGGTATTAGTGCCATCCCAAATCGACTGGAATCTCAACGTCACGCTCGACTGTCCCAGCGTTTTCAGAGGCAACAAAGATTACTACCTGATGAAAGTCGTGAACAACGAAACGCTGCTCGCGAAATCCACGCTGTACATCCAAGTCTACCTCGGTGAACCAAAGTCAGCATGTAACGTCATCGAAATCGTGAAAGGGATCAAACTCCGCTGGGCCAAACAACAACAATAACAAGTTTGCTCCGTTTACGTGCGGGTGAATGTTAACGCCTACACCAGTCTGCAAAGAGTCACCGTGACTGTGGAAGACACGATATCGCTCACCGAAATTTTCCTTCTCAACAACATACATCTCATGAGTTTGAAGTGCACGTCTGAGGAATTATCCAATAACCAATTGAAAACCATTTCGTAATACATTATATATAAACGAGATGAACCATCATCATCCCAACGTCATGCTAGCCGATCTCGGGGACACGCGGGGATTCGATCTGCCTGACGAGGAAAACGCGCTTACAAGATAACGTGTACAAACGACGAGAAGTCATCATCGAATCTCAGTTGAACTGGATTATTAACCTGGTCCTGACCTACCCCTATCTTATCATGGCTAATAATGATGGTGGCGTCTCGCTAAAAATAACGGGATACTGCTGTGGAGGTTTGATCCTGGAAGAAGAACGTGGATGAGCGTAGCACCATTACCAGATCAAACGGCTAACATGTTAGTCCCCAATGAGAAAAAAGCAGCGTTATTTTTACTACAATATACTGATGTGCCAGAGTCGTGGATCAGTATGATGCAAAGGTTCTACTCTTATTATCGAAGTATTTCTTGGAGATGCCCCCAGAGTAGATATAAACCTTCTGCATGGGTTAAAACTACGCTGGCATGATCGCCATCAACAAAAACGTTGTTGTATTTGTATACAACCAGGAAGAACTCCCACCACAAACCTAGATATTATGATATTTCAAAAGGATTTTATTGAAGTCCATACCATTTATATATACGAAAACTTGTACCTCATCAGCTTAAACTTGCTATTGTGGGCAGCTTTAAGTATGGAAAAAAATCTTTAAGCAATATTCCTTCATAAACAGAGGGACAAGTCGTCTTTCGAAATCCAGACAAGAAATATTCACTTCATTTATGCTTCAGAGATTGTATCCCCTGTGTCAAGGACGAAAGCCTCGATTTGACAACATAAAATAGAAATAAAGCCACTTTTTCTTCGAATTTCTTGAAAATTATTTTTCCACAAATTGAACGTAACACAGGGGCACTATAAAAAGTCGTCTGTTTGCATTTTGAAGCTAGGATGGAATTAATTAAGCAAAAAGTGTCCAAGACACCTAGATGAGTCCAATTGCCATCTGATATAAGTATCGGGCACTATTTTTTGGGTGGATAAATACCACAAGTGTCCAAACTTGCTATTGTGGGCAGCTTTAAGTATGGAAAACCATCTTAAAGCAATATTCCTTCATAAACACAGGGACAAGTCGTTGTTCGAAATCAAGACAAGACATTTTCACTTCGTTTTATGCTTCAGAGATTGTCTCCCCTGTGTCAAGGCCGAAAGCCTTGATTTCACAACATAAAATAGAAATAAAGCCACTTTTTGATCGAATTTCTTGAAAATTATTTTTCCACAAATTGAACGCAACACAGGGGCATCATAAAAAGTCGTCTGTTTGCATTTTGAAGCTAGGATGGAATTAATTAAGCAAAAAGTGTCCAAGACACCTAGATGAGTTGAATTGCCATCTGATATAAGTATCAGGCACTACTTTCTTTGGCGCATAAATACCCAAAGTTATCAATCTTGCTATTGTGGGCAGCTTTAAGTATGGAAAACCATCTTAAAGCAATATTCCTTCATAAACAGAGGGACAAGTCGTCGTTCGAAATCAAGACAGAAATTTTCACTTCGTTTTATGCTTTAGAGATTGCCTCCCCTGTGTCAAGGACGAAAGCCTCGATTTCACAACATAAAATTGAAATACAGCAACTCTTTCTTCGAATTTCTTGAAAATTATTTTTCCACAAATTGAACGTAGCACAGGGGCACTATAAAAAGTCGTCTGTTTGCATTTTGAAGGTAGGATGGAATTAATTAAGCAAAAAGTGTCCAAGACACCTGGTTGAGTCCAATTGCCATCTGATATAAGTATCGGGCACTATTTTTTGGGTGGATAAATACCACAAGTGTCCAAACTTGCTATTGTGGGCAGCTTTAAGTATGGAAAACCATCTTAAAGCAATATATGCCTTTATAAACAGAGGGACAAGTCGTTGTTCGAAATCAAGACAAGACATTTTCACTTCGTTTTATGCTTCAGAGATTGTCTCCCCTGTGTCAAGGCCGAAAGCCTCGATTTGACAACATAAAATAGAAATAAAGCCACTTTTTCTTCGAATTTCTTGAAAATTATTTTTCCACAAATTGAACGTAACACAGGGGCACTCATAAAAAGTCGTCTGTTTGCATTTTGAAGCTAGGATGGAATTAATTAAGCAAAAGTGTCAAGACACCTAGATGAGTCAATTGCCATCTGATATAAGTATCGGGCACTATTTTTTGGGTGGATAAATACCACAAGTGTCCAAACTTGCTATTGTGGGCAGCTTTAAGTATGGAAAACCATCTTAAAGCAATATTCCTTCATAAACAGAGGGACAAGTCGTTGTTCGAAATCAAGACAAGACATTTTCACTTCGTTTTATGCTTCAGAGATTGTCTCCCCTGTGTCAAGGCCGAAAGCCTCGATTTCACAACATAAAATAGAAATAAAGCCACTTTTTGATCGAATTTCTTGAAAATTATTTTTCCACAAATTGAACGCAACACAGGGGCATCATAAAAAGTCGTCTGTTTGCATTTTGAAGCTAGGATGGAATTAATTAAGCAAAAAGTGTCCAAGACACCTAGATGAGTTCAATTGCCATCTGATATAAGTATCGGGCACTACTTTCTTTGGCGCATAAATACCCAAAGTTATCAATCTTGCTATTGTGGGCAGCTTTAAGTATGGAAAACCATCTTAAAGCAATATTCCTTCATAAACAGAGGGACAAGTCGTTGTTCGAAATCAAGACAAGAAATTTTCACTTCGTTTTATGCTTTAGAGATTGTCTCCCCTGTGTCAAGGACGAAAGCCTCCATTTCACAACATAAAATTGAAATACAGCAACTCTTTCTTCGAATTTCTTGAAAATTATTTTTCCACAAATTGAACGTAGCACAGGGGCACTATAAAAAGTCGTCTGTTTGCATTTTGAAGGTAGGATGGAATTAATTAAGCAAAAAGTGTCCAAGACACCTGGGTGAGTCCAATTGCCATCTGATATAAGTATCGGGCACTATTTTTTGGGTGGATAAATACCACAAGTGTCCAAACTTGCTATTGTGGGCAGCTTTAAGTATGGAAAACCATCTTAAAGCAATATATTCCTTTATAAACAGAGGGACAAGTCGTTGTTCGAAATCAAGACAAGAAATTTTCACTTCGTTTTATGCTTCAGAGATTGTCTCCCCTGTGTCAAGGTCGAAAGCCTCGATTTCACAACATAAAATAGAAATAAAGCCACTTTTTGATCGAATTTCTTGAAAATTATTTTTCCACAAATTGAACGTAACACAGGGGCATCATAAAAAGTCGTCTGTTTGCATTTTGAAGCTAGGATGGAATTAATTAAGCAAAAAGTGTCCAAGACACCTAGATGAGTCCAATTGCCATCTGATATAAGTATCGGGCACTACTTTTTTGGCGCATAAATACCCAAAGTTATCAATCTTGCTATTGTGGGCAGCTTTAAGTATGGAAAACCATCTTAAAGCAATATTCCTTCATAAACAGAGGGACAAGTCGTTGTTCGAAATCAAGACAAGAAATTTTCACTTCGTTTTATGCTTTAGAGATTGTCTCCCCTGTGTCAAGGACGAAAGCCTCGATTTCACAACATAAAATTGAAATACAGCAACTCTTTCATCGAATTTCTTGAAAATTATTTTTCCACAAATTGAACGTAGCACAGGGGCACTATAAAAAGTCGTCTGTTTGCATTTTGAAGCTAGGATGGAATTAATTAAGCAAAAAGTGTCCAAGACACCTGGGTGAGTCCAATTGCCATCTGATATAAGTATCGGGCACTATTTTTTTGGGTGGATAAATACCACAAGTGTCCAAACTTGCTATTGTGGGCAGCTTTAAGTATGGAAAACCATCTTAAAGCAATATATTCCTTTATAAACAGAGGGACAAGTCGTTGTTCGAAATCAAGACAAGAAATTTTCACTTCGTTTTATGCTTCAGAGATTGTCTCCCTGTGTCAAGGACGAAAGCCTCGATTTCACAACATAAAATAGAAATAAAGCCACTTTTTGATCGAATTTCTTGAAAATTATTTTTCCACAAATTGAACGCAACACAGGGGCATCATAAAAAGTCGTCTGTTTGCATTTTGAAGCTAGGATGGAATTAATTAAGCAAAAAGTGTCCAAGACACCTGGATGAGTTCAATTGCCATCTGATATAAGTATCGGGCACTATTTTTTTTGGTGGCATAAATACCCAAAGTTATCAATCTTGCTATTGTGGGCAGCTTTAAGTATGGAAAACCATCTTAAAGCAATATTCCTTCATAAACAGAGGGACAAGTCGTTGTTCGAAATCAAGACAAGAAATTTTCACTTCGTTTTATGCTTCAGAGATTGTCTCCCCTGCGTCAAGGACGAAAGCCTCGATTTCACAACATAAAATAGAAATACAGCAACTCTTTCATCGAATTTCTTGAAAATTATTTTTCCACAAATTGAACGTAGCACAGGGGCACTATAAAAAGTCGTCTGTTTGCATTTTGAAGCTAGGATGGAATTAATTAAGCAAAAAGTGTCCAAGACACCTGGGTGAGTCCAATTGCCATCTGATATAAGTATCGGGCACTATTTTTGTGGTGGATAAATACCACAAGTGTCCAAACTTGCTATTGTGGGCAGCTTTAAGTATGGAAAACCATCTTAAAGCAATATTCCTTCATAAACAGAGGGACAAGTCGTTGTTCGAAATCAAGACAAGAAATTTTCACTTCGTTTTATGCTTCAGAGATTGTCTCCCTGTGTCAAGGACGAAAGCCTCGATTTCACAACATAAAATAGAAATAAAGCCACTTTTTCATCGAATTTCTTGAAAATTATTTTTCCACAAATTGAACGCAACACAGGGGCACTATAAAAAGTCGTCTGTTTGCATTTTGAAGCTAGGATGGAATTAATTAAGCAAAAACTGTCCAAGACACCTAGATGAGTTCAATTGCCATCTGATATAAGTATCGGGCACTATTTTTTGGGTGGATAAATACCCAAAGTTGTCAATCTTGCTATTGTGGGCAGCTTTAAGTATGGAAAACCATCTTAAAGCAATATTCCTTCATAAACAGAGGGACAAGTCGTTGTTCGAAATCAAGACAAGAAATTTTCACTTCGTTTTATGCTTTAGAGATTGTCTCCCCTGCGTCAAGGACGAAAGCCTCGATTTCACAACATAAAATAGAAATACAGCAACTCTTTCATCGAATTTCTTGAAAATTATTTTTCCACAAATTGAACGTAGCACAGGGGCACTATAAAAAAGTCGTCTGTTTGCATTTTGAAGCTAGGATGGAATTAATTAAGCAAAAAGTGTCCAAGACACCTGGGTGAGTCCAATTGCCATCTGATATAAGTATCGGGCACTATTTTTTGGGTGGATCAATACCACAAGTGTCCAAACTTGCTATGGTGGGCAGCTTTAAGTATGGAAAACCATCTTAAAGCAATATTCCTTCATAAACAGAGGGACAAGTCGTTGTTCGAAATCAAAACAAGAAATTTTCACTTCGTTTTATGCTTTAGAGATTGTCTCCCCTGTGTCAAGGACGAAAGCCTCGATTTCACAACATGAAATAGAAATACAGCAACTCTTTCATCGAATTTCTTGAAAATTATTTTTCCACAAATTGAACGCAACACAGGGGCACTATAAAAAGTCGTATGTTTGCATTTTGAAGCTAGGATGGAATTAATTAAGCAAAACTGTCCAAGACACCTAGATGAGTTCAATTGCCATCTGATATAAGTATCGGGCACTATTTTGCTTGGCGCATAAATACCCAAAGTTATCAATCTTGCTATTGTGGGCAGCTTTAAGTATGGAAAACCATCTTAAAGCAATATTCCTTCATAAACAGAGGGACAAGTCGTTGTTCGAAATCAAGACAAGAAATTTTCACTTCGTTTTATGCTTTAGAGATTGTCTCCCCTGTGTCAAGGACGAAAGCCTCGATTTCACAACATAAAATAGAAATACAGCAACTCTTTCTTCGAATTTCTTGAAAATTATTTTTCCACAAATTGAACGCAACACAGGGGCATCATAAAAAGTCGTCTGTTTGCATTTTGAAGCTAGGATGGAATTAATTAAGCAAAAAGTGTCCAAGACACCTGGGTGAGTCCAATTGCCATCTGATATAAGTATCGGGCACTATTTTTTGTGGTGGATAAATACCACAAGTGTCCAAACTTGCTATTGTGGGCAGCTTTAAGTATGGAAAACCATCTTAAAGCAATATTCCTTCATAAACAGAGGGACAAGTCGTTGTTCAGAAATCAAGACGTAAAGAAATTTTCACTTCGTTTTATGCTTCAGAGATTGTCTCCCCTATGTCAAGGACGAAAGCCTCGATTTCACAACATAAAATAGAAATACAGCAACTCTTTCTTCGAATTTCTTGAAAATTATTTTTCCACAAATTGAACGTAGCACAGGGGCACTATAAAAAGTCGTCTGTTTGCATTTTGAAGCTAGGATGGAATTAATTAAGCAAAAGTGTCCAAGACACCTGGGTGAGTCCAATTGCCATCTGATATAAGTATCGGGCACTATTTTTTGGGTGGATAAATACCACAAGTGTCCAAACTTGCTATTGTGGGCAGCTTTAAGTATGGAAAACCATCTTAAAGCAATATATTCCTTATAAACAGAGGGACAAGTCGTTGTTCGAAATCAAGACAAAGAAATTTTCACTTCGTTTTATGCTTCAGAGATTGTCTCCCCTTCGTCAAGGTCGAAAGCCTCGATTTCACAACATAAAATAGAAATAAAGCCACTTTTTGATCGAATTTCTTGAAAATTATTTTTCCACAAATTGAACGTAACACAGGGCACTATAAAAAGTCGTCTGTTTGCATTTTGAAGCTAGGATGGAATTAATTAAGCAAAAGTGTCCAAGACACCTAGATGAGTTCAATTGCCATCTGATATAAGTATCGGGCACTATTTTGCTTGGCGCATAAATACCCAAAGTTATCAATCTTGCTATTGTGGGCAGCTTTCAGTATGGATCGCTTCTCGGCCTTTTGGCTCGCGATCAAAGTTCCGTTCCTCATGTTTAATTGAATTTTGTTGCAGTTTCCTGGACTTTGTTGTGTATGTGATTTACGAACGCTTCCTTTACCAGGTCTACGGGTGGGCATCGCTTGTTTATCAAGTGTGTGGCTTTGAGTAGTCTCCCCCCATTGCTGTTCATCATGGCTCTAGCTAATGCTGTGGATTATGGCGAGATCCCTGAGGAGTACTTCGACTCTGAGTATGCTGCTCGGACTCTTAGGATTGACTCTTTGCAGAGGAATGTGTCCAAGGAAGACCTGTTACAAGTTCTGCAGGCGAACGTCCCTTCCTTCAAGATGCGAGACTGCACTAGCATCTGGAATACAGAGAAATCTGGACAACACTTTATCACTCTGAGGACTAGAGACCAAGTGGAAGTGATAAGGAGACTTAAGGAGATTCAGTATGGGAATAATGTTTTGTGTTTTTCCAGTTATGGCGCTCAGGTTGTTACACTGAAAGTGCATTGGCTGCATGCCACAGTGAGACATACTTTCTTGAAGGACTTCTTTTTCGAAATTTGGGAAAGTTATGGACGTGAGATGGGAAACCAGACTTTGGATGGCAACCAGATTACTACAGGTGTGAGATACGTTAAGGTGCAACTGGAGGATGAAGGGCTGGAGCAGATCCCACACGTGGTACAGTTTGGAAAGAAGAATTCCATGTTGATCACAGTGCCAGGAAGACTACCTCTATGCCTGCGCTGTCATACATACGGACATGTCAGGGCCATGTGCCCGAAGGTTCTAAAGGCGACTAATTCAGCACCAGAGGTTCAAGCACCAGAGGTTCAAGACTGTGAGGAGAAGGAGAAAGAGATGGAGAAGGAGAGTACTGATGAACAGGATACGGACAGAGGAGAATCAAGTGATTCAGATGTAGAACAGGAGAAGGAAGTGCCATCCACTAAGAGGAAGCAGAGTGATTCACAGGAAGGTGTTGTTACGGAGAAGAAGGATGTGATAAAGAAGAAGAAAAGTGTTACTTCTGGGAATGTTTCACCAAAAGTTGGGCTGAACAAGTTTCACAGAGTGATGCAGAGTTAGCCGCCCTTCCAGAGACTGATACCACTTTTAAGCCCGTATATTGGAAATTCGGTATAAGGATAACCAAGATCAAGGACAGCAACAGGGTCAAAGTTGATTTTGATTACAAGACTATACAATCTTTCTTGGAAAACTTCCGTGTAGGCAACCGGGATGAGATGAAGACAAAGGCACAGGACGCTATCTTGAGAACAGTGACTAAGTACAGGAGGCACTTTCCTTTATGCAAGGATCGGGATTACACTGACTTTTCCATGGAACTGTGTGACCTAGCAATAAAAGGTCAAACTCTGATGCCTTATGACATTACTAAACAAGATTAAAATTCCCTAAAATTCATCACTAAGCTTTCTCTTCTTTAGATTTCCACATGTTAGCACTATCACCTCAACACTGTGATAACATTTTTTAATTTTGGGGTGATAGTTTTTTGCGCTGTCCGCACATGTACAAATTAACCGTCTCTGAATAAATTTATTAAAAAAAAAAAAAAAAAGCTTTCAGTATGGAAAACCATCTTAAAGCAATATTCCTTCATAAACAGAGGGACAAGTCGTTGTTCGAAATCAAGACAAGAAATTTTCACTTCGTTTTATGCTTCAGAGATTGTCTCCCCTTCGTCAAGAACGAAAGCCTCGATTTCACAACATAAAATAGAAATAAAGCCACTTTTTGATCGAATTTCTTGAAAATTATTTTTCCACAAATTGAACGCAACACAGGGGCACTATAAAAAGTCGTATGTTTGCATTTTGAAGCTAGGATGGAATTAATTAAGCAAAAACTGTCCAAGACACCTAGATGAGTTCAATTGCCATCTGATATAAGTATCGGGCACTATTTTGCTTGGCGCATAAATACCCAAAGTTATCAATCTTGCTATTGTGGGCAGCTTTCAGTATGGAAAACCATCTTAAAGCAATATTCCTTCATAAACAGAGGGACAAGTCGTTGTTCGAAATCAAGACAAGAAATTTTCACTTCGTTTTATGCTTTAGAGATTGTCTCCCCTTCGTCAAGGACGAAAGCCTCGATTTCACAACATAAAATAGAAATACATAAACTCTTTCTTCGAATTTCTTGAAAATTATTTTTCCACAAATTGAACGCAGCACAGGGGCGTCATAAAAAGTCGTATGTTTGCATTTTGAAGCTAGGATGGAATTAATTAAGCAAAAACTGTCCAAGACACCTAGATGAGTTCAATTGCCATCTGATATAAGTATCGGGCACTATTTTGCTTGGCGCATAAATACCCAAAGTTATCAATCTTGCTATTGTGGGCAGCTTTTAGTATGGAAAACCATCTTAAAGCAATATTCCTTCATAAACAGAGGGACAAGTCGTTGTTCGAAATCAAGACAAGAAATTTTCACTTCGTTTTATGCTTCAGAGATTGTCTCTCCTGTGTCAAGGACGAAAGCCTCGATTTCACAACATAAAATAGAAATACATAAACTCTTTCTTCGAATTTCTTGAAAATTATTTTTCCACAAATTGAACGTAGCACAGGGGCACTATAAAAAGTCGTCTGTTTGCATTTTGAAGCTAGGATGGAATTAATTAAGCAAAAAGTGTCCAAGACACCTGGGTGAGTCCAATTGCCATCTGATATAAGTATCGGGCACTATTTTTTGGGTGGATAAATACCACAAGTGTCCAAACTTGCTATGGTGGGCAGCTTTAAGTATGGAAAACCATCTTAAAGCAATATATTCCTTTATAAACAGAGGGACAACTCGTTGTTCGAAATCAAGACAAGAAATTTTCACTTCGTTTTATGCTTCAGAGATTGTCTCCCCTTCGTCAAGGTCGAAAGCCTCGATTTCACAACATAAAATAGAAATAAAGCCACTTTTTGATCGAATTTCTTGAAAATTATTTTTCCACAAATTGAACGTAACACAGGGGCACTATAAAAAGTCGTCTGTTTGCATTTTGAAGCTAGGATGGAATTAATTAAGCAAAAAGTGTCCAAGACACCTAGATGAGTTCAATTGCCATCTGATATAAGTATCGGGCACTATTTTGCTTGGCGCATAAATACCCAAAGTTATCAATCTTGCTATTGTGGGCAGCTTTCAGTATGGATCGCTTCTCGGCCTTTTGGCTCGCGATCAAAGTTCCGTTCCTCATGTTTAATTGAATTTTGTTGCAGTTTCCTGGACTTTGTTGTGTATGTGATTTACGAACGCTTCCTTTACCAGGTCTACGGGTGGGCATCGCTTGTTTATCAAGTGTGTGGCTTTGAGTAGTCTCCCCCCATTGCTGTTCATCATGGCTCTAGCTAATGCTGTGGATTATGGCGAGATCCCTGAGGAGTACTTCGACTCTGAGTATGCTGCTCGGACTCTTAGGATTGACTCTTTGCAGAGGAATGTGTCCAAGGAAGACCTGTTACAAGTTCTGCAGGCGAACGTCCCTTCCTTCAAGATGCGAGACTGCACTAGCATCTGGAATACAGAGAAATCTGGACAACACTTTATCACTCTGAGGACTAGAGACCAAGTGGAAGTGATAAGGAGACTTAAGGAGATTCAGTATGGGAATAATGTTTTGTGTTTTCCAGTTATGGCGCTCAGGTTGTTACACTGAAAGTGCATTGGCTGCATGCCACAGTGAGACATACTTTCTTGAAGGACTTCTTTTCGAAATTTGGGAAAGTTATGGACGTGAGATGGGAAACCAGACTTTTGGATGGCAACCAGATTACTACAGGTGTGAGATACGTTAAGGTGCAACTGGAGGATGAAGGGCTGGAGCAGATCCCACACGTGGTACAGTTTGGAAAGAAGAATTCCATGTTGATCACAGTGCCAGGAAGACTACCTCTATGCCTGCGCTGTCATACATACGGACATGTCAGGGCCATGTGCCCGAAGGTTCTAAAGGCGACTAATTCAGCACCAGAGGTTCAAGCACCAGAGGTTCAAGACTGTGAGGAGAAGGAGAAAGAGATGGAGAAGGAGAGTACTGATGAACAGGATACGGACAGAGGAGAATCAAGTGATTCAGATGTAGAACAGGAGAAGGAAGTGCCATCCACTAAGAGGAAGCAGAGTGATTCACAGGAAGGTGTTGTTACGGAGAAGAAGGATGTGATAAAGAAGAAGAAAAGTGTTACTTCTGGGAATGTTTCACCAAAAAAGTTGGGCTGAACAAGTTTCACAGAGTGATGCAGAGTTAGCCGCCCTTCCAGAGACTGATACCACTTTTAAGCCCGTATATTGGAAATTCGGTATAAGGATAACCAAGATCAAGGACAGCAACAGGGTCAAAGTTGATTTTGATTACAAGACTATACAATCTTTCTTGGAAAACTTCCGTGTAGGCAACGGGATGAGATGAAGACAAAGGCACAGGACGCTATCTTGAGAACAGTGACTAAGTACAGGAGGCACTTTCCTTTATGCAAGGATCGGGATTACACTGACTTTTCCATGGAACTGTGTGACCTAGCAATAAAGGTCAAACTCTGATGCCTTATGACATTACTAAACAAGATTAAAATTCCCTAAAATTCATCACTAAGCTTTCTCTTCTTTAGATTTCCACATGTTAGCACTATCACCTCAACACTGTGATAACATTTTTTAATTTTGGGGTGATAGTTTTTTGCGCTGTCCGCACATGTACAAATTAACCGTCTCTGAATAAATTTATTAAAAAAAAAAAAAAAAAGCTTTCAGTATGGAAAACCATCTTAAAGCAATATTCCTTCATAAACAGAGGGACAAGTCGTTGTTCGAAATCAAGACAAGAAATTTTCACTTCGTTTTATGCTTCAGAGATTGTCTCCCCTTCGTCAAGAACGAAAGCCTCGATTTCACAACATAAAATAGAAAAACATAAACTCTTTCTTCGAATTTCTTGAAAATTATTTTTCCACAAATTGAACGTAGCACAGGGGCACTATAAAAAGTCGTATGTTTGCATTTTGAAGCTAGGATGGAATTAATTAAGCAAAAACTGTCCAAGACACCTAGATGAGTTCAATTGCCATCTGATATAAGTATCGGGCACTATTTTGCTTGGCGCATAAATACCCAAAGTTATCAATCTTGCTATTGTGGGCAGCTTTCAGTATGGAAAACCATCTTAAAGCAATATTCCTTCATAAACAGAGGGACAAGTCCTTGTTCGAAATCAAGACAAGAAATTTTCACTTCGTTTTATGCTTTAGAGATTGTCTCCCCTGTGTCAAGGACGAAAGCCTCGATTTCACAACATGAAATAGAAATACAGCAACTCTTTCCTTCGAATTTCTTGAAAATTATTTTTCCACAAATTGAACGTAGCACAGGGGCACTATAAAAAGTCGTCTGTTTGCATTTTGAAGCTAGGATGGAATTAATTAAGCAAAAAGTGTCCAAGACACCTGGGTGAGTCCAATTGCCATCTGATATAAGTATCGGGCACTATTTTTTGGGTGGATAAATACCACAAGTGTCCAAACTTGCTATGGTGGGCAGCTTTAAGTATGGAAAACCATCTTAAAGCAATATATTCCTTTATAAACAGAGGGACAACTCGTTGTTCGAAATCAAGACAAGAAATTTTCACTTCGTTTTATGCTTCAGAGATTGTCTCCCCTTCGTCAAGGTCGAAAGCCTCGATTTCACAACATAAAATAGAAATAAAGCCACTTTTTGATCGAATTTCTTGAAAATTATTTTTCCACAAATTGAACGCAACACAGGGGCACTATAAAAAGTCGTATGTTTGCATTTTGAAGCTAGGATGGAATTAATTAAGCAAAAAGTGTCCAAGACACCTAGATGAGTTCAATTGCCATCTGATATAAGTATCGGGCACTATTTTGCTTGGCGCATAAATACCCAAAGTTATCAATCTTGCTATTGTGGGCAGCTTTCAGTATGGAAAACCATCTTAAAGCAATATTCCTTCATAAACAGAGGGACAAGTCGTTGTTCGAAATCAAGACAAGAAATTTTCACTTCGTTTTATGCTTTAGAGATTGTCTCCCCTGTGTCAAGGACGAAAGCCTCGATTTCACAACATAAAATAGAAATACAAGCAACTCTTTCTTCGAATTTCTTGAAAATTATTTTTCCACAAATTGAACGCAACACAGGGCACTCATAAAAGTCGTATGTTTGCATTTTGAAGCTAGGATGGAATTAATTAAGCAAAAAGTGTCCAAGACACCTAGATGAGTTCAATTGCCATCTGATATAAGTATCGGGCACTATTTTTTTGGCGCATAAATACCCAAAGTTATCAAACTTGCTATTGTGGGCAGCTTTAAGTATGGAAAACCATCTTAAAGCAATATTCCTTCATAAACAGAGGGACAAGTCGTTGTTCGAAATCAAGACAAGAAATTTTCACTTCGTTTTATGCTTCAGAGATTGTCTCTCCTGTGTCAAGGACGAAAGCCTCGATTTCACAACATAAAATAGAAATAAAAACTCTTTGATCGAATTTCTTGAAAATTATTTTCCACAAATTGAACGTAACACAGGGGCACTATAAAAAGTCGTCTGTTTGCATTTTGAAGCTAGGATGGAATTAATTAAGCAAAAAGTGTCCAAGACACCTAGGTGAGTTCAATTGCCATCTGATATAAGTATCGGGCACTATTTTTTTGGTGGATAAATACCACAAGTGTCCAAACTTGCTATGGTGGGCAGCTTTAAGTATGGAAAACCATCTTAAAGCAATATTCCTTCATAAACAGAGGGACAAGTCGTTGTTCGAAATCAAGACAAGAAATTTTCACTTCGTTTTATGCTTCAGAGATTGTCTCCCCTTCGTCAAGGACGAAAGCCTCGATTTCACAACATAAAATAGAAATAAAGCCACTTTTTCTTCGAATTTCTTGAAAATTATTTTTCCACAAATTGAACGTAACACAGGGGCACTATAAAAAGTCGTCTGTTTGCATTTTGAAGCTAGGATGGAATTAATTAAGCAAAAAGTGTCCAAGACACCTAGATGAGTTCAATTGCCATCTGATATAAGTATCGGGCGGGCACTATTTTTGCTTGGCATATAAATACCCAAAGTTATCAATCTTGCTATTGTGGGCAGCTTTAAGTATGGATTTTGGCTCCGCGATCAAAGTTCCGTTCCTCATGTTTAATTGAATTTTGTTGCAGTTTCCTTGGACTTTGTTGTGTATGTGATTTACGAACGCTTCCTTTACCAGGTCTACGGGTGGGCATCGCTTGTTTATCAAGTGTGTGGCTTTGAGTAGTCTCCCCATTGCTGTTCATCATGGCTCTAGCTAATGCTGTGGATTATGGCGAGATCCTGAGGAGTACTTCGACTCTGAGTATGCTGCTCCGGACTCTTAGGATTGACTCCTTTGCAGAGGAATGTGTCCAAGGAAGACCTGTTACAAGTTCTGCAGGCGAACGTCCCTTCCTTCAAGATGCGAGACTGCACTAGCATCTGGAATACAGAAAATCTGGACAACACTTTATCACTCTGAGGACTAGAGACCAAGCGGAAGTGATAAAAAGGAGACTTAAGGAGATTCAGTATGGGAATAATGTTTTGTGTTTTCCAGTTATGGCGCTCAGGTTGTTACACTGAAAGTGAAGGACTTCTTTATTGCCATCTGATATAAGTATCGGGTACTATTTTTGGGTGGATGAATACCACAAGTGTCAAAACTTGCTATGGTGTGCTGTCTTAAGCATGGAAAACCATCTTTAAGCAATATTCCCTTCATAAACAGAGGGACAAGTCGTCTTTCGAAATCCAGACAAGAAATTTTCACTTCGTTTCATGCTTCAGAGATTGTCTCCCTGTGTCAAGGACGAAAGCCTCGATTTCACAACATAAAATAGAAATAAAGCCACTTTTTCTTCGAATTTCGTGAAAATTATTTTTCCACAAATTGAACGTAAATACATGGATATCATAAAAAGTCATCTGTTTGCATTTTGAAGCTAGAATGGAATTAATTAAGCAAAAGTGTCCAAGACACCTAGGTGAGTTCAATTGCCATCTGATATAAGTATCGGGTACTATTTTTTGAGTGCATAAATACCACAAGTGTCAAAACTTTGCTATTGTGGGCAGCTTTAAACAATATTCCTTCATAAAGAGAGGGACAAGTCGTCTTTTCGAAATCCAGACAAGAAATTTTCACTTTCGTTTCATGCTTCAGAGATTGTCTCCCTGTGTCAAGGACGAAAGCCTCGATTTCACAACATAAAATAGAAATAAAAGCCACTTTTCTTCGAATTTCTAGGAAATTATTTTTCCACAAATTGTATGTAACACAGGGGCATCATACAAAGTGGTCTGTTTGCATTTTGAAGCTAGGATGGAATTAATTAAGCAGAAAGTGTCCAAGACACCTAGGTGAGTTCAATTGCCATCTGATATAAGTATCGGGTACTATTTTTTTGGTGGATGAATACCACAAGTGTCCAAACTTGCTATTGTGGGCAGCTTTAAGTATGGAAAACCATCTTTAAGCAATATTCCTTCATAAACAGAGGGACAAGTCGTCTTTCGAACCAGACAAGAAATTTTCACTTCGTTTCATGCTTCAGAGATTGTCTCCCTGTGTCAAGGACGAAAGCCTCGATTTCACAACATACAATAGAAATAAAGCCACTTTTTGTTGGAATTTCTAGGAAATTATTTTTCCACAAATTGTATGTAACACAGGGACATCATAAAAAGTGGTCTGTTTGCATTTTGAAGCTAGGATGGAATTAATTAAGCAGAAAGTGTCCAAGACACCTAGGTGAGTTCAATTGCCATCTGATATAAGTATCGGGGTACTATTTTTGGTGGATGAATACCACAAGTGACAAAACTTGCTATGGTGTGCTGTCTTAAGCATGGAAAACCATCTTTAAGCAATATTCCTTCATAAACAGAGGGACAAGTCGTCTTTCGAAATCCAGACAAGAAATTTTCACTTCGTTTCATGCTTCAGAGATTGTCTCCCCTGTGTCAAGGACGAAAGCCTCGATTTCACAACATAAAATAGAAATAAAGGCACTTTTTCTTCGAATTTCGTGAAAATTATTTTTCCACAAATTGAACGTAACACATGGATATCATAAAAAGTCATCTGTTTGCATTTTGAAGCTAGAATGGAATTAATTAAGCAAAAAGTGTCCATGACACCTAGGTGAGTTCAATTGCCATCTGATATAAGTATCGGATACTATTTTTGGTGGATGAATACCAATACCACAAGTGTCAAAACTTGCTATTGTAAGCAGCTTTAAACAATATTCCTTCATAAAGAGAGGGACAAGTCGTCTTTCGAAATCCAGACAAGAAATTTTCATTTCGTTTCATGCTTCAGAGATTGTCTCCCCTGTGTCAAGGACGAAAGCCTCGATTTCACAACATAAAATAGAAATAAAGCCACTTTTTCTTCGAATTTCTAGGAAATTATTTTTCCACAAATTGTATGTAACACAGGGACATCATAAAAAGTGGTCTGTTTGCATTTTGAAGCTAGGATGGAATTAATTAAGCAAAAAGTGTCCAAGACACCTAGATGAGTTCAATTGCCATCTCATATAAGATCGGGTACTATTTTTTTGGTGCATAAATACCACAAGTGTCCAAACTTGCTATTGTGGGCAGCTTTAAGTATGGAAAACCATCTTTAAGCAATATTCCTTCATAAACAGAGGGACAAGTCGTCTTTCGAAATCCAGACAAGAAATTTTCTCTTCGTTTCATGCTTCAGAGATTGTCTCCCCTGTGTCAAGGACGAAAGCCTCGATTTCACAACATAAAATAGAAATAAAGCCACTTTTTGTTCGAATTTCTAGGAAATTGTTTTTCCACAAATTGTACGTAACACAGGGGCATCATACAAAGTGGTCTGTTTGCATTTTGAAGCTAGGATGGAATTAATTAAGCAGAAAGTGTCCAAGACACCTAGGTGAGTTCAATTGCCATCTGATATAAGTATCGGGTACTATTTTTTTGGTGGATGAATACCACAAGTGTCCAAACTTGCTATTGTGGGCAGCTTTAAGTATGGAAAACCATCTTTAAGCAATATTCCTTCATAAACAGAGGGACAAGTCGTCTTCGAAATCCAGACAAGAAATTTTCACTTCTGTTTCATGCTTCAGAGATTGTCTCCCCGTGTCAAGGACGAAAGCCCTCGATTTCACAACATAAAATAGAAATAAAGCCACTTTTGTTGAATTTCTAGGAAATTATTTTTCCACAAATTGTATGTAACACAGGGACATCATAAAAAGTGGTCTGTTTGCATTTTGAAGCTAGGATGGAATTAATTAAGCAGAAAGTGTCCAAGACACCTAGGTGAGTTCAATTGCCATCTGATATAAGTATCGGGTACTATTTTTTTGGTGGATGAATACCACAAGTGACAAAACTTGCTATGGTGTGCTGTCTTAAGTATGGAAAACCATCTTTAAGCAATATTCCTTCATAAACAGAGGGACAAGTCGTCTTTCGAAATCCAGACAAGAAATTTTCACTTCGTTTCATGCTTCAGAGATTGTCTCCCCTGTGTCAAGGACGAAAGCCCCTCGATTTCACAACATAAAATAGAAATAAAGGCACTTTTTCTTCGAATTTCGTGAAAATTATTTTTCCACAAATTGAACGTAACACATGGATATCATAAAAAGTCATCTGTTTGCATTTTGAAGCTAGAATGGAATTAATTAAGCAAAAAGTGTCCATGACACCTAGGTGAGTTCAATTGCCATCTGATATAAGTATCGGGTACTATTTTTTTGGTGCATAAATACCACAAGTGTCAAAACTTGCTATTGTGGGCAGCTTTAAACAATATTCCTTCATAAAGAGAGGGACAAGTCGTCTTTCGAAATCCAGACAAGAAATTTTCACTTCGTTTCATGCTTCAGAGATTGTCTCCCTGTGTCAAGGACGAAAGCCCTGATTTCACAACATAAAATAGAAATAAAGCCACTTTTTGTTCGAATTTCTAGGAAATTATTTTTCCACAAATTGTATGTAACACAGGGGCATCATACAAAGTGGTCTGTTTGCATTTTGAAGCTAGGATGGAATTAATTAAGCAGAAAGTGTCCAAGACACCTAGGTGAGTTCAATTGCCATCTGATATAAGTATCGGGTACTATTTTTTGGTGGATGAATACCACAAGTGTCCAAACTTGCTATTGTGGCAGCTTTAAGTATGGAAACCATCTTTAAGCAATATTCCTTCATAAACAGAGGGACAAGTCGTCTTTCGAAATCCAGACAAGAAATTTTCACTTCACTTCGTTTCATGCTTCAGAGATTGTCTCCCCTGTGTCAAGGACGAAAGCCTCGATTTCACAACATACAATAGAAATAAAGCCACTTTTTTGTCTTCGAATTTCTAGGAAATTATTTTTCCACAAATTGTATGTAACACAGGGACATCATAAAAGTGGTCTGTTTGCATTTTGAAGCTAGGATGGAATTAATTAAGCAAAAGTGTCCAAGACACCTAGGTGAGTCTAATTGCCATCTGATATAAGTATCGGGTACTATTTTTGGTGGATGAATACCACAAGTGACAAACTTGCTATTGTGTGCTGCTTTAAGCATGGAAAACCATCTTTAAGCAATATTCCTTCATAAACAGAGGGACAAGTCGTCTTTCGAAATCCAGACAAGAAATTTTCACTTCTGTTTCATGCTTCAGAGATTGTCTCCCCTGTGTCAAGGACGAAAGCCTCGATTTCACAACATAAAAATAGAAATAAAGGCACTTTTTCTTCGAATTTCGTGAAAATTATTTTTCCACAAATTGAACGTAACATGGATATCATAAAAAGTCATCTGTTTGCATTTTGAAGCTAGAATGGAATTAATTAAGCAAAAAGTGTCCATGACACCTAGGTGAGTTCAATTGCCATCTGATATAAGTATCGGATACTATTTTTTTGGTGCATAAATACCACAAGTGTCAAAACTTGCTATTGTAAGCAGCTTTAAACAATATTCCTTCATAAAGAGAGGGACAAGTCGTCTTTCGAAATCCAGACAAGAAATTTTCATTTCGTTTCATGCTTCAGAGATTGTCTCCCCTGTGTCAAGGACGAAAGCCTCGATTTCACAACATAAAATAGAAATAAAGCCACTTTTTGTTCGAATTTCTAGGAAATTATTTTTCCACAAATTGTATGTAACACAGGGACATCATACAAAGTGGTCTGTTTGCATTTTGAAGCTAGGATGGAATTAATTAAGCAGAAAGTGTCCAAGACACCTAGGTGAGTTCAATTGCCATCTGATATAAGTATCGGTACTATTTTTGGTGGATGAATACCACAAGTGTCCAAACTTGTTATTGTAGGCAGCTTTAAGTATGGAAAACCATCTTTAAGCAATATTCCTTCATAAACAGAGGGACAAGTCGTCTTTTCGAAATCCAGACAAGAAATTTTCACTTCTGTTTCATGCTTCAGAGATTGTCTCCCTGTGTCAAGGACGAAAGCCTCGATTTCACAACATACAATAGAAATAAAGCCACTTTTTGTTCGAATTTCTAGGAAATTATTTTTCCACAAATTGTATGTAACACAGGGACATCATAAAAAGTGGTCTGTTTGCATTTTGAAGCTAGGATGGAATTAATTAAGCAGAAAGTGTCCAAGACACCTAGGTGAGTTCAATTGCCATCTGATATAAGTATCGGGTACTATTTTTTTGGTGGATGAATACCACAAGTGACAAAACTTGCTATGGTGTGCTGTCTTAAGCATGGAAAACCATCTTTAAGCAATATTCCTTCATAAACAGAGGGACAAGTCGTCTTTCGAACCAGACAAGAAATTTTCACTTCGTTTCATGCTTCAGAGATTGTCTCCCCTGTGTCAAGGACGAAAGCCTCGATTTCACAACATAAAATAGAAATAAAGGCACTTTTTCTTCGAATTTCGTGAAAATTATTTTTCCACAAATTGAACGTAACACATGGATATCATAAAAAGTCATCTGTTTGCATTTTGAAGCTAGAATGGAATTAATTAAGCAAAAAGTGTCCATGACACCTAGGTGAGTTCAATTGCCATCTGATATAAGTATCGGATACTATTTTTTTGGTGCATAAATACCACAAGTGTCAAAACTTGCTATTGTAAGCAGCTTTAAACAATATTCCTTCATAAAGAGAGGGACAAGTCGTCTTTCGAAATCCAGACAAGAAATTTTCATTTCGTTTCATGCTTCAGAGATTGTCTCCCCTGTGTCAAGGACGAAAGCCCTCGATTTCACAACAACATAAAAATAGAAATAAAAGCCACTTTTTCTTCGAATTTCTAGGAAATTATTTTTCCACAAATTGTATGTAACACAGGGACATCATAAAAAGTGGTCTGTTTGCATTTTGAAGCTAGGATGGAATTAATTAAGCAAAAAGTGTCCAAGACACCTAGATGAGTTCAATTGCCATCTCATATAAGATCGGGTACTATTTTTTTGTGCATAAATACCACAAGTGTCCAAATCTTGCTATTGTGGGCCGCTTTAGGCAGGGAAAACCATCTTTAAGCAACATTCCTTCGCAGGCAAGAGTGGACAAGTCGTCCGAAACCGGACGACAAGAAATTTTCTTCCTTCGTTTCATGCTTCATGATTGTCTCCCTGTGTCAGGGACGAAAGCCTCGATTTCAACAAACATAAAATAGAGAAATAAAGCTTCACTTTTTGTTGGAATTTCTAGGAAATTGATTTTTCCTCACAAATTGTATGCGTACCATTATGGACATCATACCAAAGTGGTCTGTTGTCGGCATTTTGAAGCTAGGATGGAATTAATTAAACAGAAAGTGTCCAAGACACCTAGGGTGAGTTCATCCTACATCTGATATTGAAGCCTTGGATCGGTACTATTTTTTTGGTGGATGAATACACACAAGTGTCCAAACTCTTGCTGGATTGTGGGCAGCTTTTAAGTATGGAAAACCATCTTTTAACAATGTTCCTTCATAAAGGAGGACAAGTCGTTCTTCGGAACCAGACATAAGAAATTTTCTTCGTTTCATGCTTCAGAGATTGTCTCCTGTGTCAAGGACGAAAGCCTTGATTTCAACACATGAAATAGAAATAAAAGCCACTTTTGTTCGAATTTCTAGGAAATTATTTTTCCAACAAATTGTACGTAACATTGTAATATCCATAGCAAAGTGGTCTGTTTGCATTTTGGAAGCTAGGATGGAATTAATTAGGCAGGTGAAAAGTGTCCTAAGACACCTAGGTGGAGTTCCAATCGCCATCTACAGATATAAGTATCGGGTACTATTTTGTGGATAAATACCACAGTGAGCAAATCAGCTATGGTGTGCTGTCTTGGTACGGAAAACCATCTTTAAGCAATATTCCTTCATAAACAGAGGGACAAGTCGTCTCTTCGAAATCCAGACAAGAAATTTTCACTTCGTGCTATGCTTCAGAGATTGTCTCCCCTGTGTCATCGACGAAAGCCTCGATTTCACAACATAAAAAATAGAAATAAAGCGCACTTTTTCTTCGAATTTCGTGAAAATTATTTTTTCCACAAATTGAACGTGTAACACATGGATATTCATAAAAGTCAAATCTATTTTGCATTTTGGAGCCAGAATGAATTAATTAAACAAAAGTGTCCACACCACCTGAAGAGTGAGTCTCAACTGCCATCCGATACATGTATCGGCATTACTTTTTTCCCCAGATGCGAAATACCACAAGCCGTCAAAACTTGTTATTGATAGGCAGCTTCTTCGGGCGGAAACAATATTCCTTCATAAAGAGAGGGACAAGTCGTCTTTCGAAATCCAGACAAGAAATTTTCACTTCGTTTCATGCTTCAGAGATTGTCTCCCCTGTGTCAAGGACGAAAGCCTCGATTTCAATAAACATAAAATAGAAATAAAGTTTCACTTTTTACCCGAATTTCTAGGAAATTATTTTCCCAAAAAATTGTATGTAACACAGGGACATCATAGTAAGTGGTCTGTTTCGCATTTTGAAGCTAGGATGGAATTAATTACAGGAAAGTGTCCATTATGACACCTAGATGAGTCTCTGAATTTTCATCTGATATAAGTGATCGGGTACTATTTTTGGTGGATAAATACCACAAGTGTCCAAACTTGCTATTGTGGGCAGCTTTAAGCATGGAAACCATCTTTAAGCAATATTCCTTCATAAACAGAGGGACAAGCTCTACCCTTCGAACCAGACAAGAAATTTTCATTTTCTTCTTCATGCTTCAGAGATTGTCTCCTAGGCCAAGGACGAAAGCCCCTGATTTCACAACATACAATAGAAATAAACAGCCACTTTTTCAGTTCGAATTTAGGGAAATTATTTTTCCACAAATTGTATGTTACAGGAACATCATAAAAGTGGTCTATTTGCATTTGCTTTCAGGATTTTGAATTAATTACAGAAAGTGTCCAAGACACCTTAGGTGAGTTCAATCTGCCATCTGATATAAGTATCGGGTACTATTTTTTGGTGGATGAATACTTACAAGTGACAAAACTTTGCTATGGTGTGCTGTCTTAAGCATGGAAAACCATCTTTTAAGCAATATTCTTCATAAACAGAGGGACAAGTCGTCTTCTCGAACCAGACAAGAAATTTTCACTTCGTTTCATGCTTCAGAGATTGTCTCCTGTGTCAAGTTGACGAAAGCCTTCGATTTCACAACATAAAATAGAAATAAAGGCACTTTTTCTTCGAATTTCGTGAAAATTATTTTCCACAAATTGAACGTAACACACATGGATATCATAAAAGTCATCTGTTTGCATTTTGAAGCTAGAATGGAATTAATTTGGCTATGAAAAATCCATGCACACCTTAGGTGAGTCCAAACCGCGCTACGCTGATATAAGTATCGGATACCTATTTTTGGTGCATAAATACCCCACACAAGTGTCAAAACCTGTTATTGTAAGAAGCTTCGGTTTCTTTAAACAACATTCCTTCATAAAGAGAGGGACAAGTCGTCTTTTTCGAAATCCTAGACAAGAAATTTTCATTCGTTTCATAAGCTTAGAGATTGTCTCCTGTGTCAAGGACGAAAGCCTCGATTTCACAACATAAAAATAGAAATAAAGCCACTTTTCTTCGAATTTCTAGGAAATTATTTTTCCACCAATTGTACGAAACACAGGGACATCATAAAAAGTGGTCTGTTTGCATTTTGTAGCCCGGATGGAAATGAATTAAGCAAAAGTGTCCAAGACACCCGATGATGATTCTAACCGCCATCTCATATAAGATCAGCATGTATTTTGCAGCATAAATACCAAACCAAACTTGCTATTGTGGGCAGCTTTAATTATGGAAAACCATCTTTGCCAATATTCCTTCCATAAACAGAGGGACAAGTCGTCTTTCAAACCAGATAAATAATTTTCTCTTGCTCTTCATGCCTCAGATTGCCTCCCGTGTCATTGACGAAAGCTTCGATTTCACAACATAAAAATAGAAATCAAGCCACTTTTTGTTCAATTCTAGGAAATTGTTTTCCACAAATTGTACATGTAACATAGGGGCATCATACAAGAGTGGTCTGTTTGCATTTTGAAGCTAGATATGGAATTAATTAAGCGCTAAGCGTCCAAGACACCTAGGTGAGTTCAATTGCCATCTGATATAAGTATCGGGCAATATTTTTGGTGGATGAATACCACAAGTGTCCAAAACTGCTATTGTGGGCGGCAGCTTTGGCATGGAAACCATCTTTAAGCAATATTCCTTCATAAACAGAGAGGGACAAGTCGTCTTTCGAAATCCAGACAAGAAATTTTCAACTTCGCTCATGCTTCAGAGATTGTCTCCAGCTGTGTCAAGGACGAAAGCCTCGATTCTCAAGAGCATAAAATAGAAATAAAGCCACTTTTTAAGCTCGAATTCTAGGAAATTATTTTTTCCACAAATTGTATGTAAACACAGGGACATCATAAAAAGTGGTCTGTTTTGCATTTTGAAGCTAGAATGGAATTAATTTCAGCAGAGTGTGTCCAAGACACCTTAGGTGAGTTCAATTGCCATCTGATATAAGTATCGGGTACTATTTTTGGTGGATGAATACCACAAGTGACAAAACTTGCTATGGTGTGCTGTCTTAAGCATGGAAACCATCTTTTAAGCAATATTCCTTCATAAACAGAGGGATTAAGTCGTCTTTCGAAATCCAGACAAGAAATTTTCACTTCGTTTCATGCTTCAGAGATTGTTCTCCCTATTGTCAAGGACGAAAGCCTCGATTTCACAACATAAAATAAGAAATAAAGTCACTTTTTCTTCGAATTTCGTGAAAATTATTTTCCACAAATTGAACGTAACACATGGATATCATAAAAGTCATCTGTTTGTATTTTGAGCTAGAATGGAATTAATTAAGCAAAAGTGTCCATGACACCTAGGTGAGTTCAATTGCCATCTGATATAAGTATCGGATGGTACTATTTTTTGTGGATAAATACCACAAGTGTCGTAACTTCGTTATTGTGGCTATTGTAAGCAGCTTTAAACACAATATTCCTTCATAAAGAGAGGAGGGACAAGTCGTCTTTTCGAAATCCAGACAAGAAATTTTCACTTCGTTTCATGCTTCAGAGATTGTCTCCCTGTGTCAAGGACGAAAGCCTCGATTTCTACAACATATGGGGCTGGTCAGAAATAAAGCCACTTTTTTCTGAATTTCTAGGGAAATTATTTTTCCACAAATTGTATGTAACACAGGACATCATAAAAAGTGGTCTGTTTGCATTTTGAAGCTTGTGGATGGAATTAATTAAGCAGAGTGTCCAAGATACACCTAGGGTGAGTTCAATTGCCATCTGATATAAGTATCGGGCACTATTTTTTTTGGTGGATACAATACCACAAGTGACCAAATCTTGCTATGGTGTGGGTAGTTTTAAGCATGGAAAAGCCATCTTTAAGCAATATTCCTTCATAAACAGAGGGACAAGTCGTCTTTCGAAATCCAGACAAGAAATTTTACTGTTTCATACTTCAGAGATTGTCTCCTGTGTCAAGGACGAAAGCCCTCGATTGACGTTCACAAAAATAGAAATAATAAAGCACCACTTTTCTTCGAATTTCGCAAAATTATTTTTCCACAAATTGAACGTAACATTGTGGATATCATAAAAAGTCATCTGTTTGCATTTTTGAAGCTAGAATGAATTAATTAAGCAAAAAGTGTCCATGACACCTAGGGTGAGTTCAATTGCCATCTGATACAAGCGATCGGATACTATTTTTTGGTGCATAAATACCACAAGTGTCAAAACTTGCTATTGTAAGCAGCTTTAAACAATATTCCTTCATAAAGAGAGGGACAAGTCGTCTTTCGAAATCCAGACAAGAAATTTTCATTTCGCTTCATTGCTGAGATTGTCCCCTGTATGTCAAGGACGAAAGCCTCGATTTCACACAACATAAAATAGAAATAAAGCCACTTTTCTTCGGGAACTCTGAAATTATTTTTCCACAAATTGTATGTAACACAGGGACATCATAAAAAAGTGGTCTGTTTGCATTTTGAAGCTAGGATGGAATTAATAATAAAAAGTGTCCAAGACACCTTAGATGAGTTCAAATTGCCATCTCATGATATAAGTATCGGGTACTCATTTTTTGGTGGATAAATACCCACAAGTGTCCAAAACTTGCTATGTGGGCAGTTTTTGGCATGGAAAACCATCTTTAAGCAATATTCCTTCATAAACAGAGGGACAAGTCGTCTTTCGAAATCCAGACAACGAAATTTCACTTTCGTTTCATGCTTCAGAGATTGTCTCCTGTGTCAAGGACGAAAGCCTCGATTTCACAACACAAAAATGAAATAAAGTCACTTTTTGTTCGAATTTCTAGGAAATTATTTTTCCACAAATTGTACGTAACACAGGGCATCATAAAAAGTGGTCTGTTTGCATTTTGAAGCTTGGATGGAATTAATTAAGCAAAAAGTGTCCAAGACACCTAGGATGAGTTCAATTGCCATCTGATATAAGCTATCGGGTAATTTTTTTGGTGAATAAATACCAAAAGTGCCCAAACTTGCTATGGCGTGCTTGGGAACGCTGTTTTTCCTCGGAGGAATCTTGGTGACTATGCTTTTGTGACATTCTGTTCCTTTGATTTTGCGGGATTGAAGTGACACTTGTTCTTAATTTCAGGTCGACGAGTGGGTGGCGGTACATAGTACGGCAAGACCTAAGTGGTCGCCCCTCAACTTTTCTGTGTTCACTGGCGTGGCGGAAGTTGCAGCAATTGACTCGTTCCTGCAGTTCCTGCAGGAATTTTGACAAAGATGCCATTGCAAAGAACTGTGAAGATGACCACGCAGGATCAGTGAGCAGACTTTCACATGAACAGGTATATCAGGATTCTAGTGTCGTTGTTATGCAACTTTAACTCCCAGTGATGTTGTTTCAATCTGGAAAGTCTGGGAACGATACTTCATTACGCTTCAACATGCAACTCCAGGACTAGACTACTTAGTTCTATTGGGAGTGCGAAAGTGCAAGGAGATCAGTTTACCTTTTCTCATTACAATCATCATCAAGTCATTGATTTGAAAGTGCAATGGTTGCACGACACCATTTCTGACGATTATCTTGAGGAATTTTTCAGACAGGGAGAGTTTTGGCGTGCGTCGCCAGACTGAGTTTCTGACAACTGCAAGATTTGGCACCAGCTCGATATGTACCCTGGAACTTAAGTCCTATGATACGGATTTGCCGTGATATTGTGAAAAATGGGAAGAAGATGTCCATGCTGATTTCTACAGCTGGATCGCCTCCCCACTTGCTTTAAATGCAATAAGATCGACATGAGGAGTGATTGCCCATATAGATTCCATTATCCCTAATACAGGACCTGCACGACTATGCTAATGTGGCTGGGAATGACAATAGAGTAGTGTTGATTCTGAAATTATGTCAGAGAATGGGAGGAAGAGGAGGTGTGCACATTTGTGAGACAGATGTGGGAAGAGAAAGGGACAGACAGTTTCAGTAGAGAGAAGAGGTGGGTGAGGATAATATGTCTTCCCCTCCATCTTTATGGAGTGAACAGATTTACAGGAGAACTTTTTTCTCAAGAAGGGGATAAGTGTCTTATGGATATGGATCTCCTCTTCTTCTCTCGGCCTAGTGTCACTGTTCCACTAGGCAGGAAAGCAGGAAGCCCAATAGCTGTAAAGGGGGAGATAAAGAGGGCCATTGCCATCTTCACCATCCCCCAAGGACACATCCATTCCGCAAATACAGGTCTTGGGGAAATGGCTGGTATCGCTGGAGGAACAGCGAGCCTCCCCAAGCGACAGCCCTCAAGAAGCCCAGAGCGGGAGAGAGAAATCCCCGACAAGTAAATGCAAACTTCAACTAAAACCCTCAATGATAACGAACATGCTAAGCCTATGGACGTAATGAGCAAAAAGATCAGCGATTAAAACTACAAACTTCTCCCTCCTTAAGGGAGTACATCTGTTCCAAATTGGTATATATGTTAAATTTCTGTCAATAATCTTACATAAATATTATTAAAATTTTTGTCACAAAACAAAACCACCAATGTTTAATTTTACTACAATCAATTGTAATGGGTTTGCTTTCTTCAACAGGAAAAATTAATAATTTGTGCTATAAAATTTCATGCTAGTATTGACTTTCTATTTCTACAGGAAACCCATGTTTATAATATCCATATTGCTAAGCATCTTGGGAATAAATTTCAGGAGTAAAATGTTTTTGGGCTTTTGGAACTAATAATAGTAGAGAGACACCTAGATGAGTTCAATTGCCATCTGATATAAGTATCGGGTATATTGTTTCAAGTGCATAATACCACAAGTCTCTTAACCTTGTTATGTAGTGGGTAGTTTTAAGAATGGAAAAACCATCTTTAAGCACAATATTCCCTCCATAAACAGAGGTGGGACAAGTCGTCGTCTGAACCTTAGACAAGAAATTTTCTACTCTGTTTTAAGCTTCCAGAGATTGTCTCCCGTGTCGGTTAAGGGACGAAAGCCCTCGATTTCACAACATAAAAATAGAAATAAAGCCACTTTTGTTGGAATTTCTTGAAAAATTATTTTTCCACAAATTGAACGTAAATAAAAGGTCATCATAAAAAGTCAAAGCCCTGCTCTTGTACTCTTCTTGAAGCCAGGGATGGAATTAATTGAGCAAAACGTGCCGAAGACACCTAGATGAGTCTCAATCTGCCATCTTGATATAAGTATCGCACTCATTTTTTTTTGGCGCATAAATACCTTCCAAAGTTCTAACCTTTCTATGGTAAGCAGCTTTCTTAAGTATGGAAAACCATCTTTGCATAGCAATATTCCTTCCTAAACAGAGGGACAAGTCGTCGTTCGAAATCCATATGTAAGAAATTTTCTACTTCTGTTTTAAGCTCCAGAGATTGTCTCCCCTAAAATAAGGACGAAAGCCTTGATTTCACAAATACATAAAAATAGAAATAAAGCTAACTGTTTCCTTCCGGAATTTGCTGGAAATTATTATTTTCCAATAAAATTGAACGTACCACAGGGGCACTATAAAAAGTCAAAGGCCTCGTTTGCATTTCCAAAGCCAGATGGAATTATTAATTCGAGCAAAAGTGTCCAATACACCTAGATGAGTCTTAATCTGCCATCTGATATAAGTATCGGGCACTCATTTCTTTTGGCGCATAAATACCTGTAAAGTCTCTAACCCTGCGCTATGGTGGGCAGCTTTCAGTATGGAAAAACCATCTTTAAGCAATATTCCCTTCCTAAACAGAGGGACAAGCCGTCGTTCGAACTCCAGATAAGAAATTTTCAATTTCTGTTTCCAAGCCTTTGCAGATTGTCTCCCCTGTGTCAAGGACGTCGAAAAGCCCTTGATTCTACAAACATAAAATAGGAAAATACAGCAATTGTTTCTTCGAATTTGCTGGAAATTATTTTTCCACAAATTGAACGTAAATCATTGTAAGTACCATAAAAAGTCGTCTCATTTCGCATTTTGAAGCTGCTAGGGATGGACTACATCGAGCAAAACGTGTGTGCACACAAATTTAGGATGAGTTCAATTGCCATCTGATATAAGTATCGGGCACTATTTTTTATGCGCATAAATGCCCAAAGTTCCCTAACCTTGCTATGGTGGGCAGCTTTAAGTATGGAAAACCATCTTTAAGCAATATTCCTTCCTAAACAGAGGGACAAGTCGATCGTTCAGAAATCCAGACAAGAAATTTTCACTTCCCTTTAAGCTCCAGAGATTGTCTCCCTGTGTCAAGGACGGAAAAAAGCCTTGATTTCACAACATAAAATAGAAATAAAGCAACTGTTTCTTCGAATTTGCTGGAAATTATTTTTCCACAAATTGAACGTAACACTGTAGAGCACACTATCAATAAAAAGTCGTCTGTTTGCATTTTGAAGCTTAGGATGGAATTAATTGGTGCAAAAAAGTGTCCAATACACCTAGATGAGTTCAATTGCCATCTGATATAAGTATCGGGCACTATTTTTTGGCGCATAAATACCCAAAGTTCCCAACCTTGCTATGGTGGGCAGCTTTAAGTATGGAAAACCATCTTTAAGCAATATTCCTTCATAAACAGAGGGACAAGTCGTCGTTCGAACTCCAGACATAAGAAATGTTCACTTCTGTTCTAAGCTTCAGAGATTGTCTCCCCTGTGTCAAGGACGAAAAGCCTCGATTTCACAACATAAAAATAGAAATAAAGCAACTGTTTCTTCCCGAATTTCTGAAAATTATTTTTCCACAAATTGAACGTAACACAGGGGCATCATAAAAAGTCGTCTGTTTGGTGCATTTTGAAGCCAGGATGGAATTAATTAAGCAAAAAGTGTCCAATACACCTAGATGAGTCTCAATTGCCATCTGATATAAGTATCGGGCACTATTGTTTTTGGCGCATAAATACCACAAGTTCCCAACCTTGTTATGGTGGGCAGCTTTAAGAATGGAAAACCATCTTTAAGCAATATTCCTCCATAAACAGAGGGACAAGTCGTCGTTCGAACTCCAGACAAGAAATTTTCACTTCGTTTTGCTTTTCCAGAGATTGTCTCCCTGTGTCAAGGACGGAAAGCCTTGATTTCACAACATAAAATAGAAATAAAGCCACTTTTGTTGGAATTTCTTTGAAAATTATTTTCCACAAATTGAACGTAACAAAGGGGTCATCATAAAAAGTCAGTCTGTTCTGCATTTTGAAGCTAGGATGGAATTAATTAGAGCAAAACGTGCCCCAAGACACCTAGTGATGAGTTCAATTGCCATCTGATATAAGTATCGTGCACTATTTTTGGCGCATAAATACCCAAAGTTCCCAACCTTTCTATGGTGGGCAGCTTTAGAAGTATGGAAAACCATCTTTAAGCAATATTCCTTCCTAAACAGAGGGACAAGTCGTCGTCTGAAATCCAGACAAGAAATTTTCACTTCGTTTTAAGCTCCAGAGATTGTCTCCTGTGTCAAGGCGACGAAAGCCTTGATTTCACAACATAAATTAGAAATAAAGCAACTGTTTCTTCGAATTTGCTGGAAATTATTTTTCCACAAATTGAACGTAACACAGGGCACTATAAAAAGTCGTCTGTTTGCATTTTGAAGCTAGGTGGGATGGAATTAATTGAGCAAAAGTGTCCAATACACCTAGATGAGTCTCAAATCAAGCTATCTGATATAAGTATCGGGCACTCATTTTTTGGCGCATAAATACCTAAAAGTTCTTAACCTTGCTATGTAGTGGGCAGCTTTCTAGCATGGAAAACCATCTTTAAGCAATATTCTTCCTAAACAGAGGGACAAGTCGTCGTTCGAAATCCAGACAAGAAATTTTCACTTCGTTTAAGCTCCAGAGATTGTCTCCCCTGTGTCAAGGGACGAAAGCCTTGATTTCACAACATAAAAATAGAAATAAAGCAACTGTTTCTTCAGAATTTGCTGGAAATTATTTTTCCACAAATTGAACGTAACTAACAGGGCACTATAAAAAGTCGTCTGTTTGCATTTTGAAGCTAGGATGGAATTAATTGAGCAAAAAGTGTCCAATACACCTAGATGAGTTCAATTGCCATCTGATATAAGTATCGGGCACTATTTTTTGGCGCATAAATACCCAAAGTTCCCAACCTTGCTATGGTGGGCAGCTTTCAAGTATGGAAAACCATCTTTTAAGCAATATTCCTTCCTAAACAGAGGGACAAGTCGTCGTTCGAAATCCAGACAAGAAATTTTCACTTCTGTTTTAAGCTTCCAGAGATTGTCTCCCTGTGTCAAGGACGAAAGCCCTCGATTTCACAACATAAAATAGAAATAAAGCAACTGTTTCTTCGAATTTGCTGGAAATTATTTTTCCACAAATTGAACGTAACACAGGGGCACTATAAAAAAGTCGTCTGTTTGCATTTTGAAGCTAGGGATGGAATTAATTGAGCAAAACGTGTCGAAGACACCTAGATGAGTTCAATTGCCATCTGATATAAGTATCGGCACTATTTTTTGGCGCATAAATACCCAAAGTCCCAACCTTTGCTATGGTGGGCAGCTTTTGAAGTATGGAAAACCATCTTTAAGCAATATTCCTTCCTAAACAGAGGGACAAGTCGTCGTTCGAAATCCAGACAAGAAATTTTCACTTCCTTTTAAGCTTGCAGAGATTGTCTCCCCTGTGTCAAGGACGAAAGCCTTGATTTCACAACATAAAATAGAAATAAAGCAACTGTTTCTTCGAATTTGCTGGAAATTATTTTTCCACAAATTGAACGTAACACAGGGGCACTATAAAAGTCGTCTGTTTGCATTTTGAAGCTAGGATGGAATTAATTGAGCAAAAAAGTGTCCAATACACCTAGATGAGTTCAATTGCCATCTGATATAAGTATCGGGCACTATTTTTTGGCGCATAAATACCCAAAGTTCCCAACCTTGTTATGGTGGGCAGCTTTAAGTATGGAAAACCATCTTTAAGCAATATTCCTTCATAAACAGAGGGACAAGTCGTCGTTCGAACTCCAGGACAAGAAATGTTCACTTCTGTTCTAAGCTTCAGAGATTGTCTCCCCTGTGTCAAGGACGAAAGCCCTGATTTCACAACATAAAATAGAAATAAAGCAACTGTTTCTTCGAATTTCTCGGAAATTATTTTTCCACAAATTGAACGTAACACAGGGGCATCATAAAAGTCGTCTGTTTGCATTTTGAAGCTAGGATGGAATTAATTAAGCAAAAAGTGTCCAATACACCTAGATGAGTTCAATTGCCATCTGATATAAGTATCGGGCACTATTGTTTTGGCGCATAAATACCACAAGTTCCCAAACTTGCTATGGTGGGCAGCTTTTAAGAATGGAAAACCATCTTTAAGCAATATTCCTCCATAAACAGAGGGACAAGTCGTCGTTCGAACTCCAGACAAGAAATGTTCACTTCGTTCTAAGCTTCAGAGATTGTCTCCCCTGTGTCAAGGACAGAAAGCCTCGATTTCACAACATAAAATAGAAATAAAGCCACTTTTTCTTCTCGAATTTCTTGAAAATTATTTTTCCACAAATTGAACGTAACACAAAGTCATCCTAAAAAAGTCGTCTGTTTGCATTTTGAAGCTAGGGATGGAATTAATTAAGCAAAAAGTGTCCAAGACACCTAGATGAGTTCAATTGCCATCTGATATAAGTATCGGGCACTATTTTTTTGGTGTATAAATACCACAACTGTCCAAACTTGCTATTGTGGGCAGCTTTAAGTATGGAAAACCATCTTTAAGCAATATTCCTTCATAAACAGAGGGACAAGTCGTCGTTCGAAATCCAGACAAGAAATTTTCACTTCGTTTTATGCTTCAGAGATTGTCTCCCCTGTGTCAAGGACGAAAGCCTCGATTTCACAACATAAAATAGAAATAAAGCAACTGTTTCTTCTGAATTTGCTGGAAATTATTTTTCCACAAATTGAACGTAACACAGGGGCACTATAAAAAGTCGTCTGTTTGCATTTTGAAGCTAGGATGGAATTAATTGAGCAAAACGTGTCGAAGACACCTAGATGAGTTCAATTGCCATCTGATATAAGTATCGTGCACTATTTTTTTGGCGCATAAATACCTAAAGTTCCCAAACCTTGCTATGGTGGGCAGTGTTAAGTATGGAAAACCATCTTTTAAGCAATATTCCTTCCTAAACAGAGGGACAAGTCGTCGTTCGAAATCCAGACAAGAAATTTTCACTTCGTTCTAAGCTTCAGAGATTGTCTCCCCTGTGTCAAGGACGAAAGCCTTGATTTCACAACATAAAATAGAAATAAAGCCACTTTTCTTCGAATTTCTTGAAAAATTATTTTTCCACAAATTGAACGTAACACAAAAGTCATCATCCTAAAAAGTCGTCTGTTTGCATTTTGAAGCTAGGGATGGAATTAATTAAGCAAAAAGTGTCCAAGACACCTAGATGAGTTCAATTGCCATCTGATATAAGTATCGGGCACTGTTTTTTTGCGGACAAATACCACAAGTGTCCAAACTTGCTATTGTGGGCAGTGTTAAGTATGGAAAACCATCTTTAAGCAATATTCCTTTATTAACAGAGGGACAAGTCGTCTTTCGAAATCCAGACAAGACATTTTCACTTCGTTTTAAGCTTCAGAGATTGTCTCCCCTGTGTCAAGGACGAAAGCCTCGATTTCACAACATGAAATAGAAATAAAGCAACTGTTTCTTCGAATTTGCTGGAAATTATTTTTCCACAAATTGAACGTAACACAGGGCATCATAAAAGTCGTCTGTTTGCATTTTGAAGCTAGGGATGGAATTAATTGAGCAAAAGTGTCCAAGACACCTAGGTGAGTTCAATTGCCATCTGATATAAGTATCGGGTACTATTTTTTTGGTGGATGAATACCACAAGTGTCCAAACTTGCTATTGTGGGCAGCTTTAAGTATGGTTCCAGTTGATGGTAATTATGATGATTTAAAGTGACTTTGTGTGTTTTTGCTGTGTTGGTACTTTTACGACTCTTCTTCCAGGTCTACGGGGTGGCATCATCTGTTTTGCAGGTGTGTGGCTTTAAGTAGTCTCCCCCCATTTTTCTCATCATGGCACTAGTTAGTGCAGTGGATGCTGGAGAGATACCAGAGGACTACTATGATCTGGACTATGCTGCATGTACAGTGCGAGTTGATTCACGGCAGAGGAGAGTTGCAAAAGAGGATATTTTGCAGGTTTTGAAGGCGAAGTTACCATCATTCAGGATAAGCGATGTTGCCAGTATATGGAATACTGAGAGAGCTGGACACTTTTTTATAACCTTCAAGAACAAGGAGCAGGCTGATGCTTTGAAGTACAGGAAAGAGATTGAATACGGGAATAATGTGTTTATGTTCACAAGCTATGGAGTTCAGGTTGTGAATCTACGTGTGCACTGGTTGCATGCAACAGTGAAGCATTCATTTCTCTGGGACTTCTTTTCCAAGTATGGGAAAGTACTGGATGTGTGTTTTGAGACGAAGATGGTAGATGGGGAGAAGATTGGAACTGGAATACGCTATGTGAGGATTGAGATCGAAGATAATGGATTGGACAGGATTCCTCATGTGGTGAACTTTGGGAAAAAACAGCAGATTCTGATAACAGCCCCCGGTAGATTGCCTCTGTGTTTCCGATGCCACACATATGGTCATGTTCGATCAATGTGTCCAAAGGATAGAAAGGATAGTGTTCAGGAAGACACGGAACAGGAAAAGGAGCCGACAGTGACAGAAGAGCATGATTCTGATGGAGCAGATGACAATGCAGAGATGGAATCAGATTCAGAGAAGGATATACAGGATGTGGATGATTCACAGAAAAGGAAGGAGCAGAAAGTGACAGAAGAGCATGATTCTGATACAGGATGTGGATGATTCACAGAAAAGGAAGCAGGATGTTTGTGAAAGTTACAGGGATTCGGGGAAAAAGATGAAGGAATCGGACTATGAGGTTAAGGATCAGGGAACAGAACCGAGAGAGAACAAGGACAAGGGGACACCAGAGGATAAATTTTGGACATTCAGGTTGACATTGTCAATGAAGAAAGGAACATCAAAGGTGGAGGTGGGCTTTCATGAGAATCCCTTGAAGAGGTATTGCATGAACTATCCGGAGAAAGAACGGACGTCTAGGAGACTATTAGCTGAAGATGCTGTGCTTAAAACTGTGAATAAGTTTAAAAAGGCATTCAGAATTCCTCAATCAAAACATTCTGTGGACTATTCAGTGGTGTTGTGTGAGGCAGCAATTCTGGGTGATGACACTATTCCACCCAAGGACATTCAAATGATCTCATAAACTCATAATGTTTCTTGAACTAAAGTTCCTTCTTCCTCTTTATTCTTGAACTGTTAGTACTGCCATCTCACTTCTGTGATATTTCTTTTATTGAGATGGTAGTAACGGCACTGTCTGCGTCTGTTGTCAAAGTACATGAATAAATTTATTTAAAAAAAAAAAAAAAAAAAAAAGCTTTAAGTATGGAAAACCATCTTTAAGCAATATTCCTTCATAAAGAGAGGGACAAGTCGTCTTTCGAAATCCAGACAAGAAATTTTCACTTCGTTTCATGCTTCAGAGATTGTCTCCCCTGTGTCAAGGACGAAAGCCTCGATTTCACAACATAAAATAGAAATAAAGCCACTTTTGTTGGAATTTCTTGAAAATTATGTTTCCACAAATTGAACGTAACACAAGGTCATCATAAAAAGTCGTCTGTTTGCATTTTGAAGCAAGGAATGAATTAATTAAACACAAAAAATTGCCAGTCCATTTTTGTGTATAAATACCTAGGTCGTCAGTTCAATTGCCATCTGGATATAAGTATCGGGCACTATTTTTTGGTGCGCATAAATACCTAAAGTGCCCAATCTTCCTATGGTGTGTAGCTTTAAGCATGGAAAACCGTCTTTAAGCAATATTCCTTCATAAACAGAGGAACAAGTCGTCTTTCGGAAATCCAGACAAGACATTTTCACTTCGTTTCATGCTTGTGAGATTGTCTCCTGTGACAAAGACGAAAAGCCTCGATTTCACAACATAAAATAGCAATAAAGCCACTTTTTAGTTTAATTTTTTTGGAAATTATGTTTCCACAAATTGAATGTAACACAAAGGGTATCATATAATGTCGTCTGTTTGCATTTTGAAGCAAGGATGGAATTAATTAAGCAAAAAGAGTCCAAGACACCTAGGTCAGTTCAATTGCCATCTGATATTAGTATCGGGCACTATTTTTTTTGGTGCATAAATACCTAAAGTGCCCAATCTTCCTATGGTGTGTAGCTTTAAGCATTGAAAACCGTCTTTAAGCAATATTCCTTCATAAACAGAGGAACAAGTCGTCTTTCGAAATCCAGACAAGACATTTTTACTTCGTTTTATGCTTGTGAGATTGTCTCCCCTGTGTCAAGGACAAAAGCCTCGATTTCACAACATAAAATAGAAATAAAGCCACTTTTGTCTTTGAATTTTTGAAATTATTTTTCCACAAATTGAACGTGTAACACAAGGGTATCATATAATGTCGTCTGTTTGCATTTTGAAGCAAGAATGAATTAATTAAGCAAAAAGAGTCCAAGACACCTTGGTCAGTTCAATTGCCATCTGATATAAGTATCGGGCACTATTTTTTGGTGCATAAATACCTAAAGTGCCCAATCTTCCTATGGTGTGTAGCTTTAAGCATGGAAAACCGTCTTTAAGCAATATTCCTTCATAAACAGAGGAACAAGTCGTCTTTCGAAATCTAGACAAGACATTTTCACTTCGTTTTATGCTTGTGGAGATTGTCTCCCCAGTGTCAAGGACAAAAGCCTGATTTCACAACATAAAATAGAAATAAAGCCACTTTTGGTTGAATTTTTTTTGAAATTGTGTTTCCACAAATTGAATGTAACACAAGGGTATCATATAATGTCAAGTCTGTTTGCATTTTGAAGCAAGGAATGAATTAATTAAGCAAAAAGAGTCCAAGACACCTTGGTCAGTTCAATTGCCATCTGATATAAGTATCGGGCACTATTTTTTTGGTGCATAAATACCTAAAGTGCCCAAACTTGCTATGGTGTGTAGCTTTAAGTATGGAAAACCGTCTTTAAGCAATATTCCTTCATAAACAGAGGGACAAGTCGTCTTTTCGAAATCCAGACAAGACATTTTCACTTCGTTTTATGCTTGTGGATTGTTCCCCCTGTGTCAAGGACGAAAAGCCTCGATTTCACAACATAAAATAGAAATAAAGCCATTTTTGGAAATTATGAAAAAGTCGCACCACAAATTGAACGTAACACACAAGGGTATCATATAATGTCGTCTGTTTGCATTTTGAAGCAAGGGAATGAATTAATTAAAACAAAAGAGTCCAAGACACCTAGGTGAGTTCAATTGTCTCATCTGATATAAGTATCGGGCACTATTTTTGGTGCATAAATACCCCAAGTGCCCAATCTTCCTATAGTGTATAGTTTTTGGGCATGGAAAACCGTCTTTAAAGCAATATTCCTTCATAAACAGAGGGACAAGTCGTCTTTCGGAACCAGACAAGACATTTTCACTTCGTTTTATGCTTCTGAGATTGTCTCCCTGTGTATTAAAGACAGAAAGCCTCGATTTCACAACATAAAATAGCTTAATAAAGCCACTTTTAGTTTCATTTTTGGAAATTATGTTTCCACAAATTGAACGTAACACAAAGGGTATCATATAATGTCAGTCTGTTTGCATTTTAGCGGAAGCAAGGATGGAATTAATTAAGCAGAAAAGTGTCCAAGACACTCTGTGGGTGAGTCTAATTGCCATCTGATATTAGCATCGGGTACCATTTTTTGGTGGATGAATACCACAAGTGACAAATCTTGTTATGGTGTAGTTTTCTTAAGCATGGAAACCGTCTTTAAGCAATAATATTCCTTCATAAACAGAGGGACAAGTCGTCTTCGAAATCCAGACAAGACATTTTCACTTCGTTTCATGCTAGTGAGATTATCTCCTGTAAAATAAGGACAAAAGCTCCGATTTCACAACATAAAATAGAAATAAAGGCACTTTTGGCTTGAATTTCGTGGAAATTATGTTTCCACAAATTGAACGTAACTGTTGGATATCATGTTAAAAGTCATCTAGTTTGCATTTTCTTGAAGCTTTTAGAAATGAATTACACTACAAAAGTGTCCATGACACCTTGGCTGTCTTCAATCTGCCATCTGATATAAGTATCGGGTACT